>NC_133418.1:123288333-123594666 GCF_049350105.2 Macaca mulatta
TTTTCCCTTTGTTCCTTCTCACAACTTTCCAGAGGTTTCTGAATCATTTGGGAGGAAACGCTGAATCCTGCCCAAACTTCGCAAGCTGCAGCCCCAGCTCTCAGGTCCCCGGGCCCTGGCCCAGCACATGAGGCCTTGGTGTCTCCAGAGGCCGCCACCAGGTACACGTGTCCTCTGTTGCTGGCGATTCGGGTCCACCACACTATACAGAGTTGCTCTCAGGCCCTCTGACTGATTAGTGGTTGATTTACTCTTGTAGTGTCTGGTTTACTGGTATAGTGGTGGTTTATTGCTGTAATGAGTGGTTTACCAGTGTAGTGGTTAGCATGGTGATTGCTTTACCAATGTAAGTGGGTGGTTTACTGGTGTAATGGATGGTTTACCAGTATAGTGGCTGATTTACTGGTGTAGTGGCTGGTTTACCGATGTAGTGGTTGGATTACCAGTTTAGTGGGTGGTTTACCAGCATAGTGGCTGGTTTACCGATGTAGTGGTTGGATTACCAGTTTAGTGGGTGGTTTACCAGCATAGTGACTGGTTTACTTGTGTAGTGGCTTTGTTTACTGGTTTGGTGGCTGGTTTACCAATGTAGTGGTTGATTTACTGGTATAGTTGTTGGTTTAGAGTATAGTGGTTGATTTATTGGTGTAGTGGTTGGTTTACTGGTGTAGTGGTTGATTTATCAGTGTAGTAGCTGGTTTACTGGTGTGGTGGTTGGTTTACCAGTGTTGTGGTTGGTTTACTGATGTAGTAGTTGGTTTAGCAGTATAGTGGCTGGTTTACTGGTATAGTGTTTGGTTTACTGGTGTAGTGGTTGATTTACCAGTGTAGTAGCTGGTTTACTGGTGTGATGCTTGGTTTACTGGTGTAATGGGTGATTTACCAGTGTAGTGGTTGGTTTACCAGTATAGTGGCTCGTTTACTGGTGTAGTGGCTGGTATACTGGTGTAGTGGCTGGCTTACTAGTGTAGTGCTTGGTTTACTGGTATAGTGGCTGGTTTACTGGTGTAGTGACTGGTTTCCTGGTGTAGTGGCTGGTTTGCTGGTGTAATAAGTGGTTTACCAGTATAGTGGTTGGTTTAGAAGTATAATGGTTGATTTACTGGTGTAGTGGCTGGTTTACTGGTATAGTGGCTGGTTTACTGGTGTAATAAGTGGTTTACCAGTATAGTGGTTGGTTTAGAAGTATAGTGGTTGATTTACTGGTATAGTGTCTGGTTTATTGGTGTGGTGGCTGGTTTACTGGTGTAGTGGTTGGTTTACTGGTGTAATAGGTGATTGGTTTACCAGTACAGCGGTTGGTTTACTGGTGTAATGGCTGGTTTACTTGTGTAGTGGGTGGTTTACTGGTGTAGTGGGTGGTTTACTGGTGTAGCAGGTGGTTTACTTGTGTAGCGGCTGGTTTACTGGTGTAGTGGGTGGTTTACTGGTGTAGTGGCTGGTTTACTGGTGTAGCGGGTGGTTTACTGGTGTAGCGGGTGGTTTACTGGTATAGTGGCTGGTTTACTGGTGTAGTGGCTGGTTTACTGGTGTCATGAGTGATTGGTTTACCAGTACAGCGGTTGGTTTACTGGTGTAGCAGGTGGTTTACTGGTGTAGCGGGTGGTTTACTGGTGTAGCGGCTGGTTTACTGGTGTAGCGGCTGGTTTACTGGTGTAGCGGGTGGTTTACTGGTGTAGCGGGTGGTTTACTGCTGTAGCGGGTGGTTTACTGGTGTAGCGGCTGGTTTACTGGTGTAGCGGCTGGTTTACTGGTGTAGCGGGTGGTTTACTGGTGTAGCGGGTGGTTTACTGGTGTAGCAGGTGGTTTAATGGTGTAGCAGGTGGTTTACTTGTGTAATGGCTGGTTTACTGGTGTAGCGGGTGGTTTACTGGTGTGGCTGGTTTACTGGTGTCATGAGTGATTGGTTTACCAGTACAGCGGTTGGTTTACTGGTGTAGCGGGTGGTTTATTGGTGTAGCGGGTGGTTTACTGGTGTAGCGGGTGGTTTACTGGTGTAGCGGGTGGTTTACTGGTGTAGCGGGTGGTTTACTGGTGTAGTGGCTGGTTTACTGGTGTAGCAGGTGGTTTACTGGTGTAGTGGCTGGTTTACTGGTGTAGCGGCTGGTTTACTGGTGTAGCGGCTGGTTTACTGGTGTAGTGGCTGGTTTACTGGTGTAGTGGCTGGTTTACTGGTGTAATGAGTGATTGGTTTACCAGTACAGCGGTTGGTTTACCGGTGTAGCGGGTGGTTTACCGGTGTAGCGGGTGGTTTACTGGTGTAGCGGGTGGTTTACTGGTGTAGTGGGTGGTTTAGTATAGAGGGTGACTGAGTACAACAAGGGACCACTGCCTCCCAGGATTGTGTCGGGGGCTCCCCTGTGGCCTGGGCACAGCTGCGGCTGCTTCAGCACACAGGGATGTCCCCCAGGATGTGGCCTCACCGGGGGCTCAGGAACACTGTGGGTGGGAGGGATGAGCAGGGCATTCAGGGGAGTCTGGCCCATGGGAGCCGCCCAGCATCCCCATTCTTCTGGGAGCCAGTGTTTTGCTGAGATTCAATGGACCCAGAGATCTGAAGCCTGGGGACCCAACTCCCCAACCCACGTTCTGCCTCAGGGAGAGAAGTCCACGCGTGGCCCAGGGCACAGGAAACCCCTCCCCACAGGAAACCGCAGGCTCCAAGAAGGTCGTTCTCGCCGACCACGGTGTCCAGAGCTCTTCCAAATGAAAATTGTTTTTCCATTTTGGGGGTTGAGGGAAGTGGATTTAAATGCTGCCAGCAAAAACCAGTTCACAAGGCAGTTTTGGACGCCTCTACCTTCTCCACAGGACGTTTTACAGCAGCGCCTGTGGGCCTGTATGAGTTTGTATTCAAGATTGGAGGCTTCTGTCGTACTAAGAAATGTGAAGTCATTACAAGTGACCAGTGTATGGAATCCGCCCGCGGTGAGCAAGATCATGTTAGAACCCCCAGCTTGTTCTGATTATTATCATTGCACCTCCACATGAAGCCCAGCAGTGGTTTGAAGTTGGAATGTCACAGACTCTGAAGCCCCATCAAGGGCCTCTTCGACCTCAACAGAGACGCCCATCTGAGGATGGGCTCCAGCAAACCTGCTCTGAGCCTTCCCTTCCCTTGTGCCCCTGCCTCATCGCTGCCACGTCTATCTCTTGGGCCCGCGTGCAGACATGGACAGGCCCACCCTGCCCTATTCTCCTGGCTTTCGCTTCCCCCACCCCAAAGCCTGAAGAGTCCTTTGGAGACATCAGCCTGATTTCCTTCGTTCCTTTTCACAACTTTCCAGAGGTTTCTGAATCATTTGGGAGGAAACGCTGAATCCTGCCCAAGCTTCGCAAGCTGCAGCCCCGGCTCTCAGGTCCCCGGGTCCTGGCCCAGCACACGGGGCCTTCGTGTCTCCAGAGGCCGCCGCCAGATACATGTGTCCTCTGTTGCTGGCGATTCGGGGCCCCCACAAACATCGGCTGCACGTGGCGTTGCTCCCAGGACCTCTGACTTCATGCATCACCCATGACCTCTGGACCGACTGTTTCTGCCGCAGCCTGTGCTCACGGAGAGTCCAGCACCCCGGGCCGTGCCCGACGCCTGGCATGGAAGAGACACCCAAACGTTTGTTGGATGAATAATTTACAAAAAGCTCTCTGCTGGCCAAAGTGCCTCTCCCTGGAGTGGAGCTTGGGTAGAAGTGAGGGGCAGGACTTGGTGAGACCAGGGGGTGCAGGTGCTTGGCCGGAGGAGGTCGGGAGGCGATGTGTGTGTTGGCAGAGTGCTTTACACTTAGAAAGCTCATCATCTCTACGACAATGTGAGGAGGTGTGCTTCATGCAGCCCCGTGTTTTCCCGGAGGACCTGGGCCTCCTTCAGGACCTCACCAGCAAACAAGGGCCAGGCTCTTCTAGGTGAGGGCACAGCTCTGCCTGGGAACATTTGTGGCATCCAGGAGGTGGCACATGGACTCAGGAACGGGAGTGTCAGGGTGGTAAGTGAGCATGGGCTGAGGTTGATTGAAGGACACTCCGTGGTGAGGCTTCTCGAGGGAAGCGTTCTGAAACATCCACCAACTGCTGCCCATTCGAATTCCATCACTGCACATCATTTTCCTCCTAAAATTTAATAACACAGAACTGGAGAATTCGATGACCCATTCAGACCCTTAATGGTTTTATAAAACAAAGCTAAACTCACTTATGAAGCAATACAAATAAATTCTAGCTGAAGCACACAATAAAACCTTTTCATAAATTGCTTTTTCCTGTTTCTGTCACTGATATGAGTTGTCACCAAACTTAGCATTCCACTCTCATATTTATGCAAAACATTTGTTTCCTGGCTATAAATCACTGTCATCTTATCCCACTTCACCTTCTTTTAATTTTTGTGGTCAGTGCTAGCCATCAACACAAATACTAACTTTCCCCCCCAAAGATTAGCTAATGAAATGCACATGACTTAGATTTGTGCCTCAGCAAGATGATGCAGGAGGTCACTGTCCAATGTGAGAAATTTTAAAACAGTACCTGCACCTGTGGCTGGAGGGCACTGGGTTGAGGACGTGGAGGCACAGGTGGGGTGGGAGGGAGGGCTGGGGGCCTGGCACTCGCAGGGGAAGGGGTCGCTGTTGAGGTTCGTGTGCCACCAAAGATGGTCCAGGGTAAGGTCTGGGTGTGGCATGACTTGAGGAGGTATCCGCCATTTCCTCGAGGCCGTGTCCCCGGGAGCCTCCCAGCGGCGACCAACGGGCACGCTGGTCTGTCTCCAGTGGGATTTGGGAGATTCTGGTCCCTGTGTACTTGGAAGGCCCCGACTTTTCCACCCCGATCATGTGGCTCCTGGTAGAGCAGCTGAAGGAGGTCCCCTCCCTGCAGGGCATTCAGCCTGGAACCTCCGTGCCTCCTTTGGAAGCTGCAAGAAGGCAGCCTCTCAGAGCCAGCCCAGGAGTGAAACGCCGCCTTTCTGGCATGTCCTGAAATGAGCTCCAGAAACTGGAAAAACTGATTTCCGTAGGTCTATGGAAAAATCTTGTGGCGCTTCCTCCACCCTCTAAAAAAATAGGCTTCCCAGCCTGTGTTTCTGTTTGATCGGCAGAGCCAATGTTTTGGAACGGTCTCTGGTTACCCACCAGGCTGGCCTGCGGTGCGTCTAAGGTAATCACAACAGTGCTGGTTAATGCTTTTTGAACATGCTGTCTATCAAGCTGGGCTGCAGACTGCACTTACACTGTTCTAAACCTCACGACAGCCCTGCCATTATGGATTACTGCCCATACTTTGCAGACGAGCGAACCTTGCTCAGAAGTGCCGAGTGTCCTGCGGGGCCCACAGGATCGGCGGTGAGTGTCCCCCACCTGCTGTCCAGGCGGGGAGGAGTCCTGAGGTTTGGCATTAGCTGATTTCTGTGGTGCAAATTCTCCCTCTACCTATGACTGAATTCCAGCTACAAACCTAACATCAACCAGCTCACAAATTTTCTGAAAATCTAATAGTCGGTAAAATTTACAGAGCCAGTTCCAGCACTGCTGCCTCTGATCTTCCTGGGCCTGAAGCCCTTCGTTTTGGCTTTCCTGTTATCCTGGCTTAGACGACAAAAGAAGTCAAGTCATCAGACTCCTGAAGCCGGGTGGAGGGGGCAGCACACTCAGCCTGACCATGGCTTGCTTTCTGCACAGTTTCCCCTTTTCTTTTCTTGCTTTTCCCACGTCTGCTGCACCGCCCACTCTGCACCACCATGCTTCCTCTTCCCAGGCAAACCCACTCTGCAGTCCCCACGTGTCGGGGCCAGCACTGTGGGAGGATGGACTGACAGTGGGGTCTCTTTACTGACCACATGCATACCGTATTGTAGGCACGCCGTCAGTCCCCAGCTCTCCACTTTAAAGGGGGATTCTGAAGGGGGCACAGTCCAGTTCCTCTCCTCCAGTGACTCCCCACAGCCTGCTGGGCCCCAGAGCCAGAGGCCAGGCCCTGTTCCAGCCCCAGTGGATTCAGTAGCTTTGCAAGGAAGGGACTGCCATGCACGTGTCCCCGTCGAGCACCAGCAATTTTACTCTCTGCAGGGTAGAATTTTTTCCGTTGCCAAGGTGGGGGCACTGCCCAGAGCAGGAAAGGGAGCTCCTCAGCAGAGACTAGCCTGGGATGAGGACACCGTGGTGCAGAAGAAAATCTGCCTGGCCGTGGTGCTTAAAGCTGCCATGCTCGGCCAGAGGAAGCCCCCAGCTGCGTGTTTCCACACTTGGCCAAGGGTGACCCAGGCCATGGACACGGAGTCCAGACAGCCCAGGCACGGTCGCTTGCTTGTGTATTCAACTAGCCTGACTGCACAGGATCTGTCAGAGCCGTCCCTGTGTGCTGGGCCCCGGGTTATCTTCCATCCCTCTCTCCTGTCTCGTTGAATCTCTGTTGGGCTCATCCACAATGGGCGGGACTGGTTTTACGGCAGAACCTTCTAGAATGAGGGCAGTGTGGGGAGCAGGGCCTCTGGCTGGCTGGGGTTTTGTTCTGTCTTCACCACTCTGCAGCTCTGTGATTTGGGGACGAGCACTAATCACCCTGTGCCTCAGTTTCCTCATCTGTATAATGGGGTAATACCAGCTCCTGCCTGTTTCTCTGCTTGTTGTCCTGAGAATGACATGACTTAGCAGGTGTGAGGCACCAGGGCAGCACCTGGGTACAAAGCTCCCCAGCCACATTCATGGCCACAGCTGTCACCATCACCATCTCACTCCCCAGGGTGGTGGGAGCGCTCTCTGTGGCTGAGGAGGAGGGGATTCAGGAGATGAGGAAGGTGGGAGAGGTGGAACTTGGCCCAGGGGAGGCCAGGATAAGGGGCTGCCCCTGCCCTGGCATCCTGCAGGCTGGGGCAGCTCGGCTTTCCCGGGTCCATTCCCAAAGGAGCCCACTGTGTGCCAGGGTGGGCTCAGAGGACCTGCTGGTGAGGGGCCCTGCATGGGGTTCGGCAGGACAGCCCCACTGCCCGGTGGCTCATAGCGCAGGAAGGACCCCCGTCAGTGGTCGCTTACTGCGCAGGAAGGACCCCAGTCAGTGCCTCACTGCTGTGATCACGCCCTTTCCTTTGAGTTCTCTTTCTATGGATGATGAACCACAAAATACTCTCTTATCTAGGGACAAAGTTCAGGCTTTTTCAAGCTAAAGAGAGGATTTTCAAGCCCCGTGCATGGTCTCTGGCTACAAGCATTGGCAAAACCCACTCATCATGCCCTTTCCGTCCCCTCGTCACCCAGCTAGCTCTTCCCGGGTTGGCCGGTAGCTGGGCCAGTGGCTCCCTGCACAAAACCCCTCCGCGTGGCCTTTCCTTTTTATTTTCCGGATGAAGCCATCAGGCTCCCAGAATTGCTGCCTTTGAGAAGGCAGGGCAGATGCAGCTTGTGGAGGGATAGGGTCCAGCTCTCCACCCGCCGTCGGGGAAACCACCGAGTTGCTGAGTTGAGCAAGCAGGGTGAGGCTCCATGATCTTTACCTGGAGCCTCAAACTTGTTTAAGATCCGGAGGAGGCAGGAGTGGGGAGAAGATCAGGAGGAGGCAGGAGTGGGGAGCCGGGACTCACTCGCCTGGAAATGGACACGTGGCCGGGGTTTCAGAGCAGCCAGAGAATCCCAGCTACCTGAGGATCTTCAGGGTATAGAAGAAAATGGGCATGAGAGAGGAGAGCACGTCCTTCTTCTTCTCTTCCTTTAATTGTAAAAGTTGAAGAAATTTGAGACAGGAAGGGACCTTGGGGGATCTCACTCAGGGGTCCTGGTCTGCCTGAGGAGAGGCTGGGCCCAGGCGGCTGTGCTGAGTCCTGCAAGCGCCTCCCATTTCTCCCACTCTTTCCTTCCCCCGAGGTCTGCAGGGCCCCTCTGTGTCCCACACAGTAAGGGGGAGACCCAGGCGCGTCTGCAGGGTGGAGGTCAGCAGGAGAACATGTCTGCGATGCACGGAGGGACACGGTGGGGGCCAGGCGTGGCAGGGATGGGCGCAGCCTCCCACACCCTCTGCCTGGAAGGGTCCCACGGGACTGAGTTCCAACAGGAAGCCCCACTGGCTCTCCAGGGAGACAGTTTCGAGGTTGCTTATCTTGAGCCTGAATTGATCCGTTTGATGAAGCAAATCCTAAATTGAAGGCCTGGGGCTTCCTTGGGCCCACCCCACCCCCAGGCAGGGTCAGGGAGGCCCCCACAGCCTGAGTCCTGGCCGCTCACTGCGGCTACCCTGTGCCCCATCCAGGGTCACATCCTGGCCCAGAAGCCTCGTCCAGGCCTCCCCTGAGGAAGAGGCAGGCCAGGTCCTGCTGGCGTCTCCCTGTGACACTCAACATGGGGACAGTGGGGACCTCACCTGGGTCGAGGGTGTCTGTGAGGCTGGATGCCAGCTGTGGAGACAGCAGAGAACTCGAGGCGTCTTGCAAACAGGGGCCTTTGTGATGCCTCGGGCCCCACTGGGGATGGCCTCCCAGTTACATAAACGCAGGCAGTGTTCCCTTTGCTCCCTGCCTGCCTGGCCGACCCCACCTCACTCTCACCATTGGAGGCAGGTTATTCCCATTTTACAGAAGAGGAAATTTAGACTTGGACAGACCAGGGCTGAGTCAACCTGCATCACTCTGAGTGATGGGTCCGGCTGCCATGGAAGCCAGCTGCATGTGGGCCACGGGGACCAGCCAAGGTCGTGCTCTGAGCAGGGAGGACTTGGGAACACAATGTCCTGGGCCGCCTGCGCCAGCCGAGAGCTTGATGACATGTTCCCAGGGCAAGAACTCCCCCACCTTGCCCTCTCTCAGATGACACACTCAAGTCAGAAGGAAAGGAGGCAACAAGTCATGAAACAAGCTGCAAAATTTCCTTATGTTTTGCTTTTCATACTTAGAAATTAGACAAACCTGGTAATTTATAAATTTAGTTTATTTTTTTTAAGACACAAGGTCTCACTCTGTTGTCCACGCTGGAGTGTGGTGGTGCAGTCACGGATCACTGCAGCTCCTGGGTGCAGGAGATCCCCCTGCCTCAGATTCCCAAGTAGCTGGGACCACAGGCGTGTGCCACCGCGCCCGGCCTGGCACATTTTGCATTCCTGTTGGAAGTTAGAGGGAGCCTCCCCTCCGTGTCTCACGTAATAGAGATTCCTGTGCCGGTGGCACCTGACGGCTGCCGGAGGTTCTGTTCGCAGACTCCATTCTGCGTTTTTGTTCCTGCCCCCCTGAGACTGTGTGGGCCAAGGGCCCTTCACCGCCTGGACCTCAGAAGTAAGATGCAGGAACTTCACCAGCAGAGGCTGAGAAATAGGGAATTAATAGACAGTCCTTGGTATAAGATGATATGATGTGCTCTTGTGTACAGAACGGGAGACTTTGTTGGGTGGCGTTGTCCATGGGCAGCTCTTTCCCGGAGTGCTGGTCCCTTCCCTCACTGCAAAGAGAAACGAGTCCCCCTCGTCTCAGCTGCAATGTTCAGTTTAATTTCATGCTCTCAGGGCTGAGGAGAAATCCCTCTGGGTTTGAAACCTTCCTGTGAAATCTCTGCAAAATGTGGCTGTTGTTCCCACATCCTGCTTCTGCCTGGAGCGACTTCTGAATCAGTGACCCGAGTCTTCACTATCGACACTTACTCATTTTTTAAAATTATTTTTTTAAATTATACTTTAAGTTCTAGGGTACATGTGCACAACGTGAAGGTTTGTTACATATGTTTACGTGTGCCATGTTGGTGTGCTGCACCTGTTAACTTGTCATTTACATTACTTACTCATTTTTAAAGGCTCAGGTCAAATATCACCTGCTACTTGGACTGGCCTTGGTCTCCCCAGCTGACGTTGGTTTCTGTACTGACCACATGCACACAGCTGGCACTGGGCCCTGTCCGAGGCTCTGGGCTCAGCTCACTGTAGGGGCTTGCACAGAACAACTCTGTCCATCTGTTGCAGAGGTCGCGGTGCATGACCTTACACGTGCCTCATGCGTACGCGTGTCTTTGCAGTGGAGTGTAACTTCCTGTGTCTTTTGCAGGGTCTGCTACGTAGACAGTTCTCTGCAAATGTTGGGGGATTAATTGCTTGGTGTGTGGTGGCCACCTCCATCACTTCCTGGCCCTAGGTTGTGTCCTGGGCCCACCTGTGGATGTCAGCTCTGCTCACAATCTGCAGTGGCCTCGTTTCACCCACCAGATGGAGACTGAGGTCCTTTGCGGGCTCCCAGGGCGCTTGGGGGCCCATTTGCCATTGGCCTGGCCTGGAGTGGCTGAGTCGCCCCTGTGCCATGGCCACCAGTGGCCTCTGTGGAGTCCTGTCCGGGGGCAGAGGCACTGGACACCTGCCTTAGGTTCCTCAGTGGCTCCCGGACATCTCTACCTCCATCCCCTCAGGGTAGGGGCTCCTGGGGCAGATGTGGTCGGGGAGAGGGAGGGGCAAGGGAGAGGCCAGAAAGGAAAGTGACACTCAGCACATTTCAGTCACACATTTTCTCTTCAGACCTTGAAGAAACATGGCTTCTGAAACTTATGACGGTGCCTTTTCCTGCATCTGCTAGATGCAGATGGTGAAGCTGATTGTCTACGGCCAGGATTGACCTGGTCCTGCTGTGGACGTTTAAGGGATTCCTATTATGAACAAATGACTCAAACATCCGCCAGAATTCAGTGCAGCCTGGGGAAGAAAGGTAAGCTGGGTTTTGCAGAAAGGGTGGCCCCTTCTCCTCCAAAGGGCCTGGTCCCCCTGTGGAGTGACACATTAGAGGGAGGCCCCAGGGAGGAACCTGCACCCGGTGGGTTGCCCTGGCCAGTAGCCTTCCTCCCCGCCCCGCACTGCCCACAGCAGCTTGAAGGAAGCCCTCCGAGCCCCTGTGCACCCATGAGTCCTGCACTCTTCTCTGCCTCCAAACACCCCCTGCCTCACCACAGTGGCCTAAAATCCAGTCCCAGTGAGGAGGTGTCCTACAGGGTACTGGCTGTAACCCTAAGAGAGTGCCAGGACAATGTCACCCGGGGGCCTGAGCCCACCAGGAGCCCACCCTTGTGGGCTCCCCACACTCAAGTCCCTGGACCCCAATCCAACACGACCTCCTCCTTTTCTAAACCTTCTCAATGCTTCCATGGAACCTCTGAAAGCCATGGAAACCCGTGCTCAACCCAGCAAAGCCCATGGGACCTCCTGGCTCTTCATGAAGCTAAGGTGTCTGCAGGGGCTGGACACTGCCTGGGAGCGGGATGTCCACCCCGGAGTGGCCACACTTTCCCATGTGTCTCCTTTTTGATTCTTCCACAGCCCAAAGGCAGGAGCAGATGGAAGCCCTACCCAGCCTGCAGGGGCAGGAGGGACCAGCACAGGCCCCAGGATACATCGTGCCCCTGAGTGAAGCAAGGGCATGTGGCTCTGTAGACCCAGGTGGCTCCCAGAGCTAGGGGCTGAGGGTGAGGGGCGCCCTGGGCCAGGGAGAGGCATTCAGAGTACAAATGCAATCTCGGGTGTGACCTTGAGGACACAGAAACCAGTTGTGGAGGACACTGAAGATAAGGACCCAGAAGCCAGAGGCTTCATCCATGAACCCTCCATGGATACTGAAGAGGAATATTCAGGCTTTCCCTGGATGGGACCACGGGCAGCTCTGAGCAGGAGGAGGTGCAGGGTCTGTAAAGCACATCACAGAAGGGAGGGCGCAGTGTCAGAGACGTCTGCCATCGGGAACCAGAAAGCACACACGTGCACACACACACACCACACAAGCTTATATGCACATACAGCACACACATACTCCACACACCACACATACATAATCCCATACACAGCACACACTACAGACATGCATCACATATATGCACACACGTGCATAAACACTACACACTACACACATCATACATGCACACCCATACAACACATTCTCCACACAATGCATCACACATGCTCCACACACATGCATCACATATACATACCTGTACACACAACACATACATGCATCACACATGCATAAACCCACACACAGCATACACCACAGACATGCATCACAAACATATATGCACAGATACTCTACACACCACACACATCATACACGCTTATATGCACACACAGCACACACATATGCACACATACTCCACACACCACACACATGCATCAACCCATACACACACAGCACACACTAGAGATGCATCACACACATATATGCACACAAACACGTGCATACACACACTCTACACACCACACATGCACACCCATACAACACATTCTCCACACACAATGCATCACACATACATGTACAACACATGCATGCACACATACTCCACACACCAGACCACACATCATACATGTATACACACATGCGACATACTTCACACACATGCATCACATGCATAAACCCATAGACACAGCACACACCAGACATGCATCACACACATATATGCACACACACACTCTACACACCACACATATGCACACCCATACAACACATTCTCCGCACACCACACACATGCATCACACACATACTCCACATCAGACACCACACACACATGTATACACAACACACTTCACACACACCACACATGCATAAACCCACACAGCACACACCACAGACATGCATCACATATGCATACACACAGATACTCTGCACACCACATACACATCATACATGCACACACCACATACACCACACACATGCATCACACATACATATGTACGCACACATCCAATGCGGCTTCTGGGAGGAAGAAGTGATGATATCCAGAAAGCCACCTGGTATGACCCCAGCTCCATCCCCGAGGCTCAGGGAAGGATAGAAAACTTCAGCAAGCATTGTCTGTGCAACCCCCAAACTTACCCCTCTTATTTCTATGTCTCTTCTGAGGCAAAGGGACACTATCAGTGACTTACATTTTAGTGAGAATTTTAGCACTAAATTTTAAACAAGACTTTCCACTGCCCTCTTCTAATACAGCAAGTCTTTTGTAATGTGGCTTCATCATGTAATGGGGAATTTATAGCTCATGTAACTTCACTTTCCATATAGTTAAAAAAATCAACATAATGCTGTAAGATAAAGGAGAAATAAAGTGAAGGAAATTTATAATATATAACATGCACTTTAATATGACAGTGATCATTGACAACTGCCTAGAAGGTTGGTTACGGTTGCCTAATGCCTGCTAATGAAGATAAAAACGAAGTAAAGCAATTGTCAACAAAACAGTCTCAATGCTTTTTATTTCCAGTTCCTATTTTGAAGGAGTGACTAAGACATCCTGAGCAGGGTTTTGGAAGGTGTAGTGATCTTTGTGCAATGTGGAAAACCTTGGTATAAAGTCCCTGTGAAATTAAATAATTCAGACCTAAAGCTGTTGAAAGTTAAGATCATTTTGCACCTTGAGAGGAACGTGGCTGTGTGGCCTGAGTCACATGGTGTGAAGCTGCAACTTCTTTGATTCTAGGTCAAATCTCTTCCCCATTCTTGTCCTGTAAATGATTAGGAAGGACTGAATGGCACCAGAGGTGAGACCCCTCCAGAGGATGACCCCTCTTTGTGGAAAGTTAAAGTGAGTTTCCTTGGAATGTAGCAAGCTGTGAGCAATCAAGTGAAACAGATTTAACTTGTGACCTCCTTGGAACAGGCCGCAGCCCTGTTATACTTCTGTCTCTACTTATAACATGAAACTTTAACTTCTCACTTTAAAAGCAGAGCCCATTCGTCTAGAGTCTATGTTTCCCAGGTGACGACCCTCAAGTTTCACACTCAAATAAACTCCATACTGAATCACCTTTTCCAAATTTCATGATTAAAGATTGACATTTTGCTAACCACAAAGGGATGTGAAGTGGGCCTCCAGTGATCCCTGTTACATCACCAACAGCCAGAGCCATGCTGTCAGCACACACGGTGTGGGTTCACCTGGCCTCGCTCAAGTCAACAGGGACCTCTGGGAAGGACCTTCTCGGGTCCGAACCTCCCAGCTTGTTGAAGTTCTGACTTTTATTTGAGCCACACAAATTGCTAACTTGATAGGGTTGGAAGACCTACTGCAAGTTTGGGGTTTTGTTTGTTATTCTTCAGGGATTCTGCTGACCCCAGATTCAAGACTTTGATTTTTTTTTTTCAGAGGTTAAGGTTCTGTTTTGAATTACTCATTAGAGTTTCTAGAACTTTTTCTCCCATTTGAAATTTTGGTCAGGGAGAAAACAGTTTCTCTTTGAAAAGAGAAATTGAAGCTTTGTGGATTGAGCAAAATGTGTAATGTTCAAAACTGGCCAGATTCTGAAGGCCGACTCAATAAACAAATCTAAACTCTCTTCTTGAGTGACCAGAATTATAAAAGGTCCTCTAGGAGGACGAGGTAAGTCCCAGAAGGGAAGGACAGTGTCCCTCCGAACTGAAAAAGGCCCCGAATGATAGTCACGTGTGCCGCGTTAATAAACAGCGAAGATGCTTTTATGAGAAAGGCTGCATTACAGGCTCCTATGGCCTCAGACTCGCTGCAGAGGGAACCATCACAAAGACTGAACGTCATGTCCTGAACCCAGATGACTCAGATAATGACCTTAAATTAAATACTGATATGAAAACCCAATAACCAAACTTTCAGATCCAACACCCTCTCCACACAGTTGGTTAAGCAACTGGTGTGGGTCTTGGGGAACTTGGCGGAAGAAGCTGTTAATCAGTCGTTGGCTGGGTTCTAGCCTGTTTTGTCTTCACTGTGTGGTGTGCAATGGAGTCAATCCACAACTGAAGATACTAAAATAATTGTCACTCACAGAATCCCATTAACGGAGGATGCAGCTGTGCAGCCTGACCCAGGTCACCACGTCACTTCCCTCATGTGGCTCCAGGTTCGGCCTATACCCCATCAGTTCTGCATAGCTTGGCACATGGCCCTAGCCATGGGAGACAACGTCCTAGGAATGAACCTTCTAGGTGTGTGGGACTAAGCCCCTATACAGACAGAAATCCCAAACCATCTGCGTTCAGCTACTAAGCCTTCTTCAAAAGATCATGTTGAAAAGGGGGAGATGTGAAATTAAATAATCCAAATTGAAAGCTGTCAGAACTGTACCTGATTTTGAGCCTTGAGAGGAATGTGGCGGTGGGGCCTGTGTCGCATGGCGTGAAGCTGTACCTTCTGCTGCTTTATTCCGGGTCAAATCTCTCCCTCATTCTTGTCCTGTAATGATTAGGAAAGACTGAATAGCACCAGAAGTGAGACTCCCCTCAAGACCATTACCCTGCTTTATGGAATGTTAAAACAATCTTCCTTAAAGTATAGCGAGCTATGACCAATCAAGTTCAATCACTATAACCTATGTCCTGATCTTGTTGGAAAAGGCTGCAACCTGTCAAACCTCTGCCTCTGACTATGTAAATGAGACTTTAACTTTCCATTTTGGGAGTCTCTGTTTCCTATGTGGCTATCCTCAAACTTCATGTTCGAATAAACTCTACACTTCATCATATTTTTGGATTCTCAGTATTGAAGCTTGAGCACTGCAAAGACACATAATCGTGTTTATGTGCTGTCAGCCTTCTATGAAAGTTTAGTGCAATTAAAATTGTGAAAAGGGCCAGGTGCAGTGGCTCATGCCTGTAATCCCAGCACATTGGGAGGCCGAGGTGGGCAGATCATCTGAGGCCAGGAGATAGACACCAGCTTGGCCAACATGGTGAAACCCCATCTTACTAAAAATACAAAAATTAGCTGGCGTGGTGGCACACACCTGTAATCCCAGCTACTAGGGAGGCTGAGGCAGGAGAATTGCTTGAACCTGGGAGGTAGAGGTTGCAGTGAGCCGAGATCACGCCACTGCACTCCAGTCTGGGCGACAGAGTGAGACTCCATCTCAAAAAGAAAAAAAAAAAGTGTAAAGACTTTTTGTCTCAGTGCACATTACAACTACTCAAACTAGTTATGGGTCTATTTTTCTTGCTGTTTTTTCAGCTTCTGCAGGAGGTGGCTGCCCTGTGCTGGTCAGGATGTCAAGCACCTTGGGACTCTGCCCATTAAACCACAGGGGATTTCCTCGTCATTGCGACAATTCCATCCCCAGAAATTGTCCACGTGCCTGAGGTGGCGCCGTCTCTTCCTAGGGAGACTGTCGGAGCTTCCTTTTAAACAGACTCTGCCCTGTCTCTGTGAAGACGTTCAGGTGCTGAGCACGCGGAGGGCAGGGGGTGGGGGGACATGAGACTGCAGGCAGCTCTCTAGCGCCCTTTTCACACGTGGGTCGTCACCCACCGACTTTTGGATCTCTGCGAGTGGGAACTGCACAGGCCGGGATGTTGTTTGGGGTCATTGCACCGAAAAGTGTTCCATGTGCAACGTGGTTAGAATCTTGTCACCCTGGGAACTGGAAGGTCTTTAAGATCGTGGCACCCCACCCCTCCATCATGCAGGTAGGGGCCCTCAGGCCCTCAGGGGGATGAGAAGGATCAGGCTTTGGGAGAGATTAAGGAGAGTCAAGTGCAAAATTCAGGGTCTCTGGAGCCCTGGGGTGGAGCCTCACCCTCACCCTGGCCCCGGCGTCCTCAGCCTGTGGGCACCCAACTGCTCTGACGCAGCAACTGGCACGACCACCAGCCCCAAGGAGCGGCAGCGAGTTTCCAGGGTTAGGAGTCACTCGGGAGACAGTGATTCAGACTCCGGCTCCGCAGAAACCTGCAGGGACCTCCTGGAAAGGAAGCTTTGTCCTAAGGCTCCGCTTTGGGAAGACGCAGGGCGGCCGCTAGGTGGCGCTGCAGAGCCGCGTCTCCGGCCGCAGGTGCCCGCGCAGGGGAGCGGGAGGCCGGGCCGGGTCATCCTCGCGCTGTCACTGCAGGAGGCAGAGACCCCACATCCCCCAAAGACGGAGGGGCTGGATTCCACCAGCAGCGGAAAGCGTCATTCCAGCGGCTGAGCCCGTCTCTCCGCCCTTAAAAATCAAACCACGTCTTAGGACAGTACCAGGCTTGCGAACGAAGCGTCCAGGGGTGGCCCCCCTCGGTCCAACCTCACAGCCTCTCCGCTCTCCCCACTTCCGAGGCAGATTTCTGGGAATTTGGGAGTTCAGAGGGAGGAGAAATAAGTCGTTTGTCAGCAGCCTGCTCCCTGATCTCCAAGGTCCCTTCCTGAAGGACAGGTGCTCCTCACACGGCCAAGCCTGGCCTGGCCCGGCCCAGGTCTCTCCGCCCAGCAGCCCTGCGCTCTGTCTCTCCCTTTCCCCTTTCCTCCCTCCCTGCCTCCCTCCATTTCTCCCTTCCTTCCTTCCTTCCTTCCCTCCCCGCACAGGATCTGCTATTCCTTAGCTGTGAAACGCGGGCACAGGGCCTGTGGTTGCACACTGGGTGACAGCAGTAGCAGTATCGTCAGGCAGGTCAGTTGACTCAACAGAACCGTGGCAAAGTCCTCCAGCCCAACGGGTCCAGCTCAGTCAGGCTCTGCTGGTCTACAGGAGTGGGCTCCCGTAGCAGGGACATCTTTGCACCAACAGTGCCACATGAGATGGGCTGGGGTGAGTGCCCGAAGCCAGGGGCTGATGGAGGGCTGGGGACCCACCAGGAGAAGCCCTGCTGTCAGCTGCAGAAGAGAAGCAGCAGGTGTCATGTGTCTGGAGAGGGGGCGGGGGATCCTATGGCAGGTGGAACTTGTCTCTATTTACCTGGCTGGGGTGGGGCCACAGCACAAAACGGATGCCCTGAAAAATTAGAACCAATCTGGAAAATGTGCGTCCACCTCTGCACCATGCCTGTTCTGCACCATATGGCTGCTCTCTGCCTCCCTCTGGGCCAAGGCTTACCTGCCCTGCAGCCTCAGGAGTGTCAGTCCGGTTTCCGTGAGAAGGACCTAGAAGCCACTGAGTAACTACTATGGGCGGGCACTGTAGTCATCTCTCTGCTTGGATTATCTCATGAAACTTCTCAATGGGAGCCACGTGAGAGCTTGAGTTGCAGCTGCCATCTTGAATTTTAAGAAGAAAAGAGGAAAGGAGGAAAAGATGGAGGAGGGGAGGAAGAAAGAAGAAAAGGAAGGAAGGAATGGAAGGAGAGAGGAAGGGAGGGAAGGATGGATGGGGGAGGCAGGAAGATTTAAGAAAAGGGAAGAAATGCATTGACTAGGTTAAGGTGAAGAACCTTCGCCTGGAAAGTGTTTTCTTGAATAATAAGATGGAAGACCTATTTATCCCATTACAACACTAAGGTCGTTCAGAGACAAAGTCCATCTTAGCTAATAAGTCTTAGCTAATACTGAAGGTTTAGAAAAAACCTAATTTACAAGTACAGTTTTTTCCCTTACCACCCAAGGTCAGATCAGATCTTGCCCATCAAAGCTTGGCCTGTCTGCTTTTCTCTTTGGGATGGCCATTTTTATGCTCTCCCTGGAGCACCTGTTAAGTATGGATCATTGCTCTAGGAAAAGAGCCGCCAGGCTCCAGCTGCTCCGGGATCCAATTACTTACCAGGACTGAGGACTAGAGGTCCTCCGCGGACAGGTGCTGGCCCTGGGGACTGGGCCCAACCTGGGATGAAACTCGCTCCTGTAGAGACCAAGGGTGGGTGAGGGCAGGAGGGAGGGATGTGGGGCCAGTCCATCCCGGAGACGGTTTCCTTCTCCTCACCTGTTGCAAGGCTCGTGGTGGACACTCACACCGACAAGAGGAGGGCATGGCACGCGTGTTTAGCCAAGGCCTTGTACCACACACGAGGACCCAAGGCCCCGGGAAACGGAATTCTTCTGCTAAGCCTGAGGAAGGAAGCAGGAGCCAGGGAGTTCTAAGAGTGGACAGAAACGCATGTCCTGGAGCTGGTGAGCCGGGAGCCCGGCCAGGCCCCTTGGCAGAATCCTTCTTGGATCTGTGCTGGGATCGTCCCCTGGGTGCTGGGCAGGACACGGACACTCGAGGCCTTTCCTGGGAGAAGCAGGGAGGCAGAGAGCTACCCTCCCAGTTTTATGGCTTTTGCTTTCAGGGAGAAGAGCCCTAGTTTCCATTATGCCTTTTGTGGGGAGAAGGAGGGTGAAGGCCAGAGAGGACTTCTCGCTTCTGTGGACTTCCGGGTCTCCCTCAGCTCAAAGCAGGCCGTTCTCCAAGGTGTTGCATTTGGGGTATTGCATTTTGAACCCCGATGGGGGAGTCAGAAAATGCATATGAAATTGCCTGCAAGAATGGCAGAGTCATGAAAAGTGCATTACATTTTTTTTAGTGGTAAAACAAAGAGTCAGGCTCTGACCACTATTTCATTCTGTACTTTAAAGATTCCCAAGAGGCGAGTTCCCTCGGTTTATTTTAAACAAGCTATTTAATGCTGTCTTATGATTTCATTGAGTTTTTATGTACATAAGTTAAACACTGACTAAAAAAACTTATCCTTAAATAGTCTCTCACTGACCAATGAAGTGTCATTTTTTCTTGGTAGAGTTCTTTTTTTTTCTTTCTTTCTTTTTTGAGACAGAGTCTCACCCTACCGCCCAGGCTGGAGTGCAGTGGCGCCATCTTGGCTCACTGCAAGCTCCACCTCCCGAGTTCACGACATTCTCCTGGCTCAGCCTCCCGAGTAGCTGGGACCACAGGCACCGCCACCACGCTCGGCTAATTTTTGTATTTTTAGTAGAGACAGGGTTTCACCGTGTTAGCCAGGATGGTCTCGATCTCCTGACCTCGTGATCCGCCCGTCTCGGCCTCCCAAAGTGCCGGGATTACAGGCGTGAGCCACCGCGTCCGGCCAGTAGAGTTCTTACGGGTTGATTCCCCTTCACTGATAGGGTGAAAAAAAGCCCTTCCATGCTCCTAACAGGAGTGGTGGTGTGACATCTCTGGGTGCAGGTGTGTGTTGTATCTGTGTGGTGTGTGTGCAGGTGTGGTGTGTGGTGTATCTGTGTGGTGTGTGTGCAGGTGTGGTGTGTGTTGTGTCTGTGTGGTGTGTGTGCAGGTGTGGTGTGTGTTGTGTCTGTGTGGTGTGTGTGCAGGTGTGGTGTGTGTTGTGTCTGTGTGGTGTGTGTGCAGGTGTGGTGTGTGTTGTGTCTGTGTGGTGTGTGTGCAGGTGTGGTGTGTGGTGTGTCTGTGTGGTGTGTGTGCAGGTGTGGTGTGTGTTGTGTCTGTGTGGTGTGTGTGCAGGTGTGGTGTGTGTTGTGTCTGTGTGGTGTGTGTGCAGGTGTGGTGTGTGTTGTGTCTGTGTGGTGTGTGTGCAGGTGTGGTGTGTGTTGTGTCTGTGTGGTGTGTGTGCAGGTGTGGTGTGTGTTGTGTCTGTGTGGTGTGTGTGCAGGTGTGGTGTGTGTTGTGTCTGTGTGGTGTGTGTGCAGGTGTGGTGTGTGTTGTGTCTGTGTGGTGTGTGTGCAGGTGTGGTGTGTGTTGTGTGTGTGTGGTGTGTGTGCAGGTGTGGTGTGTGTTGTGTCTGTGTGGTGTGTGTGCAGGTGTGGTGTGTGTTGTGTGTGTGTGGTGTGTGTGCAGGTGTGGTGTGTGTTGTGTGTGTGTGGTGTGTGTGCAGGTGTGGTGTGTGTTGTGTCTGTGTGGTGTGTGTGCAGGTGTGGTGTGTGTTGTGTCTGTGTGGTGTGTGTGCAGGTGTGGTGTGTGTTGTGTCTGTGTGGTGTGTGTGCAGGTGTGGTGTGTGTTGTGTCTGTGTGGTGTGTGTGCAGGTGTGGTGTGTGTTGTGTCTGTGTGGTGTGTGTGCAGGTGTGGTGTGTGTTGTGTCTGTGTGGTGTGTGTGCAGGTGTGGTTTGTGTTGTGTCTGTGTGGTGTGTGTGCAGGTGTGGTGTGTGTTGTATCTGTGTGGTGTGTGTGCAGGTGTGGTGTGTGTTGTATCTGTGTGGTGTGTGTGCAGGTGTGGTTTGTGTTGTATCTGTGTAGTGTGTGTGCAGGTGTGGTGTGTGTGTGGTAGGAGGTGTGAGTGATTTTTGGCTGGCTGTGGGGAAGGTGTGTGTGGTGTGTGTGTGGTGGGTGGTGTGAGTGATTTTGGCTGTGTGTGTGTGGTGTTGTGTGTGTGGTGGGTGGTGTGTGATTTTTGGCTGTGTGTGTGGTGTGTGTGTGGTGGGTGGTGTGAGTGATTTTGGCTGTGTGTGTGTGGTGTGTGTGTGGTGGGTGGTGTGTGATTTTTGGCTGTGTGTGTGGTGTGTGTGGTGGGTGGTGTGAGTGATTCTGGCTGTGTGTGCGGTGTTTGTTTCTTTCTGTGTGTGTAATGCTTATCGACATACTCACATGACATACTTATTTCGCTGATCACAGGATTTCACCGTTATTGAGAGGTGTCTCTTCTTGACAATAAATATTATAGGATTTGAGGTTTTATTTCAAGACAGTTCATGGCGACGTGGAAGGCTGAAAACTGATTCCTTGAAAGATATCTGAGTCCCTGGAACCTGTGAATGAGACCTTCCGTGGAGAAGGAAAAAGGATCTTTAGAGGGAAAAGATTAGGGCCTTGAGAGTGGGAGAGCTGCCCAGGCCACCTGGGGGTGTCTGAGTGCCAAACCCATGCCCATTCCAAAGGGAGGCTGAGGGGTGTTCCACAGACAGAGGGAAAGGAGACGCAGAGGCAGCGGAATTGGATCGGGGCAGCCCCGGTCAGGTTTGCCTGGAGCCCCCAGAACCTGAAAGAGACAAGGAAGGGCCCCGAAGAGTCTCCAGGGGGATCATGGCCCTGCAGACACCTCCATCTGGGAGTGCTGGACTCCGCCATGGGGAGAGCGTCCATTCCCTGTGTGGAGCCACCCCGTGTGTGGGAGTCCGTGACGCGACCCCAGGAAACCAACACAGGCAGAGGACGGAAACCTGCAGGGTCTGACACCCAAACCCAAGACTCCACCTGTCTCTCCCAGCCCCAGGCCAAGTGCTCCCTCCCCGCCCCACCGGGAGAGTGCTCCCACTTCCCCCAGGCCTAGAGCTGCCCCCAACCCCAAGAATAGTGCTCCCCCTTGACTCTCAGGGATAACGGTCCCCCTGCCCTCAGGGATGGTGCTCCCCCTAACCCCAGGAATAGTGCTCCTCCACGACCCCCGGTCTGGTGCCCTAATTGCAGATTGCATTCTTGGCTGCAGGAAGTCATGAGCGAAGAGACCGTGACCCTCTCCCAACCCCCGACACGTGCTGACATCTCCACGTGTGCTGTGTCCTGGGTGAGCTTTCTTCATAGACTGTGCTTCCCTGTGTGTGGAGTTTCTGCTTCACCCATCTGTTCACAGGGAGGACGCACACCCCTGAGTCCAAGGCTACACCATGCATCCTATGGAAACTCTCACTGCCCAGGGAGCAGACTTTATTAGGAAAGCTCTGGGTTCACAGAGGCTCTGGGCTCTGCCTGGGCCCGACGCCCTTCACTGTTTGAACCTAGTAGCTGCCTACAGGTGCAGAAGACATGCACCTTCCAGCCTTTGTCCTTTCCCGGCCTTTCTTCCCGTCAATCCTCCCATCTGCGGCCCTAAGTGGACGCTCGGGTAAGTATGTGAGTCTGTAAGCAACGAGCAGTGCCTGTCCTTAGCATGTCTGGGGTCTGTGGCTTTTGAGAAGGCGTCTGCAAAGCTATTGCTGACATGGGCGTCCTGAGGTTCTCTCCCTTATTCCAGATCTCAGTAAGACCACAGGGCGCAAGGCTCTTGACAGTCACAGCTGAGTGAGAAAGTGGTGATGTTTAACTACAAGCATGAAAAACCCAAAAAGTAAAATAAAGGCTTCCATGTGCCACGCACATATCCAGCGCCCTGGAATCAAATAGACACGTATGCTCTTTGAGCAGAATGAAGATGCAGGTCCAGAAAAATGGTGATTCTGCTGTTTCCCAAGTCACCCAGCAGGTGGCGCTGTCTGCTCATGGAAACCCGCATTTGCTGGGATACAGTTTCCCTCTTTCTTTTTTCAAGGAAAGACCAATTCACTCAGAAATTACATCCTTAGTGAGAGATCCATGACTTGTAGGACCCCACACACTCCGAACCCCCGCTCCCAGGGGATGGCTGGGTGTGTTCCCACATGTGTCATATTCACAAGGAATGGGTGTTACAAGGCTAGTAGGCCGTATGGCTCTCATTAATTTGGCCAGAGTCATTCACGAATAGCAGAATGTTTAGTAAGGAAGAAGCAGTCAACCAAATAGCAAGCACAATTTGGGGACATCGAGGTTGGGTAGAGATGATGGGGCTGTTAGCGCATGGCAGGGGTGAGGCAGTCCTACCAAGTGCTGATGGTGAAGTGTGTTGTTATCTCTTCCTGAACTTAAATTTGTTATGTGACTCTAAGCAATTCACTTCCAATGCCTGGGGCTCAGCTAGTTCCTCTCCAAAATCAAGGGGCCGTACAGAGTGACCTTGTGGTGGTCTCCAGGGTTAACATCACATGGTGCCAATCATCCCAGTAAGAGGCCAAAGCCGCGGCCAGTTTGCCTGAAATTCTCCTGTGAATGGCCCAACAGAAATAATGAAAGTGAGTGGATGGTGTGACAAACACAGAAAGGCCTGGGAAGCAGGCGGACCGACTCCCTGGATACTTAGCCAGGCGCAGCCTTCTCAGTTAGATCTTTAAATAGATTGAGATTTGGCAAACTTGTTACAAATCCTGGCAGCATATCAACCAAGATCATTAGACCCATAAAGTAACTAATACCCTAAACCCCTTGACTCCAAGGAGTGTCAGGATTGTAGCCCTGTGAAGATGGTGCACACAAATTAAGGCTGATCCCATCATTGGGGATTGTTGAGGCTGTGAGCCATCAGTGCGTAATCATGCCGGGACTCTTAAAATACGTGTATCACTATAGTCAGCATTCTGCAGTGAGACGGAACCAATAGGCTGGATAGATAGGTAGGTAGCTATATAGAGACAGGTGATAGATAGATAGATAGATAGATAGATAGATAGATAGATAGATAGACAGACAAATAGATGATAGATAGGTGATAGATGATAGGTGATAGATGATAGATAGATTAGATAGATAGATAGACAGACAGATAGATAGATGATAGACAAACAGATAGCTAGCTAGATGGATGGAAAGAGGATATGCAGTAGGAGAAATGTGATGATGGAGGTTGAGAAGTCCCGTGACAGGCTGTCTTAGAGCTGGAGACTCTGAGATGCTGGTCGTGTGACTCAGTACCCAAGTCACAAGGCCTCAGAGCCAGGGAAGACAATGGTGTGACTCAGTCCAAGGCTGAAGGCCTTAGAGCCCAGGGCAGGGAGTGCTGCTGCAAGCCCAGAGTTTAAAGACCAAGAGCCTAGAGTGCTGATGTCCAAGGACAGGAGGAGAAGAGTGTCCCAGCTCTAGGAGAGAGACAGAGCTGCCTTTTAGTTCCATCCAGGATTGGATGGTGCCCATCCTACATTCAGGCAGGTCTTCCCCTCAGTCTGCTGACTCACACCCCAGTCTCCTCCAAAACAGCTTATCCTCTTATCCATCCATCTAGCTGAGGCTGAGACAAGACCTCACCAGCCAGCTGGGCCTCCCTCCAGCCAGCCAGGTTGAGGCCTGACGTTAACCATCACTGTATGGCACTGCTTCTTCTGGCTAATCCTAGAGGGCGGAGGTGACACAGGCACCGCATCAGGCCAGGGTTCCTGGTTTTGGTGTCAGCGAGAGGCTCCGAGGTGGAAGGGAAGACCGCTCCCCAGTCAGTGTGTTCCAGTGCGTGGCAGGGCGGCGGCTGAAGCAGGAGGCCTGTGTTCCCTTGGTGGAAATGATCCAGAGGTTGGGCGGCCGCCCCGCTTTGCTGCCCAGAGCAGGAGCTGATGCGTTGTGCATTGCTGCGGTTGCCTGTGTCTCTCCTCAGCCGCTGATGGTAACTCTCGGCAGCTCCTCTGCAGAAGCTGCGTCGTGTCCCTTCCCTGGGTGTTGATACGGTTTGGTTCTGTGTCCCACCCAGTCTCATGTGGGACTGTCATTCCCAGTGTTGGAGGAGGGGCCTGCTGGGAGGTGATGGGATCACGGGGTGGGTTCTCAGGAAGAGTCCAGCACCACCCCTCTTGGTCCTGTGCAGGGAGTGAGTCTCCTGCGATCTGGTGGCCTCCGTGTGTGGCTGCCTCTCTCCCTCCTCTCCCTCCCGGCTCCCAGCTCCTGCCCTGTGATGGGCCTCCTGCCCCTGCCCCTTCCGCCGTGACTGTGTTTCCAGAGGCCTCCCCGGAAGCCGAGCACATGGCAGCACCATGCCACCTGCCCCGCCTGTGCAGCCCGGAGCCAGTTAAAGCTCTTTTCTCTATAAATGACCCAGTCTCGGGTGGTTCTTTACGGCAGTGTGAGAATGGACTGCTTACAGGTGTGATAAGGGCAATCTGTGACATTTGCCAGGATATTTTTCATACTGTTTTAATTCTGAGATCATGAATGAGTTTTACATGAACACAACTAAGAGTTTGGGAACACGTAGAACAGGATGGCCTAGCACCTAGAGAAAACAACAGTCTGGTATTTTTGGGTTACAAAAGTTATAAAAAGCAAACTACGCATTCTCTACAGAACACTCCAGCGAAATAAAACATCCTGAAGCGAAACGTTCACAGCCCTCCCAGGCCACTGTTGGCATCCGTGGGTGAGACCATTAAGTGCTGCGTAGACGGCCTGTTTCATCCATGATTAGTTACTACTCTCTTCTTAGTGGAGGTAGAGCTCCAGGTCAGATGCGCCTGCGTTTGCTTTCAATGCTGAAGGACCCCTGACTATTTCCTTGGGTGAGGCTGAGGGCTGCCTGGGCTGGGACCCAGCACTCTGGAATTCAGCTGCTTCACACATGAAATGAGGACAGCAGCTTTACAGGGCCAGCGTGGCTAACGGTGCCCCCCAGGCTGCCTAGCTGAGTCAAGGAGGGGGATTCCTCCGGCATCACTGGGCTGTGTTCCCCGTGAGTGAGGGGGATGAGGAGGGGTGAGAGGGGTGCGCGGCAGGGCGGCTGCTGGAGGCAGAAGCCTGGGGTCTGAGGCTGACATGTTGGTGAATCTCTAGAGGATGAGACAAGTCACTTTGCCCTGTTGGTACTTAAGGCTCCAGCCTCTCCCTCAGAATCACTTTCCTCCTCCCACCGGCCCTGCAGGAAGCCAGGAGTGCTCTTCTCAGGAGAAGAGGGAAGCCCGATGCAGGCCCTGCGGACACCTGGTGATGGGCAGCGGGTGTGGAAATGCCAGTGCCGGAGGGACCGCCGGGGCAGAATGCAGATGAGCACAGCGTCAGAGACACCAGAAGGTGGAGATAGGATGATGGCAAGAGTAGTGTTTCCGGGGTTCGCAAAATAAAGATGTGTAATCTGTAAATACATTTTAATGGCAAAGCCCCAGAAGGAACAAATCAGGCAATGCTTACAAGAAAAGGCTAGGCAAATGCAGTTACAATATTTATTCATCCATGCCTGAGAGTAATTATAACATGGTGCTAGATTTGCACGTGTTTGGAAAACAGTCGTCCTGGTGATTTTGGATTTGCCTGTGTTTGGAAAACAGTTGTACGGTGATTTTGGGAACACGAAGCTGTTCTGTGGGATCAGTGTCCTGCCTGTTTGCCCTCAGAGGGCTCTCGGCAGCCTGTGAGTATCCCGGCCTTCCATCCCGGCACTCTCCTGCAAAAATGCAGAACAAATATTAATAACATCTGAATTTTGACTGCTCCGGTAACAGCACACACTTGATACAAGACCGAAGGGTCCGGACAGGAGCTGTTTTCACAAAGGACTGGCTGGCAAGATGAACCGTCCTTCTTCCTCGTCATGCCAGAGGGAAGTTTCTGGCTCCCGGACGAACACTTGTTTGCAGGAGGCCACAGAGGATCCACGTGGCAAAGGTTCCTGCTCAGAGCGGGATCTGCGATTCGCAGGCGGGTCCTTCAGGAAGAAGGCATGCTGAGCACGCAGGCCCCTGCGACCATGGATGCACAAAACACCTGGCCTTGCCCCTGGGGTCAGTCAGGCTCATTAGGGGCCCAGGGGACTTGCTGGCACTACCCTTGCTGTGGCTAACAAAGGTATCCTGGGTGCATTAAAATTCACAAAGAGCCTCACTCCCAGGCCAGGTCTTTTTGGTTCCATGTGTGAGGGCCAGGTGCAGACGAACCTGCTCTCAGAATGACCTGGGCTCTGCTCGTCTCCGAGGACAGGATCTAACTTCACACTGAATTTCAGAAGGGAGCCTGATCATGCTGGCAATGCCCTCTCCTGTATGCAAGTGACTTTGTTTAAATTAAAATTTGTATTTTTAGTTGACAAATAATAACTGCATATATTTACGTTTTAAGCATGGTTTCGATACCTTTACATTATGGAGAGATTATATCAAGTTAATTAACATATCACCTCACATCTTTTTTTTGGCAGTGAGAATATTTAAAATCTATTATTTTAGTGGCTGGGCATGGTCCCAGCACTTTGGGAGTTTCAGACTGGAGGATCTCTTGAGCCTAAGGGCTCAACACCAGCCTGGGCAGCGTAGTGAGACTGCATCTCTGCAAAAAATTTAAAAATTAGCCAGGCATGGTGGTGAGTGTCTGTAGCCCCAGCCATGCGGGCGGCTGAGGCAGGAGGGTCAAGGCTACGGTGAGCTATGATTGTGCCACCGCACTCCAGTCTGGGTGACAGAGCAAGACTCTGTCTCAAAAACAAAAAAAAAAAACCTATTATTTTAGCAATTGTGAAATATGTGATCATTATGACAAAGCGTGTGCCCCATGCGGTGCAGCAGATCTGAGGCGTCCTCCCCCTGCCGGAGACTTTGTGCCTGTGACCAGCATCTCCCCACTGCCCTCTGGAGGCCACTGTGCTGCTCTCTGCTTCTCTAAGTTCAACAGTTACTTACACAAGTGACTTTTTAATACTCCCTCACTTGGGGTTCTGCATACAAGGTAAAGTTGGTAAAACATAAACATTTTTCCATAGTGGTTATAACGATTCCACTTAAAAATCAGAATTTAAAAGTCAGCATTTTGTTTCAGCTTTTCCTTCCTCTCCTGCGCTTCCAGCCAGTCCTCAGAATAAGTGGAAGCCAACGCCTGAAAGTCAGCCCTTAGTTTTGGAACCGGTTTGTACAAACGGAAGGCATTTTCCTTCCTCTCACTAAGCAGGCTCACATTCTGGCTCATTGTCATTAACTTGTAAATAAAACCTCCAGGACGAAAGTGCAGAACGGACTGGGAACCACGGGGTACACAGAAATATGCCGGGAGCCTCGGCGGAGCTGCTCCTACACTCAGATCTTGTCCAGCCACTGCGGTGGCGGCTGGAAACATGCGGCGTGGTGTGGCCTAGGGAGGTCCAGGCCCACCTGCTCCGAGTCCTGAGCTGCGGCGCCCTGCGAAGTCCCTGCACCCCGGTGCTTCCCGCATCTCAGCCGGGGAGTTCCTCCGCCTGTCTCTGAGATGGGCAGTGTGGGTTTAGTGCCAGCGCGTGTCCTGTGGGAGACACGTGTCCAGTTACCGGGAGAGGGCCCGGCACCGTGGCTGTGGAGGGGAGAGCCCGGCATGAGCGAGGGCACGGCGGCCACGCTTGTCTTTGGCAGGAACGCTCCAACCCACTTTCATTTCCCGCTTCAGTCAAGTCAATCATGATCTGATACATTTTGGAAAACTTGGCACCGTTCTCTTCATAGGGAAAACGATCTTAGCATTTCGCAGCCAGGAGGACCCTGTCTCCATGCATGCAGCTGAGCGGTGGCTTTCTCACAACAATCATGCAGGAGACACGGGCTGCGGTGAGGATTTCCACCCCCGTCACTGCCAAGAGATGCGTCCAAGTGACAGGCAACGTTAAGCTTTTCCTGGGTCAGGGCGTCGTCCCTGTGCAGGCAAAGGGCCCGAAACCACCTTCCACCTGAGCCTGAAGACCCCAGCCCAGACCTGGAGAAGAAGGGGGGAAGCGCCGTCCCAGGGGAGCAAGGGTAGAGGCCCCCGGTCTCCGGGAGGCGTGGAGAGCTGGGGCCGGAGCAGGAAGGGACGCTCTGGTGAGATTGGGACCTTTTGAGAAGGGAAGAGCAAGTAACCCAGAAACGCATCAAAAATACTGTGGGATTTAACTGTAAGTACAAAACAGCTTTTCCATCAGAACTTAACAGCTACTGTATTTTCCAGCTATTTGTTTGCCTTGATTCGAAGTTTTTACCTGCCCCCGGCCCCATTCCCCAAACACTGAGCTGCTGGACTCCTTCCCCTGCCTGGGCGTCATTCATCCCTGACCTCTGCATGGCGCCATCATCACGGGTCCTGAGCATTCCTGCCCGCCCGCCTGAAGAGGAACACAGGCCCTGGAGGTGGCTTGACCCTGTGTCAACGTGGCAATGGCAGACAAGACTGTAATGCCTACAAACAACTTCCGAAGTCCTCCCGGGGAGCGCAGTCCCAGCACCATAGCGCACTTCGCACAGCCATTCCAGCAGCTCCTCCCGGGGAGCGCAGTCCCAGCACCACAGCGCACCCCGCACAGCCATTCCAGCAACTCCTGCCGGGGAGCGCAGTCCCAGCACCATAGCGCACTCCGCACAGCCATTCCAGGAGCTCCTGCCGGGGAGCGCAGTCCCAGCACCATAGCGCACGCCGCACAGCCATTCCAGCAGCTCCTTCCAGGGAGCGCAGTCCCAGCACCATAGCGCACTCCGCACAGCCATTCCAGGAACTCCTGCCGGGGAGCGCAGCCCCAGCACCATAGCGCACTCCGCACAGCCATTCCAGCAGCTCCTCGCAGGGAGCGCAGTCCCAGCACCATAGCGCACTCCGCACAGCCATTCCAGCAGCTCCTCCCGGGGAGTGCAGTCCCAGCACCATAGCGCACTCCGCACAGCTATTCCAGCAGCTCTTCCCGGGGAGCGCAGTCCCAGCACCATACAGCACTCCGCACAGCCATTCCAGCAGCTCCTCCCGGGGAGCGCAGTCCCAGCACCATAGCGCACTCCGCACAGCCATTCCAGTAGCTCCTCGCAGGGAGCGCAGTTCCAGCACCAAACAGCACTCCGCACAGCCATTCCAGCAGCGCCAGCAAAGACATCGCAAACCAAAGGCCATTCCAGCAGCTCCTCGCAGGGAGTGCAGTCCCAGCACCATACAGCACTCCGCACAGCCATTCCAGCAACTCCTGCCGGGGAGCGCAGTCCCAGCACCATAGCGCACTCCGCACAGCCATTCCAGCAGCTCCTCCCGGGGAGCGCAGTCCCAGCACCATACAGCACTCCGCACAGCCATTCCAGCAGCGCCAGCAAAGGCATCGCAAACCAAAGGCCATTCCAGCAGCTCCTCGCAGGGAGTGCAGTCCCAGCACCATACAGCACTCCGCACAGCCATTCCAGCAACTCCTGCCGGGGAGCGCAGTCCCAGCACCATAGGGCACTCCGCACAGCCATTCCAGCAGCGCCAGGAAAGGCATCGCAAACCAAAGGCCATTCCCGCAGCTCCTCGCAGGGAGTGCAGTCCCAGCACCATACAGCACTCCGCACAGCCATTCCAGCAACTCCTGCCGGGGAGCGCAGTCCCAGCACCATACAGCACTCCGCACAGCCATTCCAGCAGCGCCAGCAAAGGCATCGCAAACCAAAGGCCATTCCAGCAGCTCCTGCCGGGGAGCGCAGTCCCAGCACCATACAGCACTCCGCACAGCCATTCCAGCAGTGCCAGCAAAGGCATCGCAAACCAAAGGCCATTCCAGCAGCGCCAGCAAAGGCATTGCAAACCAAAGGCCAGTGCACAGTCACCTCCCCACCCTTGCGGACTCCGACCAAGGTGTACATGGAAGACAGCCCTCCCGTCCATGGGGAGGGCCTGAGTCTGCCTCTCCTCTGCACAGGCCCAACAGCCCTTGGTGGCTTCAGTGCTTGTGATGGTGTCATCAGGAGCAAATGGCATTTAGTCATCGCTTCAGCCTGATCACCACGGGGGACTGGGGTGTTGCTTGAGTTTGACTTGGTGACCTCTCCGCATCTCAGTTTTCTCATTCGTAAAGTGGGGGATAAAATAGCAGCTTCCTTCAGTGAGAATCTACTGACATAAAGTGCGTAAGGAGTTAGCACCAATGCCAGCTTCTATTAAAATTCAGTGAATGTCAGGTGTTCGTGCCATGTGAAAGTGCATTAATGCCTCATTCACTCTCTGCTCATTACTGTAAATGGAACTGGATCTACTTGATAATCATTTCAAAGTCACATCCACCCAGAACGTGGGAATGTGACCTTGTCTGGAAGTAAGGTTTTTTCAGATGCAATTAGTTAGGGTGAGTCTATACTGGGATAGGGTGGAAACTGGAATCCAGCAGGACTGGTGCCCTTATAAGAAGAGGGGCATTTGAACACAGACACACAGGGGAGAAGGCGGGGTAGAGACAGAGGCAGAAGTTGGCATGATGAGCCTGTAGGCCAAGTGGTGCCAGCGGACACCAGCAGGGCACCAAAGACGGGGTGTGCAAGGCAGCATTCGTCCTGTCAGCCTTCGGGGGAGCACAGCCCTGCCAACACCGTGACTTGGGTCTTCTGGCCTCCAGAACTGTGAGAGAATCAATGTCTGTTGCTTTAAGCCACCTAACGTGTGGTTCTTTGTTACGGCAGCCCTCGCCTTCCTCAACCTGAACTGTCACCACTCCGCCATCTTACCTCTCAATATCCCAAGTAAAAGCCACCTGAAGAAAGACCATGTCTTAACAGAAAATGTCTTGAAAATGTTGGAAAAAGACTTTCCCTACTTTATGAATTTGCTGCATAATAGAAATTTAAGTTAAAATATTTTGCATTCACTGTTCACTATTGTTTTACAAGCACTATGCTCATTTCAATCTAGAGTGGTCTTACGTCTTTTTAAATTATTTTTTATATTCATTGAGGTTCTGAATTGTGTAAAAGCATTGAAAACAATCCTTGTCAAATAATCCTGACTTTTCTATACAATTGCATATATGGCTATTTCACCATTTGAATTCGAGCTTCTTCATAAACGCTTTAAAAACAGGGACAGGGCCGGGCGTGGTGGCTCACGCCTGTAATCCCAGCACTTTGGGAGGCCAAGGCAGGCAGATCACGAGGTCAGGAGATTGAGACCATCCTGGCTAACACGGTGAAACCCCGTCTCTACTAAAAATACAAAAACTTAGCCAGGTGTGGTGGCGGGCGCCTGTAGTCCCAGCTGCTCAGGAGGCTGAGGCAGGAGAATGGCGTGAACCCGGGAGGCGGAGGTTTCAGTGAGCCGAGACCGTGCCACTGCACTCCAGTCTGGGAGACACAGTGAGACTCCGTCTCAAAAAAACAAAAAAAAAACAGGGATGGGGTGTGCCCATCCCTCTGAATTCAACCATTTTTCCCTTGTATCAGGTCAGAGCACCTTGTTAACATGAGAAATATTTAGGAGAAATATTTACTGCACTCTTTACTAATCACAAGATGCTTCTGGGCAAAGGAGGGAGGAGAGATTCACAGGGTGAAGAAGCCACTCCCTGCACGAGGGGACTTGAGGAGGTTGCACACAGTGGGGGGATTTAGGGGGTTGCACACAGTGGGGGGATTTGGGGAGGTTGCACACAGTGGGGGGATTTAGGGGGTTCCACACAGTGGGGGGATTTAGGGGGTTGCAGACAGTGGGGGGATTTGGGGAGGTTGCACACAGTGGGGGATTTGAGGGGGTTGCACACAGTGGGGGGATTTGGGTGTGTTGCACACAGTGGGGGATTTGAGGGGGTTGCACACAGTGGGGGGATTTGGGTGGGTTGCACACATTGGGGGGATTTAGGGGGTTCCACACAGTGGGGGGATTTGAGGAGGTTGCACACAGTGGGGGGATTTGAGGGGGTTCCACACAGTGGGGGGATTTGGGGGTGTTGCACACAGTGGGGGATTTGAGGGGGTTGCACACAGTGGGGGGATTTGGGTGGGTTGCACACATTGGGGGGATTTGGGGGGTTCCACACAGTGGGGGGATTTGAGGAGGTTGCACACAGTGGGGGGATTTGAGGGGGTTCCACACAGTGGGGGGATTTGGGGGTGTTGCACACAGTGGGGGATTTGAGGGGGTTGCACACAGTGGGGGGATTTGGGTGGGTTGCACACATTGGGGGGATTTGAGGGGGTTGCACACAGTGGGGGGATTTGAGGGGGTTGCACACAGTGGGGGGATTTCGGGAGGTTGCACACAGTGGGGGGATTTGGGTGTGTTGCACACAGTGGGGGGATTTGGGGGGTTGCACACAGTGGGGGGATTTGGGGAGGTTGCACACAGTGGGGGGATTTAGGGGGTTCCACACAGTGGGGGGATTTAGGGGGTTGCAGACAGTGGGGGTATTTGGGGAGGTTGCACACAGTGGGGGATTTGAGGGGGTTGCACACAGTGGGGGGATTTGGGTGTGTTGCACACAGTGGGGGATTTGAGGGGGTTGCACACAGTGGGGGGATTTGGGTGGGTTGCACACATTGGGGGGATTTAGGGGGTTCCACACAGTGGGGGGATTTGAGGAGGTTGCACACAGTGGGGGGATTTGAGGGGGTTCCACACAGTGGGGGGATTTGGGTGTGTTGCACACAGTGGGGGATTTGAGGGGGTTGCACACAGTGGGGGGATTTGGGTGGGTTGCACACATTGGGGGGATTTAGGGGGTTCCACACAGTGGGGGGATTTGAGGAGGTTGCACACAGTGGGGGAATTTGAGGGGGTTGCACACAGTGGGGGGATTTCGGGAGGTTGCACACAGTGGGGGGATTTGGGTGTGTTGCACACAGTGGGGGGATTTGGGTGGATTGCACACAGTGGGGGGATTTGGGTGGATTGCACATAGTGGGGGGATTTGGGGAGGTTGCACACCGTGGGGGGATTTGGGGAGGTTGCACACAGTGGGGGGATTTGGGAGGGTTGCACACAGTGGGGGGATTTGGGGAGGTTGCACACAGTGGGGGGATTTGGGGAGGTTGCACACAGTGGAGGATTTGGGGAGGTTGCACACAGTGGGGGGATTTGAGGGGGTTGCACACAGTGGGGGGATTTCGGGAGGTTGCACACAGTGGGGGGATTTGGGTGTGTTGCACACAGTGGGGGGATTTGGGGGGTTGCACACAGTGGGGGGATTTGGGGAGGTTGCACACAGTGGGGGGATTTAGGGGGTTCCACACAGTGGGGGGATTTAGGGGGTTGCAGACAGTGGGGGTATTTGGGGAGGTTGCACACAGTGGGGGATTTGAGGGGGTTGCACACAGTGGGGGGATTTGGGTGTGTTGCACACAGTGGGGGATTTGAGGGGGTTGCACACAGTGGGGGGATTTGGGTGGGTTGCACACATTGGGGGGATTTAGGGGGTTCCACACAGTGGGGGGATTTGAGGAGGTTGCACACAGTGGGGGGATTTGAGGGGGTTCCACACAGTGGGGGGATTTGGGTGTGTTGCACACAGTGGGGGATTTGAGGGGGTTGCACACAGTGGGGGGATTTGGGTGGGTTGCACACATTGGGGGGATTTAGGGGGTTCCACACAGTGGGGGGATTTGAGGAGGTTGCACACAGTGGGGGAATTTGAGGGGGTTGCACACAGTGGGGGGATTTCGGGAGGTTGCACACAGTGGGGGGATTTGGGTGTGTTGCACACAGTGGGGGGATTTGGGTGGATTGCACACAGTGGGGGGATTTGGGTGGATTGCACATAGTGGGGGGATTTGGGGAGGTTGCACACCGTGGGGGGATTTGGGGAGGTTGCACACAGTGGGGGGATTTGGGGAGGTTGCACACAGTTGGGGATTTGAGGGGGTTGCACACAGTGGGGGATTTGAGGGGGTTGCACACAGTGGGGGGATTTCGGGAACTTGCACACAGTGGGGGGATTTCGGGAGGTTGCACACAGTGGGGGGATTTGGGTGTGTTGCACACAGTGGGGGGATTTGGGGGGTTGCACACAGTGGGGGGATTTGGGTGGATTGCACACAGTGGGGGATTTGAGGGGGTTGCACACAGTGGGGGGATTTCGGGAGGTTGCACACAGTGGGGGGATTTGGGTGGATTGCACACAGTGGGGGGATTTGGGTGTGTTGCACACAGTGGGGGGATTTGGGGGGGTTGCACACAGTGGGGGGATTTGGGTGGATTGCACATAGTGGGGGGATTTGGGGAGGTTGCACACCGTGGGGGGATTTGGGTGTGTTGCACACAGTGGGGGAATTTGGGGAGGTTGCACACAGTGGGGGGATTTGGGAGGGTTGCACACAGTGGGGGATTTGAGGGGGTTGCACACAGTGGGGGGATTTCGGGAACTTGCACACAGTGGGGGGATTTCGGGAGGTTGCACACAGTAGGGGGATTTGGGGAGGTTGCACACAGTGGGGGGATTTGGGTGTGTTGCACACAGTGGGGGGATTTGGGGAGGTTGCACACAGTGGGGGGATTTGGGAGGGTTGCACACAGTGGGGGGATTTGGGGAGGTTGCACACAGTGGGGGGATTTGGGGAGGTTGCACACAGTGGAGGATTTGGGGAGGTTGCACACAGTGGGGGGATTTGAGGGTGTTGCACACAGTGGGGGGATTTGGGTGTGTTGCACACAGTGGGGGGATTTGGGTGTGTTGCACACAGTGGGGGGATTTGAGGGTGTTGCACACAGTGGGGGGATTTGGGGAGGTTGCACACAGTGGGGGGATTTGGGTGTGTTGCACACAGTGGGGGGATTTGGGGAGGTTGCACACCGTGGGGGGATTTGGGGAGGTTGCACACAGTGGGGGATTTGAGGGTGTTGCACACAGTGGGGGGATTTGGGTGGGTTGGACACAGTGGGGGATTTGAGGGTGTTGCACACAGTGGAGGATTTGGGGAGGTTGCACACAGTGGGGGGATTTGGGGGTTGCACACGGTGGGGGGATTTGGGAGGGTTGCACACAGTGGGGGGAATTTGGGGAGGTTGCACACAGTGGGGGGATTTGAGGAGGTTGCACACGGTGCGGGAATTTGTGTGGGTTGCACACAGTGGGGGATTTGAGGGGGTTGCAGAAAGTGGGGGGATTTGGGGAGGTTGCACACAGTGGGGGGATTTGAGGAGGTTGCACACGGTGCGGGAATTTGTGTGGGTTGCACACAGTGGGGGATTTGAGGGGGTTGCAGACAGTGGGGGGATTTGGGGAGGTTGCACACAGTGGGGGGATTTGGGTGTGTTGCACACAGTGGGGGGATTTGGGGGTTGCACACAGTGGGGGGATTTGGGGGGTTGCACACGGTGGGGGGATTTGGGAGGGTTGCACACAGTGGGGGGATTTGGGGGGGTTGCACACGGTGGGGGAATTTGTGTGGGTTGCACACAGTGGGGGATTTGAGGGGGTTGCAGACAGTGGGGGGATTTGGGGGGGTTGCACACAGTGGGGGATTTCAGGGGGTTGCACACAGTGGGGGGATTTGGGGGGTTGCACACGGTGGGGGGATTTGGGAGGGTTGCACACAGTGGGGGGAATTTGGGGAGGTTGCACACAGTGGGGGGATTTGAGGAGGTTGCACACGGTGCGGGAATTTGTGTGGGTTGCACACAGTGGGGATTTGAGGGAGTTGCAGACAGTGGGGGGATTTGGGGAGGTTGCACACAGTGGGTGGTGTTTGGGTGGAGCCTTAGCGATGTGTCAGACCTGAACATGCAAGGCTGCGCTGAGATGATAAGGAGATGGTATTCTATGGAAAGATTGAGGCTTGAACAAAAGGCAAGAAGTGGGAACGGCTGGGCATATCCAGGGACAGATCAGAGAGACTGCGAGGGCACGGTGGCAGGGTTGGTGTGGGGTAGAGAGACGCAAGGGCACGGTGGCAGGGTTGGTGTGGGGTAGAGAGACACGAAGGCACGGTGGCAGGGCTGGTGTGGGGTAGAGAGACGCAAGGGCACGGTGGCAGGGTTGGTGCGGGGTAGAGAGACTGCGAGGGCACGGTGGCAGAGCTGGTGTGGGGTCGAGAGACTGTGAGGGGACGGTGGCAGGGCCGGTGTGGGGTTGAGAGACTGTGAGGGCACGGTGGCAGGGCTGGTGTAGGGTAGACAGCCTGGGGTCAGGAGAGGCAGGAAGGCACATTTCCCAGCAACACTTGCTCAGAAGTGGGTGAAGAAAGTGGAGCCACAGAGGGAGGGGCTGGGAGCTGCCCAGAGAAAGCAGATGAGCCTGGTGGCCAGGCTTGGGTTCTGGGCTGGAAACTGGATAACGCATTCAGCTGAAGCCACAGGGGGACTGGGAGGTAGGAGGCTGTCATTGCTGGGGCTGACATGTGACCAGCCTGGGAGCGGCCCCCCCTGCTCGTTTCCAGGGCTGACATGGGTCTCTAAGGAGCACAGGTCCTTCCCCAGGTCCTCTGGGCCCTGAGTGCCTCACAGATGCCTTATTGACTCTGAGGGATTCCACTACAACAGGTTCGGATCCCCCGTGCCGTGTAGCCCAGGCGGCCACTCTACGTCTGTCCCCCAGCAAAGGGCCAGTTCCCTCAGACTTCCCTAATGAAGTCCTGAAGACAATTCCTGTCATCAACATGCAGTTGAGATGACCAGAAACCTCAGATGCCATCTCAAGAGACCCAGGCTGTCTCTGTCCCAAGGGTCTGGGGAAAGAGGGCCCTGGGGGAGGAGGGTCCCTGGGGAGGAGGGTCCTGGGGGAAGAGGGCACCAGGTCACCCACGGCTTACAGGGATCCCGCTGCCCACTGCCCTATGGCTGCCTCTCAGCCTAGTCCTGGCTGGCCTCCATCCAGCATGCTTGTGAATCTAATGATAAAGAGAGGAAAGACGGCAGGAACCCCCAGCGCCATGCCTAGAGAAAGAGCACCGTGTCAGCTCACAGTGCGGGAAGGTGCGAGAGGGCACAAAGGGTTAGACACCCTGGAGACAGGACAAACCTGGCTGTATGCTAGGGAAGGACCTCGCGGCTTTCCCATGGATTTGCTGGAAATTAATGCAAATGATTCAACCTTTTTTGAATTTATAATGCACACTGTAAGTAGGGATATCAATACAAGATACAACTGAAAACAGCAAAAAGATATAGGGCACAGTTTACCAGAGACAAAGAAAACCTGAAAAACTATTTCAGAAGTCACAGAACTAAGTGATGGTGGAAAAGTAGTAGAGTTGTTAAAAATAAGAGCAAATGGAGAAGGACTGGAACTGCACGTTTAACATTTTCCCTGGACAGTAAGAATCAACAGACAGATAAAGTCCTCATGAAATTTAAGTTTAAAATGCTGAGCTATGAAAGCTGGGCCTGAAGAAATCATACCACAGAGGAAAACGCCTCCATGGCGAAAGGTCTAATTGGCAAAACTGACGGAGACCAAAGAACGGATCTGGTGAATGAATTTTTAGCGTACGGAGACCAAAGAACGGATCTGGTGAATGAAGTTTGCACAGAAAGAATTCAACTTGGTGAAAACAATTTCAACGCAATAAAACATGTATAATACCTTGGAGGTATTTTAAATGCGGTGTCAAGAAAGTTGATGAAGGAATAGGTTTGCTGGAGTTAACTCTGAATCACAGATTTGCAGTGAAAATATATTAGCAATTTGTCACGTTGTTAATAACCACACCAAAACGTACAGTGTTAGACCCCAGACAGCTGGGTGGGTAGACAATGAGGAGGAGAGGAGAGAAGCAAACACCTTTGTCTCACTAGGAGACACCCTGCTAGTGAACTCCCTCCGTGTGTCACACTGTGCTGCGTTCTCTCCCCTCCCACATCTCTCTCCACTGTCTCCATCTCTCTTTCTCCCTTTCCCTCTCTGTTCTCCTCCCTACTCCTCACCGCACAATAACGCCCTAAGTTGGAAATAAGACCATGTTTTTAAAGCTGAAGAATGAGACACAGAGGGAGGCGAGGCTGGGATTGCATTGAGCCCGTTTGCTGGGAGCAGCGTGGGGGTCTCAGGGTAGGTGACGGGAAGACATTTCCTGAATAAGTGACTTGACCTTCTGAGCTCATCGAATCACGGGTCTGGGGGTGCTGTGGCTTTTGTCCAGGACGTTTCTCCCCTGGAGCCCCGGGGTCTTCCCGTTATGGTCTCTGACTCTGTAACTGCCCCTGTTCTCTGTGCTTAAGCGTGTGTTGGCATGTTAACATCCACTTTTTCATATCTTTCAGCTAAGTGGCACTTTGCAAACTAAATTGGTGCTTGGTAGCATATTTTTAGAACTCCAGAGTCTAAAATCAACTACAGCCAAAAATATTTATCTCCCACGTTTCCTTGGAAAGGTATTCATTTAATCTATGGCTATCAATCTTAAGGAAAATTGCAATTTTTCTCATGAGTGTGGACTACAGACACTAATATTTATCATAATGATAATGTGATAGATGTCTATAGGGATGTTTGGAAATACAAAATTGTTTATGAACAGGAAATTATAGTCACATCAGTTTTTGTTACAATTACACATTTAATAGTTATAATTATATAATCAGCTAATTTGAAGTTATTTACAGCCTATTCAATTTTTATTGCTTAGTCTATTTCATGGTTAGCTGAGGGTTTTAATTATTAGTAATTAAAGTTTTTAAGGTTTAAAGACCGAATGATTCATAAAACATGGGGAATATTTCCTACCACCACCCCATCTAAAACTAGAGACACCATTTAAACGTTGAAGTAGTCTCTTCCCAAAACAGATCAATACAGTGTCTTGTAGAGAAAGTAGGTGATTATTCAGTCTTCACTGGTAATGATTATTTGAAACAACAGCCTCTGCATGTGAGATATAATCTTTCTGCGAGGAGAAGCCGGGCAGCTGTGGCACGACCTCCAGCACCAGACAGGCCTTGGGTTCAAGGATCTGCTCTGGGCTTTACCAGCTTTGAGCCAGTAACAGGCTCTTGCTCCACCTCCTCATGCTACACGGAAAATGGACACAATCACAGCACTTTGTTAGTTTTCTGCGGCTGCAGTCACAGAGGACCACGGACCTGGCCACGGTCACAGAGGACCACGGACCTGGCCGCGGTCACGGAGGGCCACGGACCTTGAGGACCACAGACCTGGCCGCGGTCACGGAGGGCCACGGACCTTGAGGACCACAGACCTGGCCGCGGTCACGGAGGGCCACGGACCTGGCCACGGTCACGGAGGGCCACGGACCTTGAGGACCACAGACCTGGCCACGGTCACGGAGGGCCACGGACCTGGCCGCGGTCACAGAGGGCCACGGACCTGGCTGCTTAAACAGCAGAAGTTTATGACCTAGAGTTTTGGAGGCAGGAGTCCACGTCGAGGTGCCTGCAGGCGGCTCCCCGGCCTCCCTCCCAGTTCCTGTCACTGCTGGCGATCTTCCCAGGCCCCAGCCTAGAGAAACCCCACCCTGATGTCTGCCTTCCCATCGAGACGGCCTTTGCCTGCCAGGCATGACTCTGTGCAAACTCTTCTTTCTAGAGGAACACCAGCTATATTGAATTAGGGTCCCCTGTACTCCAGGGCAATCTCATTGTAACCAATTACACTTGCAGAGACCTTAGTTCCAAATAAGGTTACATTCTGAGGTCCTAAAGGTCAGGGTGTAAACACATGTTTTGGGCAACGCACAGTTCAAGCCATGGCAAACACCTGAGTCAGATGATTGATCAGAAAATCAGAGGAGACAGTGGCTAAGGATGACTTAGCCTTGCCTCCAACACATGGCTTTAGCTGTTACTATCACCTCTCTACTGGAAGGAATTTCTCACAGTTATCTGAATTATGGTGTATGTTAGTTTTGACAGAAGCTATGACGCTACTCAGAAATACATCACTGAAATGTCGTATGCCGGATGGATCAGAAGCTCTTGTGTCAAACGTGGGCGTCTGGGTCAACCACAGTAGTTGCCAGAGGCCTTGCAGAATAACCGAAACGGGGAACTGGCTTTACTACCACGTCTCAGCAGCAGAGAAACAGCATGCAGAGCAGATGGCAGGCACAGGGGCTTCCCTTACAAGTGCCCACGAAAACAAAAACAACAGAAAAGAGGCCATTGCTGTGGATTGTTGACAAGGCCCTTTGGAAACGACAGTGATCTGGGTAACTTCTGGTTGCTAAGCTTTCAAGTTTTAAAAAACCAGTCCCTGTAGAGGTGCAAAAACTGTGAGAAAAAGGTTTCCTGTTCAAGGCACAGACGTTCCTCAGTGGACCGAGAGGTTGCTAGAAAAATGAAGGTTTGCTAGAATGTTGAGTTTCTATTATTGGGAAGATGAGAAACAGCCTGGAAGATGGCCTTAGGGTGGGAAAGTCGTGGATAATCCATAGACATGTGGCGTCGGGTGATGTTTGGGGGCTCGGATAATCCATACATGTGTGGTATGGGGTGGTGCCAGGAGGCTTGGATAATCCATGCGTATGGTATGGGGTGGTGCTGGGGGCTTGGCCAGTGAGGAGCTCTGAAGGCCGGGGTGGAGGGTGAAGGTGAAGGCAAAGGAGACTGCAGGGGTCATCCTGGCAGAGGGCAGGGCTGGCTATAGCAGGAGCGTGCACAGGTTGTGTTGGGCTGAGCCTGGCACTCAGGGAGAGCAGAGGCCTAGTAACTGTGGCCTCTATTTGCAGGTATTCTGGGCATGGCCCTGGGGGCCCAGCCTGGGGCTGCAATGACTTTTTATAGTGTTTGCTGTTATTTTTAACACTTTCTATATAAAATGAACAATTGTGCATTAAAAATGAAGTGATGCTCAAGAAATTTGGTTCTCAAGAGCAGCAAGGTGAGTGGCAGCAGCAAGGCGCAGAGCTGGTTCCTCGGGGCTAGGGACGTGGACCAGCTGCCCCACCCGAGGCAGCCTTGAGGGGTTCTTTCTGCAGACAGCACTCTCACAGGGCAGGAACTCTCAGGTTCTCTCAGGTTCGGGTCTGAGTCTTTCAACAGCAGCGCCATTTTTACCATGAAAGTTCAACTTTCAATTTCTGCCCTCAAGGGAGGAAATAAAACTGAGGAATAAAACTTTTCATTCATGGATGACCTTTTTTCTCTGAGAAACCTTTAGAAGAATCTTTACTCCTAACAAGAGACTACTTCAATGCAATCACTTAATGTTAGAAAAGTATTCCATATTGCTGAATCTTCATCCACAGATACCTGACACCACCTAAGGTGTACAAATGATCACTCCACTTTCATTATTTAAAGCATAAAGAATGATCTGGAGAGTCTAAGACGTTGTACAAAATAGCTCTGAGATCAATGCCTTTGAGATACCAGTAACCTATGTTAGCTTTAGGAAAATAAAGCAGCTTCACTGCAACCATGTCCAGAGGAAAGGAGATTGTGTTGTGTCTAAGTAACAGTCAAAAAATGAAGGACTTACCACCTGCAAATCACCGTCGAGGTGAGACCTGCCAAGCCTCCAATCAGCAGAGCAGCCAGTGAGATGGAGACCCAAGTCGCCCGAGGGAGCCTCCCGGAGTCTGGGGCACAGAAAGAGGCCTGGTTAGAAGAACCTTCCAGGGCCTGGGCAAGCCACGTTGTCCTGCCTGAGTCTGGGCCACACCCTGTCCTGGGCCAGCTGCCTTCACCCCACAGCACGATGTACAGAAGGAGGGAGGGAGGGAGGGAGGGTCATTTATCTGCCCAGAAAAGCATAGACCGTTAAGTCCAGAGCCGAATGGGACGTGGGGAGAGCCAGCAGGGGACACAGGGCAGAGAAGCTGGCTCGCTCTCTATGGCAGCCTCACTGTGGGCTTGGCATGGACGCTGTCCTGCAGGACAGAAAGTACACCTCGCTGCCCAAACCAGGGAGGACTCTCAGTGCCCTCTGAGTGGACCGCAGGACCCAGGGAGCCCTGTGGGGCCTTTGACCGGGGCAGGAAAGTAGGACAAAGTGGTCTGTAGGGGATGTGGTATAACACCATGAGGTTTTGCCCTTGGCTGCATTTTATTTTTCCCAGACGCCTCCTAGAGGTGAAACTGTGGTCGAGGGAAGGTGGTCTGCACCTTGCAGAGCTGGAGCCCTGGGGGCACAGGGGCACGGGATGGCAGCAGATTTTGGAGCTCATGCTGGGTTTCATCAGCCCATTCCAGAAATAAACCGAACAGGGTCAGTGTGAATCAGACAGAGAAGTGCAGAAGGCCCTGAAGACGGGACAGAGGAGAGAGGCAGCCCGGGAGCCGGCCCCAGAGCATCTGGTGAGGGGCCTGAGGAAGTGCCTCCCACCTGGACCTGTGTCTTCGTCTGAAAAAGCCAGGGACTGAGTAAGGGCTCCTGGGTCCGGCCCTTGGCTTCTATGCTCTCTGCAAGGAGATACCAGCCTGGGGCCAGTGCGGCTTTGAACTCAGACCTCCTTTGACCACAGTTTTATTACTGACTTTTCTGTTTAGGTGCCCATTCGAGGTGGCCAAGGAGAAACCCAAGATGAAATGAAAACTGACTTTTAAATAAGAACTTAAATACTACCAATCAGTGTTTTTTTTAAAACAAACATGGGTCGCCCTGGATAAATATCATCACATGTGGTTGAAGAAAGGCTCTGGGGCTAAGGGAACGCGTTCAGGCACCAGATGAAGGCAGTGGCTGGGGGAATTGGGTGCTTGGTTTGGTTCTAATTCTCACACTGGATTTTTTAAAGTCAGTGATGAATGCGTCTGTGGGTGGCGGCAGTTCCCTGTGCCACTTAGCGCCTGGGCATGATTTGCAGGTATGTCTCATTTCCAGCCCAGACACAGGTAGTGTCCATGACTGTCTTCCTAGCATGAGTCTTGGACACTCAGCAAGTATTTGGTGGACACAAGAATGAATGAATAAATCCTAAATGCACATCCTGACTGTTTCTCCAAAACGATCCTGTCCTTTTAGCTTTTGCACCTCATGACTTTTCCTCCTGGGCTCCTCTAACCATCCTCCCGCCTCCAGGATCTCCTTCCTGCCACCTCTCACAGATGCAGGAGAGTCTGCAGGGCAACCTGAGCACACCGGCCTCTTGCTAAAAGTCCGTGGAGAGCAGAGCAGCTTGCTGGCCGTGGGACGCCGCTCCTTCCACATCCGGAAAGAGGCTGGGTTCATGTTCTCACCCCCATGGCTACTACAGGTGGGGGCTCCGCCTGTGCTGCTGGGGCTGGCTGTGCGGGGAAAGCTGAGCCGATCGAGGCCTGGGTGGGGATTCCAGGTAAGCACAGACCAGGTGAGGGCAGTCAGGACAGCGCAGCCATGGAAATTCGTTCTGGAATTGATGTTTGACATTTCTGGGAGGGGGATTCACCCTTCCTGCTGGATTTGGTTCTGAGAAACTTGGGCTAGAGGTTTTCAGGGGCCACCTGTGGAACCTCAAAAACTGGCAAAGCCAAGCATCTGACATCAGAGCCTTGAGTAAGAGGAGGAGCCACGTGCTGGGCCATGGCGAGCATCTGATTGAAGCCCACCTCACACCAGCAAACGGCAGACGCACAGCAGGGACGTAAGCAGCTCCATGTCTACCCGAAAGTGAAATGAGCCCGGGCCAAGGAAAGGCCAGATGCCGCACAGCAGAAACTTTTCCTTTATTCTTTGCTCCAAACTTTTCTTTCTTGGCATTTGCAATTTCAAGAACCAGTAACTGCGCCTGGAGCCAGATTTAAGGCTGTGTGTTGCTGGGGGATTCCCGGCTGAGACAGGCCCCGAAGCCCCTGTATGTCCTATGGGGGCATCGCCAAGGTCACAGCTGTTGCCAGAGTGGCTTCCTGACCTCTTCAGTGCCACTCCAGGGAGCCCTGGAGTTCTCTGCTGTGGGCGTGGGTGTGGGTGCCCCCTCTTGTGGGGCTGGGCGAGGGGGGATTCCCTGAGGCTGGGTGAAGGCCTTCCAGGGCCTTTGGAAAGAAAGGGTGTCGGGTTTTGGCAGGCCCTGGGCAGACAGAGGGCATCGGGATTTTGGAGCATTCAGGTCAGAATAATGACTGGGATGGTTAATTTTATGTGTCCACTTGACTGGAGCACAGGGGCCCAGATTAGACATTATTCCTGCTGTGTTTTTGAGATAGGTTCTGGAAGGGATCGGCACTGGAATCTGTGGTCTGAGAAAAGCAGACGGCTCTCCCCAACATGGGTGGGCCCTGTCCCATCCTTTCAGGGACCCAGTAGAGCAGGAAGTGGAGGGAAAAGGACTTCACTTCTCTTTTCCTGACTTGCTGCTTGAGCTGGGACATCTCATGGCAGCTTCGTCTGCCCTCAGACTGGAACTACTCCGCCAGCAACGCTGGGGCTCCAGTTTGCAGACAGCAGATCCTGGGACTCCTCAGCCTCTCTAATTCCATGACCAGTTCTGCAGGATAGAGATGCTTTCACATATCTATACATAGAGCTAGATGCACATCTAAAACTGCGTCTGTGTATGGGTGTCTACCGCTGTATTTACATCTATACCAAATCTATACTGTGTCTATATCCAAACTTTTTTGTTGTTGTTGTTGTTGTTGTTGTTGAGACGGAGTCTCGCTCTGTCATCCAGGCTGGAGTGCTGTGGCCGGATCTCAGCTCACTGCAAGCTCCACCTCCCGGGTTCCCGCCATTCTCCTGCCTCAGCCTCCCGAGTAGCTGGGACTACAGGCGCCGCCACCTCGCCCGGCTAGTTTTTTGTATTTTTTAGTAGAGACGGGGTTTCACCGTGTTGGCCAGGATGGTCTCGATCTCCTGACCTCGTGATCCGCCCGTCTTGGCCTCCCAAAGTGCTGGGATTACAGGCTTGAGCCACCGCGCCCGGCCCTATATCCAAACTTATATAGGGATAGCTACACCTGAATCTATTCTATACCTATGTGTAAATTTATCTTTTTATATCTGCATCTGTACCTAAGTCTAAAACTATATCTATATCCATAATCAATATCTATATCCAAATCTAAATTGGTATAACTATATCCATGTCTACATTTTTGTTATCTATATGTATGTCTAATTTATGTGAATCTATGCATGTATGTATATCTCAATCAATATCCATATATATTTAAATCGATATCTATATCTAAATCTATACAACTACATCTACAAACTGTGTCTCTGTGGATGTGTCTAATCTAGAACGATTTCTGTACACACATCTGCACACTGTGTCTCTGTGGATGTGTCTAATCTAGAACGATTTCTGTACACACATCTGCAAACTGTGTCTCTGTGGATGTCTCTGTCTAATCTAGAACGATTTCTGTACACACATCTGCAAACTGTGTCTCTGTGGACGTCTGTGTCTAATCTAGAACGATCTCTGTACACACATCTGCAAACTGTCTCTCTGTGGATGTGTCTAATCTAGAACGATCTCTGTACACACATCTGCAAACTGTGTCTCTGTGGATGTGTCTAATCTAGAACGATTTCTGTACACACATCTGCAAACTGTGTCTCTGTGGACGTCTGTGTGTAATCTAGAACGATTTCTGTACACACATCTGCAAACTGTGTCTCTGTGGATGTCTCTAATCTAGAACGATGTCTGTACACACATCTGCACACTGTGTCTCTGTGGATGTCTCTGTCTAATCTAGAACGATTTCTGTACACACATCTGCAAACTGTGTCTCTGTGGATGTCTCTGTCTAATCTAGAACGATTTCTGTACACACATCTGCAAACTGTGTCTCTGTGGACGTCTGTGTCTAATCTAGAACGATCTCTGTACACACATCTACAAACTGTGTCTCTGGATGTCTCTGTCTAATCTAGAACGATGTCTGTACACACATCTACAAACTGTGTCTCTGTGGATGTGTCTAATCTAGAACGATCTCTGTACACACATCTGCACACTGTGTCTCTGTGGACGTCTGTGTCTAATCTAGAACGATTTCTGTACACACATCTACAAACTGTGTCTCTGTGGATGTGTCTAATCTAGAACGATCTCTGTACACACATCTGCACACTGTGTCTCTGTGGATGTCTCTGTCTAATCTAGAGCGATTTCTGTACACACATCTACAAACTGTGTCTCTGTGGATGTGTCTAATCTAGAACGATCTCTGTACACACATCTGCACACTGTGTCTCTGTGGACGTCTGTGTCTAATCTAGAACGATTTCTGTACACACATCTACAAACTGTGTCTCTGTGGATGTGTCTAATCTAGAACGATCTCTGTACACACATCTGCACACTGTGTCTCTGTGGACGTCTGTGTCTAATCTAGAACGATTTCTGTATACACATCTACAAACTGTGTCTCTGGATGTCTCTGTCTAATCTAGAATGATTTCTGTACACACATCTACAAACTGTGTCTCTGTGGATGTGTCTAATCTAGAACGATCTCTGTACACACATCTGCAAACTGTGTCTCTGTGGATGCCTGTGTCTAATCTAGAACGATTTCTGTACACACATCTGCAAACTGTGTCTCTGTGGATGTGTCTAATCTAGAACGATTTCTGTACACACATCTGCAAACTGTGTCTCTGTGGATGTGTCTAATCTAGAACGATGTCTGTACACACATCTACAAACTGTGTCTCTGTGGATGTGTCTAATCTAGAACGATTTCTGTACACACATCTGCAAACTGTGTCTCTGTGGATGTGTCTAATCTAGAACGATTTCTGTACACACATCTGCAAACTGTGTCTCTGTGGATGTGTCTAATCTAGAACGATTTCTGTACACACATCTACAAACTGTGTCTCTGTGGATGTGTCTAATCTAGAACGATGTCTGTACACACATCTACAAACTGTGTCTCTGTGGATGTCTCTAATCTAGAACGATGTCTGTACACACATCTGCACACTGTGTCGCTGTGGATGTCTCTAATCTAGAACGATGTCTGTACACACATCTGCAAACTCTGTCTCTGTGGATGTGTCTAATCTAGAACGATGTCTGTACACACATCTACAAACTGTGTCTCTGTGGATGTCTCTAATCTAGAACGATGTCTGTACACACATCTGCAAACTGTGTCTCTGTGGACGTCTCTGTCTAATCTAGAACGATTTCTGTACACACATCTACAAACTGTGTCTCTGGATATCTCTGTCTAATCTAGAACGATCTCTGTACACACATCTGCACACTGTGTCTCTGTGGATGTCTCTAATCTAGAACGATGTCTGTACACACATCTACAAACTGTGTCTCTGTGGATGTCTCTGTCTAATCTAGAACGATTTCTGTACACACATCTGCAAACTGTGTCTCTGTGGACGTCTGTGTCTAATCTAGAACGATCTCTGTACACACATCTGCAAACTGTGTCTCTGTGGATGTGTCTAATCTAGAACGATCTCTGTACACACATCTGCAAACTGTGTCTCTGTGGATGTGTCTAATCTAGAACGATTTCTGTACACACATCTGCAAACTGTGTCTCTGTGGACATCTGTGTGTAATCTAGAACGATTTCTGTACACACATCTGCAAACTGTGTCTCTGTGGATGTCTCTAATCTAGAACGATGTCTGTACACACATCTGCACACTGTGTCTCTGTGGATGTCTCTGTCTAATCTAGAACGATTTCTGTACACACATCTGCAAACTGTGTCTCTGTGGACGTCTCTGTCTAATCTAGAACGATCTCTGTACACACATCTGCACACTGTGTCTCTGTGGATGTCTCTAATCTAGAACGATGTCTGTACACACATCTACAAACTGTGTCTCTGTGGATGTGTCTAATCTAGAACGATCTCTGTACACACATCTGCACACTGTGTCTCTGTGGACGTCTGTGTCTAATCTAGAACGATTTCTGTACACACATCTGCAAACTGTGTCTCTGTGGATGTGTCTAATCTAGAACGATTTCTGTACACACATCTGCAAACTGTGTCTCTGTGGATGTCTCTGTCTAATCTAGAACGATTTCTGTACACACATCTACAAACTGTGTCTCTGGATGTCTCTGTCTAATCTAGAACGATTTCTGTACACACATCTACAAACTGTGTCTCTGTGGATGTCTGTGTCTAATCTAGAACGATTTCTGTACACACATCTACAAACTGTGTCTCTGGATGTCTCTGTCTAATCTAGAACGATTTCTGTACACACATCTGCACACTGTGTCTCTGTGGATGTGTCTAATCTAGAACGATTTCTGTACACACATCTACAAACTGTGTCTCTGTGGATGTGTCTAATCTAGAACGATTTCTGTACACACATCTGCAAACTGTGTCTCTGTGGACGTCTGTGTCTAATCTAGAACGATTTCTGTACACACATCTGCATCTCTGATTGCTCCTGTTCCTCTGGGGAGTCCATCTAATATGACAACCAGCACACGGGCTGGCCGGGGCTGGAGCTCTCGTGGGCCAGCGGAACGTGAGCTCCTCTCACAGCTACGCTTCATCTTCCCAGGCCTCGGCGTCCGTGTCTGTAAGTCACCGTGAAGACAGAAGCAGCAGCCATGGCACCTGTGTATTAATCTCTCAGACACGGGCTCTGGTGCCCACCTTCCCTGGAACCTCCGGCCTCCAGCCAGGGCTCGTATGAGGGGCTGTAAACATGGCTCAGCTGTTGCTCCTGGTTCACTCTGAGCCCTCAGCACCTGAGTGCATGTCCACCCAGCCGGGGCCTCTGCTTCTCTCCTGGTGTCCACCCTTCCTCATGGAAGCAGGCTCGGGATTCAAGCTGTCATTCTGAAAGCTGAGGGACAGCCACGTCCATCAACCTTTTGGGGTGTTCTGTCCAGCAGTGACAGAGCTGGTGCATCCAGGGATGGTGCTGGGTCCTGCTGGCCTGCGCTGTCTGTACGGAGAAGGCACTGATGGCTGCTTGCGTGGGAGCAGGGCCCTTTCAACAGGGACATATGTGGCCTCCGTGGAACAACAGTTAGGCTTGTGCATCAGGGATGCAGAAAGGTCATGCCCAGCATCCTAATTTTCCGCGGACGATTTTGCAGGGGCAGCAGTGTCATTACAAGGGTGCTGCTGGTGGGGGAAGCTTGCATCCCCAGCTGTTCACCTCCCAGCTCCTGAGATGCTCTGGGGGCACTTTCCCTCCCTCAGTCTCTTCCTTAGAAAGAGAAGGTCACTGTCCACCATCGCTCCCCATCAGGCTCCACCGGCGGCCCGGCCCAGTGCCTCCAGAGGGCCTGGGTCCTGCCAGGGAGGCCAGGGAGGCACAGGGCAGCTGTTGGAGAGGAGACTCCTGGAGGCAGCCAGCTGCTTGAGGGGCTGCAGGGCTCAGCAGGAAGACAAGTGTTCCGCGGTGGACCCTGACTTCACATTCGGCAGCCAGGAGCCCAGCAGGGGCAGAGCGGGGCAGGGACAGCACCATGCAATCATCACATCCACCGCACAGAACCAGAAGGCAGTGCGGAGCTCAGAGCTGCCCTGAGCACGGGCACTGCATGGGCGCTGGTCCGGGCTGGGCTCAGGGGTTCTCTCGGACGCCCTTGATGGGGGCAAGACCTGGAGAGGCAGATGGACGGCGTCCAGGCAGGGGGATTCCTTAGCAAAGAGGTAGCACTGGGAGGGAACGTCTCAACTCCAGAGACACATTTGACTTCAAGGTTTATAGAAAAGAGTCCTTAAGATGTAGGAAACAGATAAATATATGTTGTAATTGTTCTTAGGAAAAAAACTAAAATGAGACATTTGAAGCAAAATGTTGGAAATTAGCTTATGCTCCTGTGTATGAACTTCTTCTAAGGTTTTATTCTGAAGATTAAAAGATGGCACCGTGTGCCATGTGCTGTCGTGGGCTGAACTGGATCTCCCAGATTCTCATGCTGAAGCCCCAATGCCCCTGGCCTCAGAATGTGGCTGATTTGGGGATGGAGCATTTGAGGGGGTAATTGCAGCGACATGGGGATGTCACTATGGGCCGTGGCCCAAGGCAGCCAGGTGGCGAAGCTGCCACGTTCACAGAGAGGAGCTCAGCTGCTTTCCACATTATTATTATAAACCCACGAAAGCCGATTCAGAACCCTGCTCAGGTGAAGCTGGTGGGACATATCCTTATGTCATATCATATCCTTATGATATGAGGCCTCAGACACACAGAGGGACCGCCCTGGGAGGACACGGGGAGAAGTGGTGTGGCAGCCAAGGGGCGAGTCCTCAGGGGAAGCCAGCCCTGCTCTCACCTTGATCTTGGATTCCAGCCTCCAGGACTCGCTGAGAGATAAATCTCTTGTTCAAGTGCCCAGTCTGCAGGGCTTTGCCACGGCACCCCCAGTCTGCAGGGCTTTGCCACGGCACCCCCAGTCTGCAGGGCTTTGCCGCGGCACCCCCAGTCTGCAGGGCTTTGCCGCGGCACCCCCAGTCTGCAGGGCTTTGCCGCGGCACCCCCAGTCTGCAGGGCTTTGCCGCGGCACCCCCAGTCTGCAGGGCTTTGCCGCGGCACCCCCAGTCTGCAGGGCTTTGCCGCGGCACCCCCAGTCTGCAGGGCTTTGCCGCGGCACCCCCAGTCTGCAGGGCTTTGCCGCGGCACCCCCAGTCTGCAGGGCTTTGCCGCGGCACCCCCAGTCTGCAGGGCTTTGCCGCGGCACCCCCAGTCTGCAGGGCTTTGCCGCGGCACCCCCAGTCTGCAGGGCTTTGCCGCGGCACCCCCAGTCTGCAGGGCTTTGCTATGGCACCCCCAGGAAATCAATACAGTTCCCTTAATTGCAACGTTAGGAACAAAACACAACAAAAGCAGAGCTCCCTCCATAATTATATTGACACCAAAATCTATGTGTGTTTCTACATCTAAACATATATAGGGATACCTATACCTAAATCTAAATCTATTCTTTTATACCTATAGGTGAATTTATATCTATATATCTGCATCTGTACCTATATCTACAATTGTCTATATCCATAATCAGTATCTATATGCACACCTGTATCTAAATCTAAGTCTGTAAGTCACCATGGAGACAGAAGAAGCCCTGAGCACCTGCATATTAATCTCTCAGACCTGGGCCCTGGTGCACAAAATGGTCTTAGGCTCATGTGCTGCTGGCCCCAGTCATGGTGCAGGTGTTCAAAGGGGGCCCAGGAGGAAGAGAGGTGGTGTGCAAGTTCTCTTAGGCATGACTTCATCTCTGGGTGCTCTCCGGGAAGAGGAAGAGAGGTAGTGGGTGAGCCCTCTTAGGCACAAATTCATCTCTGTGCTCTCCCAGGGCTGTTCCTGACTTCCACTGGGCCTCCTTTCTCCATCCTTCTGTGGGTGAGTCCAGAAGAAAACACTGGGAGGGACGGAGGGTGGTGGCTTCAGCTGGAGGACAGCAGTAGAAGTGTTTTCTGGGGCCCCACGGAGCCATCTGACGGAGTGAGATATTACCAAGAATACAGCAAGTGCTTCTGAGCTGCAGTGCAGCAAAACTGCAATCGTGATGTAAATGTCCCACCGGCTTCACCTGAGCAGGGTTCTGAATCGGCTTTCGTGGGTTTATAATAACAATGCGGAAAGCAGCTGAGCTCCTCTCTGTGAACGTGGCAGCTTCGCCACCTGGCTACCTTTGCAATTCACATCTGAACCGTTGATTTAAACATTTTATTTAAAAACCTGAATGCAAGAGCTGCTGTTTCTAGTTTTCCATGACTGAGAGTGGTCTGGTTTGAAATGAAGAGAAGATATGATTTCATATGGAGAAAAAACATGAATAAAACCAGAGGCTGATAAAACAATGAGTATAAGGGGGGAATGCTGTGCAGAGAGAGGACGTCTGAAACAAGAGGGTGGGGTGTGCCTGACACAGGAGGGGGGTGTGCCCGACACAGGAGGGGGGTGTGCCCGACACAGGAGGGGGATGTGCCCGACACAGGAGGGGGGTGTGCCCGACACAGGAGGGGGGTGTGCCCGACACAGGAGGGGGATGTGCCTGACACAGGAGGGGGGTGTGCCCGGCACAGGAGGGGGATGTGCCCGACACAGGAGGGGGATGTGTCTGACACAGGAGGGGGATGTGTCTGACACAGGAGGGGGATGTGCCCGACACAGGAGAGGGATGTGTCTGACACAGGAGGGGGATGTGTCTGACACAGGAGGGGGATGTGCCCGACACAGGAGGGGGATGTGTCTGACACAGGAGGGGGATGTGCCCGACACAGGAGGGGGATGTGCCCGACACAGGAGGGGGGTGTGCCCGACACAGGAGGGGGATGTGCCCGACACAGGAGGGGGGTGTGCCCGACACAGGAGGGGGATGTGCCCGACACAGGAGGGGGATGTGTCTGACACAGGAGGGGGATGTGCCCGACACAGGAGGGGGATGTGCCCGACACAGGAGGGGGGTGTGCCCGACACAGGAGGGGGATGTGCCCGACACAGGAGGGGGGTGTGCCTGACACAGGAGGGGGATGTGTCTGACACAGGAGGGGGGTGTGCCTGACACAGGAGGGGGATGTGTCTGACACAGGAGGGGGGTGTGCCTGACACAGGAGGGGGATGTGTCTGACACAGGAGGGGGATGTGTCTGACACAGGAGGGGGATGTGTCTGACACAGGAGGGGGATGTGCCTGACACAGGAGGGGGATGTGTCTGACACAGGAGGGGGATGTGTCTGACACAGGAGGGGGATGTGCCCGACACAGGAGGGGGATGTGTCTGACACAGGAGGGGGATGTGCCCGACACAGGAGGGGGGTGTGCTTGACACAGGAAGGGAGGACACGCCTGTCAGGCGGATGTAGCTTCAGAGCACCAGAAGGAGCATCCTCGGCCTCTGAAGGCCCCACGCAGCTGCGTTCTGGCCATCTTTTTTCAGACTCACTCGCTTCTTGACTGGCCTTAACCTTGGCCCTTGTGTCCTTCGCCTGAGGAGCTGAGTTTCAGCAAGAATCCTATTATTCCAGCTTATCAGAATCCCCTTAATGAAGTTGAGTCATGAAGCGTTTTGCACTGACGTCTTTCTGTCCTGGCTGGACGTCCCAGCTGCCTTTGCTGCATTTGGGCCTTGCACTTGGTTCTTTCTGGAGACCTCACTCCCCTATGACAGTAGCTCAAAGGAATTCTGTCTGTAACGCGAGTCTGGTGAATAATTACCTTTCTATAAGAGTTGGAAGTCAACTATTAACACAAATTCCTGGCCAGCTACAGAGTGGCTGTGTGAGTGGCAGCATCTCGCCCTCTTATCACTAGTGTCCTTTTGTATAAAATGAAGATTAAAGATAATGCTTACTTAAGAGCCACAATTTTCAGGGGAGTAAATTTGTCCAAAGTTTGGGCGTATCTGGCGCCTGACTTGGAGGCAGCGGTGGGGAAGACACTGTCCCTGATCTGAGGGCAGAGCTGGGGGACTGGGCAAGGCCATCCGAGGTGGATGTTGAGCACCCAGACCCCATGCAGGGCGGGGACATCCAGAGGTGGGGGTGGGCGACAGGCAGGCAGCTGTGCTGCTGGCCCTGGTCAGGGTGCAGTCGGGTGCGTTTGGAGGGGGCCCAGGAGGAGGAGAGGTGATGGATGGGTCTGTATTGAACGCTGCCTGTTTCATAAGTTTTGTGTCTTGGGGGTGATCTAGGTTGGGTATGCACCTGTGGACCTTGTCTGGAAATGGGTTCTGGCTGCCGCCCCCAGCCTCAGCGTGCACCGAGGGTCTCTGCACAGACAGCAGATATGAAATGCATCCTCTGCCCCCAGCACAGCGCGGACGCCCCTCGGGCACCTGGGCTTGGTGTCTTATTCATCTCTGCCCTTCCCAATCAAGATGGTGATTGACAGTTGCCTAACTTGAACACACTTTTCTTCATTTTACAAAAACTTGCAAGTAGATGGACAGAGAGGGAGGGGAGCAGACTCACCTACGCAGGTTCTCCCATCGCCTCCTAACTCGTAGGGGTCCGCGCAGAGGCACTGGAAGCCGCCCTTGGTGTTTCTGCACCTCGCAGAGGCGTGGCAGGGTGGGTGGGCACCGTCTGCACACTCGTTCACATCTGCCAGACACACAAGGCCACACACGTGAGAGGAAGCAGCCACACCCCCTTCTCTCCCGTGTGACCCCCGTTCTGGGAGATGCTTCTGTCTGGGGAGGTCAGCCCTTTGCCTGACACCCCACCCGGTCTAGGGGGAACCAGGCACCACCTCTGCTGTTGTGTGGCCGCCCCCTGCTCCCTGCACATCTGAAAAGGTGATGAGGAGAAGACGGACACATGCTGGCCGTGGGCTCTGAGCCTGCAGGGAGTCCACACACTGGGGTTCACTCAGGCCCAAGTCACAGGAGCCTTCCTGGAGGAAATTAGGGTCTGCCTGGGATAGGGGAATGTGGAATTTGGCCAAGTGCAGGACACAGGGGCAGGAAGGGGCCAGGGGGAGGGTAGGGCAGGGTCCGCTTCACCCAAGCAGAGACTCCCAGCTGGCCCAGATGCTCCAGGTCCTCTGAGAGCAAGGACTGGGGCCACCTGCCACCGCCAGTGAGGATGGTGCGTCCCCTCCTGCTCTCCCTGCACGCGAATCCTACATCTAGTACCTCATCCCCTAGGCTTCTATTTCCAGATAACCTGCTGTACATTTTGTTCAAATAATGTTCCTTTTCTGGCCAATTTTAGAAAACAAGCAGGAGCGTGTCACAGGTCTGCTCCACACGCCCAGTGTGTGTTCTCTGAATGGCACAGGTGCTGTCAGTGCTGGGACACGTGCTCTTCCAGGAGCTGCTCTGTCTGGAGGGAACAGAGCTGGCCTGGGTGCAGTCTCTGCTGAGGGCCAGGCTGGGGGCAGCAACCTGTCTGCGCTCCTGGGGTCCTGGTGCCGACGACACCCCCAGACAGAGCAAAGGTACTGGGAGGGGTGGAGGGACTCTCCCCAATCTCACCGCTGAGTGGAAGAGCCGGGGTCCACATAGGCCACAGGGACTTGGCCCCCGACTCGGCCACCCCAGGACGAGGAGAATGTGCGAACCTGGGCAGCGCTCAGGCGACCCAGTGCCGGAGACCTGCAAGGCCTTGAAGGTCAGCTGGGGTTGCCTGCTGCCCTCCTGCTCCCCAGGGTGAGGGGCTGCACTGGGTGGGACTGCCCATTCCTAACTCAGGGCTCTGGGGTCGGGGGGAGCCTTGGTGCCAGCTGGTTTTCTCAGTTACAGAATGGGTATCATTATGTCTGTTGTGAAAAATGGGCCTGGAATCAAAGATGGTGCTTATGACAACTAGCAGGGTGTTGGGGATATCTCAGGCTTTCTAAAGAGGACAGTCTTTAATAATGACATTATTGATAATGACAACCACTCTATAAGAGTATAAGAAGCCGGGTGTGGTGGCTCACGCCTCTAATCCCAACACTTTGGGAGGCTGAGGTGGGGGGTCACCTGAGGTCAGGAGTTTGAGACCAGCCTGGCCAACATGGTGAAATCCCGTCTCTACTAAAAATACAAAAATTAGCCAGGTACGGTGGTGGGTACCTGTAATCCCAGCTACTCAGGAGGCCGAGGCAGGAGAATCACTTGAGCCCAGGAAGCAGAAGTTGTAGTGAGCAGAGATTGCACCACTGCACTCCCGCCTGGGCAACAGAGTGAGACTCCGTCTCAAAAAAATAAAAAGTATAAGACAAGGGTAAAGAAATTTCAAGGGATTGGAGCTATTGACTATCGGCCACTGTTAATTGTCTGTATCTTGCAGCAGCTATTAAAGTTTTATGTATAGGTAACCATGTCAAGGCTGTTAAACATAGAAGGTCTTTCCTGGCTAAAGCTGCCGCTGGAACCAGCCCCTCCTGCATCCCGCTATGCAGAGCTGTGAAGCGCCGGAGCTGTGCGAAGGCATCTGCCCCTGGAACCAGCCCCTCCTGCATCCCGCTATGCAGAGCTGCGCGAAGGCATCTGCCCCTGGAACCAGCCCCTCCTGCATCCCGCTATGCAGAGCTGCGCGAAGGCATCTGCCCCTGGAACCAGCCCCTCCTGCATCCCACTATGCAGAGCTGCGCGAAGGCATCTGCCGCTGGAACCAGCCCCTCCTGCATCCCGCTATGCAGAGCTGTGCGAAGGCATCTGCCCCTGGAACCAGCCCCTCCTGCATCCCGCTATGCAGAGCTGCGCGAAGGCATCTGCCCCTGGAACCAGCCCCTCCTGCATCCCGCTATGCAGAGCTGCGCGAAGGCATCTGCCGCTGGAACCAGCCCCTCCTGCATCCCGCTATGCAGAGCTGCGCGAAGGCATCTGCCGCTGGAACCAGCCCCTCCTGCATCCCGCTATGCAGAGCTGTGCGAAGGCATCTGCCCCTGGAACCAGCCCCTCCTGCATCCCACTATGCAGAGCTGCGCGAAGGCTTCTGCCGCTGGAACCAGCCCCTCCTGCATCCCGCTATGCAGAGCTGTGCGAAGGCATCTGCCGCTGGAACCAGCCCCTCCTGCATCCCGCTATGCAGAGCTGCGCGAAGGCATCTGCTGCTGGAACCAGCCCCTCCTGCATCCCGCTATGCAGAGCTGCGCGAAGGCATCTGCCCCTGGAACCAGCCCCTCCGCATCCCGCTATGCAGAGCTGTGCGAAGGCATCTGCCGCTGGAACCAGCCCCTCCTGCATCCCGCTATGCAGAGCTGTGCGAAGGAATCTGCCGCTGGAACCAGGCCCTCCTGCATCCCGCTATGCAGAGCTGTGCGAAGGCATCTGCCGCTGGAACCAGCCCCTCCTGCATCCCGCTATGCAGAGCTGCGCGAAGGCATCTGCCCCTGGAACCAGCCCCTCCTGCATCCCGCTATGCAGAGCTGTGCGAAGGAATCTGCCGCTGGAACCAGGCCCTCCTGCATCCCGCTATGCAGAGCTGCGCGAAGGCATCTGCCGCTGGAACCAGGCCCTCCTGCATCCCGCTATGCAGAGCTGTGCGAAGGCATCTGCCCCTGGAACCAGCCCCTCCTGCATCCCGCTATGCAGAGCTGTGAAGCGCCGGAGCTGTGCGAAGGCATCTGCAGCCACCCCTGGGGTAGGGGAGTGTTTCTATCATGATCGCGTGAGAAATCGAGGTCCTCACCCATGGATGCTGCAAGCCCATTTTCTCTTCTTCACCCCCGGGGTGTGCCATGGGGCCCTCAGAGTGGGAACGGCAGCCGCCAACACATCCCTACCTCCCTCTCGGGGAGTTCCCTTGGAGCAGCTTCCGCCCCTCTCCTCACCCGCTCCCTGCAGCTCAGACTTATCCTAGGTATGAGTTCCCTGAGGCTGCTGGGAAAAATCATCACAAACTGGATGGCTCCAAGCAACAGAAATGCATCCTCCAACAGTTCTGGAGGTCACAGGTCTGAAATCAGGGTGTCGGCCGGGCGGTGCTCCTTCAGAAGGCTCTCGGGGGAGGAGGTCCTTCCTGCATGCTCTGGCTCCTGGTGGGTCCTGGGGGGCCCATGCCTGGCAGATGCTTTGTTTCCATCCTGGGTCTTCACATGTTCCCATCTCTCTGTCTTGTCTCCTCTTCCTACGAGGACACTGCACATTGGATCGGGACGTACCCGACAGCCTCATTTTAACTTGATGGCACCTGCAAAGGCCTTGCCTCTTCTTCAGGCCACATGCAGAGGTACACGGGGCTAGAACTTGAGCATAGCTTTTGGGGGGCACAGTTTGGCCCACAATGCTCCACCCAGGGTCAGTTTATTCTAAGCAGAAGCCTGAGTCAGGGGCCAGTGCCATGCAGGTCTCCTTCCCGAGGATGGACAGGAAGGAGGGGGACAAATCAGCCCTGTCTGAAGAGCAGCACTCTCCCCAGCAGAGGAGGAAACCAGCCTCAGCCGCAGTGTCCCCAGATACCAGGGCAACCTACACGGAGGCCGAGACTGTGCTCTCTGGCTGCTTCACCTTGAGTTTCAAGAAGAGTGGCCGTGGCGTCCACAGTCTCCATGCACAGTGAGTGCAGATGTGCACGGATGTTTCCATTTCTCTGAGCAAATTAGTATTGGTTGTGAACCATATTTTCCGTAATACGCACAAAGCATTTATGTATATTCATTTACTGTATAACCTCCTGACAATAACTGATGTAAAAAGCCACTGATTCATAGCTTTTTATCTATTTGAAATCTGTAGCATCAAGGCACTCAGAGGAGACTCACTGCAATGCATTTGCCAGTTTTTTTGTTTTTTGTTTTTTTTGAGACGGAGTCTCACTCTGTTGCCCAGGCTGGAGTGCAGTGGTGCAATCTCGGCTCACTGAAACCTCCGCCTCCTGGGTTCAAGCAATTCTCTTGCCTCAGCCTCCTGGGTAGCTGGGATTACAGACACCCACCACCATGACTGGCTAATTTTTCTTTTTTGTATTTTTAGTAGAGGTGGGGTTTCACCATCTTGGCTAGGCTGGTGTTGAACTCCTGACTTCATGATCCATCTGCCTCGGTCTCCCAAAGTGCTAGGATTACAGGCGTGAGCCACCATGCCCAGCCTTAATATCAAGTTTTTATGTGGATGAGTTTTAGTGAATAAGTAGAATTTGAATAGAGAAGAGAGCAGCAAATACTATTTGTTTTTCTATATTATTCAGTTAAGTCCACAGCCTTCCTTTCTGGAGCCGCAGACATGTTGATGAGGATATTTCACTGAGGACCTGCTTGAGTACTTACATTCTTGTCAATTTACCGTAAATGTAAAGTTTCCTCTCTCTTATACTTGATTTTTTTCCCTTGTGATTCTTGATTTTGAAACTTCTAGTGCAGGGAATAGCTGTGGTAAAAATATTTGTGCATATGCACTTGTACCAGATTTTTGAGTTTTGTCATTTATTTCTAAGACATATTTTAATTATAGATGTGATAAAAAAAAAAACAAGAAAAAGAGTCGTATTGCTGCATGTCAGCAATCCCTCCTCCCTGTTCCCATGGCAGGCTGCCGAGGTCTCCAGTATGAACAGGTTCTAGAGCAGAGCCTAGCGCTCCCCTTGCATTCGGGAGGACACTCATCAAAGTGATGTGTGTGCCCGTGACCCACTGCTTTAAAAACACCTGAATGGATTCCCAGTGCACACACTGCTGTGTAGCCTGCACGTTCATTGAGTGACGTGTCACCAACACTCCTCCAAGTCAGCGGACGTCCTGCTAACTGTGCAGCGTAACTGTTCTGGGTGCAGCTGTCCCAGCATTTGGAGCACGGCTCCTGGGCACACACGGTGTCAACAACAGGCCTGCGCCCCACTCTTTGTACTGTGCATTTCTAACTAATTTAAATTGATGCCTTATTCCTGTCCTCATTTAACGTTTGAAAACCTGGAGGCGCAGAGACTCAGCAATTTTGGGAGACAGATTAAATGGCTACTGAAATGGCCGTGGCAGGAGAACATGAAGTTGGGCCCGAGTCAGTGAACTACAGAAAGAAGAGAGAATGAGTTAGGGTTGGCCGATGGGCGTCTTGGACCTTCACATACACAGTCTAACGGGGTCTTGTGAAGTGTGTGGATTCTGACTCAGGGATTGTGGCGGGGCCCCAGACGCCGCAGGTCTAACAAGCTCCCTGGTGACGTTGCTGCTGCAGCCAGGGAACCCGCCAGGAGCACCAGCTCCTGTGCACGGACCACACTGAGAAACACTCCTACACCCTGGGGAGTACCCAGACTGGTTCAGAAATAGTCCTTCTAACAACAGATCTTAACTTTAGACAGCTGTTAACTGTTGGACTAAAAATCAAGGAAGATAAATGAAAAGACTTCAATAACAAAAGAGTGATTTTGATGGCATAGGATGGTCTAGAGGAGGCTGGAGGAGCATTCCTCGTTTAGGAGACAGATGAGAAAGTCACAGGCCGGAAGGTCAGAGGGCACGTGCACAGAGGACAGCTCTGCACAGGCAGGTTGCAGGACACCAGCAGTCTCCCTTCCCGATCCACTCTAAGGTCTCGCCCATTTTTATTTGCACCTTGCAGATCCCTGTGATAGCACTTTGGGGTCATTCATACTTAAGATAAGCTAAAATGGACACGTGAAACATCTGGGTATTTGGGCAAGGACGGACGTAGGGGTACAGTGAAATGCACCACAGGAAGGCTTGTTAACACAGAACATGCAACGCGCTGCGCCCTGAAGCACTTGCCATCAATTCCTTAACGGTGATGCCAACATGGAAAACCAGGAACGGGGGTGAAGTGGGCACTTCAAGCTTGCACAGTCTCTAAGCCAAGGAAACAGGAGAAGCGCGATTCGTGATCCCTTTGTCACCGAAGGGTCAGTGACAGAGCCCGCGGCCAGGAGCCAGGAGCCATGCAGTGGTGTTAACAGCAGCCACAAGTTTACACGGATGTCATCACCCAACAGAGTAGCTGTATTTCTATCACTGAGGCTTCCGGAAAGTTCCCTGGGAGAAACATCCTGTTCTGCTGTTCTCTGGGGCATTGTCTAACCTCTGGGTGGCTTCCTTGTACATTGTCATTTGTGACCAATCCCAAAATGCAGCAGGGGAGCACGTCTACAAATCTAGCATCGTGCAATTAACAGTTTAAACGAGGGTTTCCAGCCCAGGCTGCTGGTTTCCAGCAATGACACCCTCCCTCAGCTACGTAGCAGGCCTCTGCCCTATCTGTGCCCAGGCAGCTCCCTGGGTCCTCAGCGACTCTGAAAGTTATTTCCGAGGCACCGTTCCCCAGCTGGCTTCGTTTCCTCCTCTCCTCATCCCTTCTCTCCTCTCCTAACAGAAAGATGGCTCCTGGGAGGGCATCTGAGACCACAGACTTGGAGGGAGCCGCACCCCTACCTGACCCCTGCCCTAGCACTGAGTCCTGCTGGGTCTCTGGTGCACGCGGGGTCTCAGCCTCTCCCTTTACGACTGAGGGTCTAGAAGCAGTTGGCCACTGCAACCCTTCAAGGACAAACATTTTGGACTTTCAAAATTGAAATGGAAATTTTGTTACTGTGCTAAATTATACATAATGTGAAATTTACCACCTCAGCCATTTTTAAATGTGCAGTTCAATGGTATTGACCTTGTGCAACTTATCCCACCATCCCCATCCAGGCCTTTTTTTTTTTTTTTTTTTTTTTGTAGAGATGGGGTTTCACTACATTTCTCAGGCTGGTCTTGAACTCCTGGCCTCAAAGGATTCTTTCACCTGGGTCTCCCAAAGCACTGGCTCCAGGACCCTTTCGTCTTCTGAAAACTCTGAGAAAACTGAAAACTGGATTTTGCTTTTATTTCTACTTGCAAACCAGCCAGATTCTGGCACGAGACCCTCTCTTTCTTCTGTGGTCTAGGTTAGTGCAGCTCATAGCAGCAGCTCACAGGAGGCTCTGTGTCTGATGCCAGTTTTCCCCCCCTAAAACGCAGTCCCTGAAGGCAGCTTGGCCTTCTAAACATTGCTGGTGAGTGTCGTCTGAGCAACCTTCCTCCGAGAACAGCAGCCATTCCTGCTCCTGCCTGCCCTGACCCCACTGGCCCCTGAGACCAGAGCCAGCGGCCCGGGTTTTGTTGCAGGGCGTTTCTGAAGTAGCTGGGGGACACGAGCTGCTCCGACAGGATGCCCCAGCCTCAGGAGTTGCACCCAGAGGGCTCTTTCTGTCTCAGAACAGTCAGTGGGGGACTCTCATTCTGCTGCTCCCCGCAGAGGGACCCCAGTACATGGCTCTTCCCCTGGGAGGCTCTGTTGTCCAGCAAACCTGCTCCCAGGTGCCCTGGGCTGACACCCGCTCAAGCCAGGCGCATGGGAGGAGGAGGTGGAGGTGGCCCACAGCTGTTTTGCCTTTGCCTCCCCAACCTGCTCTCAAGCCACCGCTAGGAGCCCGCACCTGTCTACACCTAAACACACAGGAGGCTGGGAGTGAAACCCAGCGACTGGAGAACCAGGCTTGGGCTTCGGAATCAGCCACCTGTGGGAGGCGGAGGCGGGACTAACTCTATGGGTTCCTGGAGTAGAGACGTTTGCTGCCGTGTTTCCTTTGAGAAAGTGGCCCTGCAAGTTCACCACAACTTTGCCTGGAACTCATGAACTCCTCTCTCTCTTCCCTCACAGGTGACCCCATTGGTCACGATTCCACGTGCCTAGTCTGAGGCCTCACCACCTAGAAAGAGGCCAGCTGGGAACACGGCCAGCCAAAGGGAGAGCCCTTGCTTCCTACCCCCAAATTGCTGCTGGGAAGATAACAGTTTCAGAAGCATCTTTTGGCGAATAAATTTTCAATGACATTGCGTTGTTAATTTATATCAGAAACATGCAGATGTTTTGTAATTGTTATTGAAGAAAGAACTGACCTTTGCAGAGCGGAGGCTGGAAATCCCATCCTTCCTGGGTGCAAGTGAGTTGCTCGTGGCCTTGGAGCTCATACCCGTGCCGGCAGGAATACACCAGCACGCGCCTCCCAGACTCCTCACAGTGCACAAAGTCCCCATTCTCCACGCTCTCTGGGAAGCCACACTTGTCGTCTGTGAAATGTGGACAGGTTTACATGTAGTCAAACTGCAAGAAAAGAAAACCACATACTAACGTCCCTGTCACGGGCACACTTGTGCCCTGGAGGGGCTGGTGCCGAGGCTGGGGAGCCCTGCTGTGGTCACTCACTCAGCACCCACCGTCACTTCCCAGGTTGGGCCCCGCTGGATCCCATTTTCTAGGCCCCCAGTTCCTGTCTCACTAGAGAAGGGTCCCGCCCGCCCCGGGAGCTGCCCTGAGGGTGTAAGGCAGGGCATCGACTGTTTTCTAAACAGGGAAAAGTTAAACTCAGCTCCTTGGGAAGACAAGGTTTGTTTGATGAGATGCACGTGCTGTAAGGTGGTGTGAGAAAAGACCAAACGTCACCTTGAGGAAAGGTCTCCCTCCAGGCCTCCAGGTTCATGCCAGGGATGCTGTCACAAGACTCAAAGTCTTCAGGGAATTTTCCGACTCGGAAGGCGTCCACGGGCACCCTGGTGAGGCCGGTGTTGTCACAGATGACCCGAGACAGGGAGTGCTTCTCCAGCTCATGCCTCTGCGCGTCCGTGAAGACGTGGCTGTTCTCCCACCAAAACCTCCAGGGAAGGAGACAGAGCGTAAGTTCACGGTGCCTGGAGAACCCCCAGGGCAGGCACTCAGGACCAGCCACCCACTGCTGTGTGCTGCTGGCCTCCCCTGCGGCGCCTGCCCAGACCCCCAGCACCTGGGGCCGCGCAGGTGCAGGCACTGAGGACCTGAAGGAGATGCGGAGGGGCAGCACGGCGTGCACCTGGCTGTCTGAAAGAGCGGCGTCAGATGGAGGAGGGGCTCAGAGCCACTTCGCGTGTTGACTGTGAGAATCTATTTTGCTGCATTGCTGTTATTTGGGGTGCAATGCTGTGTTAAAAACAAGAATAATTACAGCAAATTCAGCTGCTTTACAACGGGCTGCTCTCCAGTCTGAAGTCAGCGTGCCCTGCACGGTCTCTCTACCTTCAGCTTCTTCCTCCAGGCCATGGGTAATCAAGAAAATTGCAATGTGAAGAAATGAAGTCCCACTTTCCTCTCAAAATACGAAAATCGTTGCCAAAGCGCCAGCAGCTCCTGGCCTGAGTGCCATAAAGCACACATTTCCCCGGCCACATAAAGCTCTTCTGCTTCCCATCACGGGGATGAATTCCTCTTAGAACATAAAAGAGAGGCCCCATTATATGGAAGTTAATTGACCCCATTTTTGCATTGGGGAGATATTTGGTCATAAATACACAGGATGAGAAATTGCGGGCACCACCCCAGGAATCTGCCAGCTGCCTCTGATTTCAGATGGAGCTTCAGCCATGGGTGGCATAAAACACGCTTGGGAGACACACATATGGGGCAAGTTGGTGAAATCTTCCCCCTTCTGAGCGAGTGGCTTCCCATGTCCCAGAGAATTCCAAACGCACGTTTACTGAAGACACAGCTATGAGGGAGACAAGTTCATCTGGTAATTTCTCCCCAGGTGTTCGTAGCTCTTTGAAATGCTGCATCTCCGAAATTAGAGACAAAAGTCACACTGGGGAAAGGACAGGAGCCTCCGCGTGTGACAGGTGCACTCTCTGGAAAGAGCACAGATCCTTTACAACAAAAATCTGACCTTGGCACAGTGACTACCAAAAATAGAGAGAGAGCTGGATAGGTAGGGATGTCTTTAAAAGCAAAAGAAAACGTTTTCCCATTGTTTTTGTCTGTGTTGTTCCAAAATCTTTTTTTTTTTTTTTTTTTTTGAGACGGAGTCTCGCTTTGTCGCCCAGGCTGGAGTGCAGTGGCCGGATCTCAGCTCACTGCAAGCTCCGCCTCCTGGGTTTACGCCATTCTCCTGCCTCAGCCTCCCGAGTAGCTGGGACTACAGGCGCCCACCACCTCGCCCGGCTAGTTTTTTGTATTTTTTAGTAGAGACGGGGTTTCACCATATTAGCCAGGATGGTCTCGATCTCCTGACCTCGTGATCCGCCCGTCTCGGCCTCCCAAAGTGCTGGGATTACAGGCTTGAGCCACCGCGCCCGGCCTGTTCCAAAATCTTAACACTGGTATCCTGTGCACCTGCTTCTACGGGAGTGGGGAAGGACTCAGAATCAGACGGGAACAGGATCTGGCTCTGACTCCCTCCAGTACAAACCTCCACATTCCAGGTTGAACTTGAGGAGGGAGCAGACATGTACGAGGCAGGCAAACCGGGACCTCAGCTTTCTGCTACCGGCAAGCACCTCTGTGTGCAGGCAGGGGCTGGGGGACCGGGAGGCCTGTCCAGCCCAGAGGCATCCATGAGCACCAGGCATAGCCTGTGTCTGCGCCTGAGTCACTGTCCACCTCTGCGCTTTCCTGGGCATCGTCAGGGGACGTGGGGGATGGGATGCAGTCTCAGGGCTGTCACGAGTGTGTCACAATTTGTTTTTGTTAGGCGCCTGTTTGCTCATGTGGTTGGATCTAGGAAAAATCAGTGCTAGCTCCCATTCTAAGTGCTACATGCTTTGTAGTTGCTTCATTGTTATGAAAACACGGTTCGAGGTTAAGGAAACTATGGGTGGGAGAAACAATCTGATCAGCTTATGTAAGAGTTGAGCGGTGGAGCCAGAATTTGGATGCAGGTCTGGCTGGCTTCTGAACCAATGCAGACCACCTGCCTCTGTGCAGAACAAGAAGGAAGACATTCCGGACAGGAACCTACCAGTCTCCGTCCCGCAGAGCCTTCATCTGCTTCCCAATGAGACAGGCAAACAGGGGGCCTGTCCGAGCCCTGGGGAGGAAGTTTTCAGCTAAGCCTCCCAGCCAGACGTCGATGTTGTCAGGATGCTTGTACAAGTCCAGGATCTTGTCGGCCACGCTCCTGCTGGCGATGGCTGTGCTCAGGTCAGCGGGGGTCTCCAGGCGAGGCAGGCCACAGAACTCCCTCCACTCGTTGTAACCTGCACAGGGGAGAGGCTGCACGGTTTCTCTCAGAGACCTGAACCTTCGTTGAGCCCATCTCGCTCATGCCGTGGTCCCCAAGACGGGAAGCACAGCAGGGCAGAGTCCCGTCCCACCCTGTGACACTGCCCAGCCGTTTGCCAGGCTAGGCTATTCCAGCTCAGAAGCCAGAGCTCTTTCTGCAGGGTTTGTTCATAAAGGAGCTGGAGACAGCAAGAATGCTGAGTCCACGACATTTAAGTGCATTCCTGTTATCGCCCAGCCTGCACTTAGTTCTCACCTCTCCAGAGCAACCGAGACAGCTCTGCATCCTCTTCAGAGTTTACCTCCCACAATGACATCAGGAGCACACACAGAAGCCAGCACTCTCTCTCGCTCTCTCTCTTCCCCCTCCCCCTCTCTCATGCGCGCACACACACACACACACACACACAAAGGGACACACACAAATATCTTTATCTGTCTGGCTAGTCATCTCCACATTGAAGACTAGAGATCTTTTCTTGCTGGGAACCCTGGTGAATCCCTGGCCTCTCTTCTCACTCCTCCTTCTGCTCGCTGCCCCACGCCTGAGCTGCTCACTGCCCAGGCCCTCATTCATGGTCTGACTCTGTGGCTGTACCTTTGCCTGACACTGGTGCCCCTCCCTGTGCCCTGCTCCTTACATCCGCCTTCGTCCCTCATCCACTCCTCTTGGTTCCACTGTCGCCTCCTCCAGAAGCACTCCCTCCTCAAGGCTGGGCGACCCTCACTCCCGTGGGGTCTGATCAGAGCGCAGTCCAGGGCCTCTGCTGCTGTCTCTGCTCATCCACCCGCCCTGTGTGGTGCTTTAGCTAAGACTGTCTGGTTCTATCCTCAGCGCCCTGCCCACCGCAGGCTCCCAGCAGAAGTCCCGGACAAGTGCACGCACAGCAACATGTGAGCACTGGGCTGGTTCCCCCAGGGGCAGTGAGGCTTTCGCGGGACAGAAGGCCGGGCCTGTGGTGTCTCGTGTTTAGACCAAACAGAACTGGGAGAAATAGCCAGGCATCCTCGTTAGTCTGGGAAGGGGATGCCCACGTGACAAAGAGACTCATGGAGCCAAGGGGTGGGAACAACTTGGAGGAAGACAGATCGGAGGAACGGACAAACTGGAGGAGGAAGGCATGAGCGACATTCAAAATCTGAGCTTTTAGAGGCTGGGTGCGGTGGCTCAGGCCTGTAATTCCACCACTTTTGGAGGCCGAGGCGGATGGACTGCCTGAGGTCAGGAGTTTGAGACCAGCCTGGCCAACATGGTGAAACCCTGTCTGTACTGAAAATACAAAAATTAGTCAGGTGTGGCGGCAGTCGTCTGTAATCCCAGCTACTAGGGAGGCTGAGGCAGGAGAATTGCTTGAACCTGGGAGGCGGAGGTTGCATTGAGCCGAGATCGCACCATGGCTCTCCGGCCTGGGCAACAAGAGTGAGGCTTCGTCTCAAAACAAATAAACAAACAAAAACAAAAATAAAAACACCCTGAGCTTTTAGAAAACTGCTGTCAGGTGCTATTGAGTCCATTTCTTAGCAGGCTGAGAGCCATTTCCCTGGTTAACCGTCAGGAGGAACCCGTGTGTGTCTGACTCTTGTGCTCCTAGAGTCACCCCCCTTGGCTGGCCCCACAGCCCTGGTGCTGCTGCATCTGGCAGGGGATCCCCTGATCCCCCATGAGAAGCTGTGCTGCCTCAGCCTGACTCCTGCTGTCCGCAGTGGCTCTGCTGCCCTGTATCTGCAGAAACCACTCTTATTTTCTGTTTCCAGATGGGCCATCCTGGCCCTTTCATCAAAGCCACCGGGAGGTGGCTACCTGTGTCCCTCCAACTCAGCACCTCCAACAAAATTTCATCTTTATCACACAGTCTACTTTAGCCTAGACCATCCCAAACATACCCCACGAATGTCTCAGCTCCAGTAACAGGCAACCTGTAGACACTCGGTTTATATAGAAAACACAGATGCCCATTGCTTGCCACAGGGCTTGGGGGACACAGCCGTTATTTTATTTACTAAAAGAATGCATTTATTTTCAGAGTAGTCAAAAACAAAAATAATGAGCAAATTAAAATTCTAAAACGAGGAGAGGTTTCTATACTGACAATTTAGACCATTGTCAAACTGTTTTAATTAGTACAATAAAAGCATTTTCACACCTGTGGGAGATTGACATCTTAATTTTAAAAAGAAAAAACAACGAAGTTAGGAGGGCATTTTCCTTTCTTATTGCTCTGAGAGGAAACCTATTTGCATCTTTTTCCAATTCTAGAGGGAAAATGTGCAAGGTCTGGGAAGGAGGTAAAGACATGGAGGCTGAAGCTCTTCACAGCTCCGGAGGCCACAGAGCCCGGAAGGAACAACATCACTTCGGATGTCCCTGCCTGTGGGAGACACCGCAGAAACGGGAATGCAAAAAAGGTGTTTCTGTTCTGTTTTGTTTTTCTGAGACGGAGTCTCGCTCTGTCACCCAGGCTGGAGTGCAGAGGCATGATCTCGGCTCACTGCAACCTCCGCCTCCTGGGTTTCAGGCAATTCTCCTGCCTCAGCCTCTCAAGAAGCTGGGATTACAGGTGTCTGCCATGACGCCCGGCTAATTTTTTGTATCTTTAGTAGAGACAGGGTTTCACCATCTGGCCAGGCTGGTCTTGAACTCCTGAACTTGTGATCTGCCCGCCTCGGCCTCCCAAAGTGCTAGGATTACAGGCATGAGCCACTGTGCCCGTCCGCAAAAAAGTGTTTTGGGGAAGGTTGTACATTTTATATTCACAGTAAAGTACAACAAACGATTTCAGGGCGTGGCGGAAATCACCATCCCAGCTCAGCGTGCTGAGACACGAGCGTTTCTCTTTTATCTAATTTAGCCTGAGATCTAACTAATCAGATCTAACGAAGCTTCTGCTGGGTTTGTGGCCTTTCTGGTGCATCGATGCCTCCAGTTGCTGGAATTCAGACCTGGGGACGTTGCCTAAACTGTCTGTGTGTCAGTCTCTCAGTCCATCTTTTAGAACGTGATCGCAGTCTGGCCTTCCGCGGTGGCTGGGGTATAGAGTGCTAACACACGCAGTGGGCTTCGAACTGCAGGCCACAGGGACCCGCGTGGCAGCTCTTACACTGCTGTGTCATGACTCCTCCTGTGTGCTCACACCAAGCACTCTCGTGTGTGTGTCCCCAACACTCAAACGTGAGGTTGACTCTACTGTCCTGGGCACTCAGGGAAGGAACTGGGAACCACACAGGTTAATTAAGAAATTCATCCAAAATTGAACTCCTCAGGTCCAAACCCAAGTCTTTGGAACACAAGTCGGGCTGTGTGCTGGTCTTACTCCTGTTCCCTTCCCACCAGGCCCTTCTGTCCTCGTCAGCGTTTATTTGCCCAAACATACATTTATTCATTCATTCATTCATCCATCCATCCATCCATCCATCCATCCATCCATCCATCCATCCATCCATCCAGTGAGGGTTCCCTAAGTGCCTGTTCTGTGCCAGTCAACAGCTCTGGGTGCTAGTGACCACAGCCCTGAAACACAGCCCTTCCTCCTGGGCTTATGATCTTTGGGGGACCCACAGGCCAGTGGGAACGTGGATTTTCACCTTTGGCCACATTTCAGTTGGTGAAAAGTAGAGCAGACAAAGGTGGGGGTTGTGAGGGCTGGGATGGGGTCACCTGCTCTCTGGCGCAGTTAGCTCAGAGAAGTCAGCAGTGGCAACATGAGGAGGTCAAGCTGTGGGGCCTGAGCAGGGCCAGCAGCAAAGGGGGTCCCAGCCAGAGGCAAGGTGTGTGTGGGCATGTGCTGGGCATGTGTGGGTGTGTGCTGGGCATGTGCCAGGTGTGTGCTGGGTATGTGCCAGGTGTGTGCTGGGCATGTGTAGACAGGTGTGTGTTGGGTATGTGCCGGGTGTGTGCTGGGCATGTGCTGGCTATGTGCTGGGCATGTGCTGGGTGTGTGCTGGACATGTGTGGGTGTGTGCTGGGCATGTGTTGGGTATGTGCTGGGCGTGTGCAGGCATGTGCTGGGTATGTGCCAGGCGTGTGAAGGCATGTGTGGGCTGTGCTCCCTGAGCTCTGGCAACAAGGAAGCAGCTGTGTTTGGGTGCAGGGAGTGAGGGGGACAGTGTGCATTATCCTGACACACATGGGGCCCCTTCTGCATCCTCCCAACTCACGTTTAGTCCCCAGATATTCACAGCCTGTGTGGTTGCTGATCCCAGCCCTTCCAGGTGCCACTGGTAAGGAAGGCAGGAATGGGGGAAGGGCCAGGGGACAGAGGAAGGCCCAGGGATGTGGCAGAACAAGACTTGCCAGCACTGTCCGTGTCACATGTCACCCACGCACAATAGGAGGGCGCCTCCCAAGCTCCCAGGGTGCATGGAGAGAACAGAGCCGCACACAGAATACGAGGTCTCAGGGGATCGGGCCTGGACAGGTGCTGCAGGTTGACCAGACAACCGAACCACCTAGGAGCCCAGAGGAGGGAAGGCTGAGGTGGGCCTGAGGTCAGGGAGTTGGGAACTGGGCAGGTCAGGGAGGAGGCTGCGCAGTGGGGCCTGGGAAAGGCAGGAGCCAGGTCGGGTGTAGGGAGCACAGGGGGCTGCTGGCCTGAGAGGAGCAGCCACTCCCACCAGGGGCCAGCTTGGACCAGTTAGCTAACAGCAGTCCTGATGTGGTGGAACGATCTCTGCAGGCCCTAGGATCTCGCTGGGGGGAGGAGAAGGGGACGGGGGCACTCTAGCCATCCCAGGAGCTTCCCGGGACGCCAGACGCAGACCTGCCATTGTCTGCCCGTGCAGTGCCTCCTCCCTCTACTAGAAGCGGGTGTTTCTCAAGGTCCTAGCTCATACGTCCCTGGGAGGTTCAGAACCACCCTCTTTGTGCCATTTCTCTCTCTAAGAAAAGCTCGAAGTGGCCTCTATAGCTGGATGAACTGGAGTCCTTTAAGAGCCATTGCTTAGAAGGCATTAGATTTGTGATTGTTTTACTTTAAATCAGTCTCTCTAGCAGCAGGTTGCTAACTCGGCAAATCCTGCAGCAGCTGCGTGAGGTGTGCAAGGGAAGGAACTGGCAGACCTGGGAGCCCGTGGTCCCGGCCCCTCTGCAGGTTGATGGACGCCAGATCCAAGGTGCTGGAATTGGACAGCACAAAGAGCCTTTCCGTCAGTTCCTCGTTCATCAGCTGATCCTGCACCTGCAGTTTGGCTGGTCTTGCAAGAAGGCCTCGTATTAGTGGGTCCAAACCACCTGGAAAATACCATGTGCAAAGCAAGGACAGTTCTCGGCTCAGTTCTAGAGAAACAACAATATTTCAATCTTGTCCTTAGCAAATCTTTGTGTAAGTTCATGAATTCCGCTTGTGTGATTCCAGAGTTTCCTGAATGTCCTCAGGACACTGCCTTGCTGGCGGGTGAACCACTGGGCTGGCACTGATGATGTGGCTCATGAGGGATGGACCCTCAGAAAGAAAGGGGCCTGGAGAAGGAGTCCACCAGTTTTTAAAGCTTTTTGTTTTGTTTCTTAGCAACAGAAAGATTACAAAAAAAAGAAGCATTTGCTGACTTCTAACATCCAGAACAGTGAAAGGAAGACTGAGCTTAGCTGAGGGAGTGGCCAGGGTGCCTGGGGACCACTGTTCCTGTCATTTCCAAAGGCCCCGTGTGGAAAGCAGGCCCCACCGCCTTCAGGGTCCCTCTATCTCAGTGGCGTGTGAACCCACCACTGCATGCCACCAGTCTTTAAAGTTTGGCCTTAGGATGCCCAAAAGGAAGACTTAGGAATCACGACGTGCATCGTCCTGTGTGGGATGACCTGGGTGTCTTCAAATGCCAGGTACCTGCCGAGGGCCGGGCCAGCCCCTGCCTCTCTGGTGCACTGTGCATGACTCAGCTCTCATCTAAGCAGGCATCGCCAGACACACTGCCGCACCCCTGCCCTCCCCTCTCCCCACTACACCTGGAGCCGGTCAACTTTTGAGTCAGGTTAGAAGCTCCCAGAAAGACACACAGAGTACTGGGAAAGGAACATAAAGAAAAAATGGGGAAGCTTAAAAATAACCCTTCCAAAAAACTAACTGGGGGAATAGAATCATTTTCTTCCAAATAATTAACTTCCAAAGGTAACCCATCATTAACATTCTAAAGATGAGGGTGCTGATCATAACTATAGAATGGTTTAGCCTTTTATTTTTATTTTATTTTCAAATGGATTTTCACTCTGTTGCCCAGTCTGGAATGCAAAAGCGAGATCTCGGCTCACCTGCAACCTCTGCCTCCCAGGTTCAAGCGAGTCTCTTGCCACAGCCTCTCAAGTAGCTGAGACTACAAGCACCCGCCACCACGCCTGGCTAATTTTTTTTTTTTTTTTTTTGTATTTTTAGTAGAGACAGGGTTTCACCATGTTGGCCAGGCTGGTCTCAAACTCCCGACCTCAAGTGATCCACCTGCCTCGGCCTCCCAAAGTGCTGGGATTACAGGCGTGAACCACCATGTCTGGGCCCAGTTTAGCCTTTTAAAATGCTTTAAACACATTTATTTTCCCCACAGATATTAAAAACCCTGTGTAGGATCAGCAAGTGTGCCCATACGGAAGGTCTGCATGGCTGTGGTGAGTCATAAGAAAGAAGGGAGAACTGATGAACATCGATGAGAAATCCCCAATAAAATACCAGTAAACCGAATCCAGCAGCACATCAAGAAGCTTATCCACCACAATCAAGTCGGCTTCATCCCTGGGATGCAAGGCTGGCTCAACATACACAAGTCAATAAACATAATCCATCACATAAACAGAACCAATGACAAAAACCACATGATTATCCCAATAGATGCAGAAAAGGCCTTCGACAAAATTCAACTGCCCTTCATGCTAAAAACTCTCAATAAACTGGGTATTCTTGGAATGTATCTCAAAATAATAAGAGCTATTTATGACAAACCCACAGCCAATATCATACTGAATGGGCAAAAACTGGAAGCATTCCCTTTGAAAACTGGCACAAGACAGGGATGCCCTCTCTCACCACTCTTATTTAACATATTGTTGGAAGTTCTGGCCAAGAAAATCAGGCAAGAGAAAGAAATAAAGAGTATTCAATTAGGAAAAGAGGAAGTCAAATTGTCCCTGTTTGCAGATGATATGATTGTATATTTAGAAAATCCTGTTGCCTCAGTCCAAAATCTCAAGTTAATAAGCAACTTCAGCAAAGTCTCAGGATATAAAATCAATGTGCAAAAATAACAATCATTCCTATACACCAATAACAGACAAACAGAGCCAAATCATCAGTGAACTCCCATTCACAATTGCTACAAAGAGAATAAAATACCTAGGAATCCAACTTACAAGGAATGTGAAGGACCTGAAAGGAGAACTACAAACCGATGCGCAATGAAATAAAAGAGGACACAAACAAATGGAAGAACATCCCATGCTCATGGACAAGAAGAATCAATATCGTGAAAATGGCCATACTGCCCAAGGTAATTTACAGATTCAATGCCATCCCCATCGAGCTACCAATGACTTTCTTCACAGAATTGGAAAAAACTACTTTAAAGTTCATATGAAACCAAAAAAGAGCCCACATTGCCAAGAATATCCTAAGGAAAAAGAGCAAAGCTGGAGGCATCATGCTACCTGATTTCAAACTATAGCACAAGGCTACAGTAAACAAAACAGCATGGTACTGGTACCAAAACAGAGATATAGACCAATGGAACAGAACAGAGGCATCAGAAATAACACCACACATCTACAACCACCTGATCTTTGACAAACCTGACAAAAATAAGAAATGGGGAAAGGATTCCCTATTTAATAAATGGTGCTGGGAAAACTGGCTAGCCGTATGTAGAAAGCTGAAACTGGATCCCTTCCTTACACCTTATGCAAAAATTAATTCAAGATGGATTAAAGACTTAAATGTTAGATCTAGAACCATAAAAACCCTAGAAGAAAACCTAGGCAATACCATTCAGGACATAGGCATGGGCAAGGACTTCATGACTAAAACACTAAAAGCAATGGCAACAAAAGCCAAAATTGACAAGTGGGATCTAATTAAACTAAAGAGCTTCTGCACAGCAAAAGAAACTACCATCAGAGTGAAAAGACAACCTACAGAATGGGAGAAAATTTTTTGCAATCTACCCATCTGACAAAGGGCTAATATCCATAATCTACAAAGAACTTAAACAAATTTACAAGAAAAAAAACAAATAATCACATCAAAAAGTGGGCAAAGGGTATGAAAAGACACTTCTTAAAAGAAGACATTTATGCAGCCAACAGACACATGAGAAAATGCTCATCATCACGGGTCATTAGAGAAATGCAAATTAAAACCAAAATGAGATACCATCTCACACCGGTTAGAATGGCGATCATTAAGAAGTCAGGAAACAACAGATGCTGGAGAGGATGTGGAGAAATAGGAATGCTTTTACACTGTTGGTGGGAGTGCAAATTAGTTCAACCATTGTGGAAGACAGTGTGGTGATCCTCAAGGATCTAGAACTAGAAATACCATTTGACCCAGTGATCCAATTACTGGGCATATACCCAAAGGATTATAAATCATGCTACTACAAAGACACATGCATATGTATGTTTATTGTGGCACTATTTAAAATAGCAAAGACTTGGAACCAACCCAAATGTCCATCAGTGATAGACTGGATTAAGAAAATGTGGCACATATACACCATGGAATACTATACAGCCATAAAAAGGATAAGTTCGCAGCTGGAAATCATCATTCTCAGCAAACTATCACAAGGACAGAAAACCAAATACCGCATGTTCTCACTCATAGGTGGGAATTGAACAATGAGAACCCATGGACACAGGGCAGGGATCATCACACCCCATCTGTCGTGAGGTGGGGGCAGGGGGAGGGATAGCATTAGGAGAAATGCCTAATGTAAATTGTGACTTAATGGGTGCAGCAAACCAACAGGGCACATGTCTACCCTATGTAACAAACCTGCACGTTGTGCACATTTACCCTAGAACTTAAAGTATAATAAAAATATAAAAAAAGAAGGGCGACTTCACAGGGACCAGCTGCAGGGACTGCACTCACTCACCTCCGTGGAGGAGCGTCCATGGGCTGAAGAAGGTCTCGTGCAGCCACAGCCCGGGCAGGCCGGGGTGCTCCTGGAAGCCAGCGTCCAGCCTCCTCACCAGCGGGTGGATCGTGGCGTGGCCGAAGCGGAAGGCGGCCGTGGAGAACACGTTGGACACAGTGGGGTTGGCGGCGGAGTCATAGCCTTCATAGGGGCCCACGTACTGCTGGAAGGCCTCGGGTCCCAGGATCCTGGGGACGTAATCCCTCAGGGTGATGATCTATGCAGAAAGGAAAAGCGTCTCAGTGAGGCCCAGGATACCAGAGGAGGGTCGCCTCGAGTGGCAGTGGAGAAGAGCATCTTCCTCGACATCCCCAGGGAGCTGGACTCTTCTCGCCTTGCAATAAAGGCCTCAGCTGAACTTCCCAGAAAGGCGTTCTTGTTGATGTTTTTCATGAATATTCAGGAGGTGCGTTTATAGGGCTGACTGGAGAGCCTCCTTCCCAGGATGGTGATGGGGCTGGCAGTGGCAAGAGACAGCGTCTCTGTCGAGCCAACGGTGGTCACCGGGCCAGGCTGGGCAGCTCGACTCCTGGCTGGATGACTGACAGCAGGGAGCAGTTCCTTTTTCTACAAAGCAACAACACCTAATTCCTAGAGCCTTTGTGAGGATTAAATCAAAGCATGTTGTTTGGCACAGAGGTCTGTCAATGGACAATTACAGTGCAATCGCAGGGCCTGGAAATTACGATTTGACACATGGCCCCAGGAGAATTACGTACAAAGATTCTACTTTCAGGTTTAACAGTGTTTCTTTCAGACAGAAAAATCAGTCTCAAATTGTTTTGGTATTTAAGGGGAATATTTTGGTCAATAAACTACATCCAAATGAAGCATAATAGGCATAATTCTAGAATATGAATCTTCTCCTTTAGCTTACCAGTTTAGGAAGGCAAGCAGATTGTTTAAAAATAACCAATATTATTTACACACTTGTAATATGTTCCTTCCAGGCGCCAGAATGCATTTCCTAAGCACGTAATTTGGCCCTTCAGGGAGACCAGGGAGAGCTATGAGTCTTGTGTGGCCTGGGCGTTTACTGAGGGCGCACCTGCTCCCCGCTGTCCCGCTCCACCTCGGAGACCTGGACAGACAAGAAGGAAAAGGCGGCATCCAAAAGTTCCCCAGTGGGGTTTCCGTCCGTGTGCTAGTTCATCCATTGGTGAGAAGCACCGTGCTATGGGTCAGCATCCCAGAGAGTAGTTCTGACTTCATCCTGCAAACAGCCTCTCCACCTCAGGCGCAATTTATGTGACAACGTTTCTGAACCACACAGGTGTCCTGGGGGCTCCTCCTAGCCACATGAGAAGGTCCGTGTTCTTCCCACGTTCAGAACTCAGGCAGCACCTTCTGCTCCCTGGAACATTCTTTGGTTTCTTCTCACTACAATAGAAAGGAAAAGGCCTCTCTCTCTTTAGCCCCGAGACTGAGACAATTTCTTTCTTTCTTTCTTTTTTTTTTTTTTTGAGACAGAGTCTCGCTCTGTCGCCCAGGCTGGAGTGCAGTGGCTCCGTCTTCTGGGTTCCCGCCATTCTCCCGCCTCAGCCTCCCGAGTAGCTGGGACTACAGGCGCCACCACCACGCCCGGCTAATTTTTCGTATTTTTAGTAGAGATGGGGTTTCACCGTGTTAGCCAGGATGGTCTCAATCTCCTGGCCTCGTGATCCACCCACCTTGGCCTCCCAAAGTGCTGGGATTACAGGCGTGAGCCACCGCGCCCGGCCGAGACAATTTCAAATTCAAGTGCAAGCTATTTTAAGGAAGACACCACTTTCCCTTCTTGCCGACCTGAAGTTTGACTTGTGAGCCAGGGGATGCAGCAAGTACAGACAGAGAACTCCTGAGGCCTGAGCCTGAGGTTCCCGGCTCCACCCGTGCCCAACCAGCTACGAACAGAGAGCAAACCCGTGCTCTTCATCCGAGCCTCGCAGACACTGCGCCTCCTCGGTGTCTGACCTTGCCAGAGCTCTGAACAGTGTCTCTCCTCTTCCCCACTGGCTCCTCATCTGATCCGAAATGTCCCTGGTAAGTGATTGGGCTCAGATAGTGCAGCCTCCCCTGGGAGCTGTCGAGGTTGGGCAGAAGCACCCTTTGTTCAACCCAATAGGGCCTTAAAACTTGAATCTTGAGTCGGGTGTGGTAGCTCACGCCTGTAATCCCAGCATTTTGGGAGGCCAAGGTGGGAGGACTGCTTGAGCCTGAGAGCGAGACCAGCCTGGGCAACACAGTCAGACTCTGTTTCTACAAATATTTTAAAAATTAAAAATTAGCCAGGCGGGGTGGTGCACTCCTGTTGTCCCAGCGATGCGGGTGGCTGAGGTGGGAGGATGCTTGAGCCCAGGAGGTGGAGGCTGCAGTGAGCTATGACTGTGCCACCGCACTTCCGCCTGGGTGATAGAGGAGGTGCCTTCTCAAAAAGAGAAAAAGAAAACCTTGAACCTTGTAAACAGCTCTCTGGAATTTTCATGGCAATTCTTGTGAAAATGCTTCTGGTATTTGTTTACCCGGTCACATAGGGAAAATGGTTACTCTGAATTATTGGACCTGGGCAGACGCCATACTGTCAGACCTGGGCATTGTTGCTGTTGGGTGCCCCTCCTGCCCATCTCCCAGGTGGGCCCCGTCTTCTTTCGCTGCTGGCAGTGCCGTGTAGAGGCCTTGCCTTCCCAAGCGGCTTCAAGCTGCTCCTCCATGTCTGCTCTCACCCAGCCTCCGGGTTCCCCACAGCCTCTGCCAAAGCTGCCAGGCGCTGACTTGTGGCCACTCTCCATTTCTTGGCCTTCACAACTCACCAGTGGGAATGACCGAAAGGTCCACACTTGGGAAAATGGTGGGCGTGAAGGTGGCGGGAAGCCAGGACCCCAGCATAGGGGGAGACCAGGACTAAGAGACCTGGAGATGCGATGCTTGTCACCGACGGTGGGAAACAGCCACGCAGCCCCTGGCACAGGCTCCTCTGAACCTCCTGACTGCTTTCAACGTCACCCACCCTGCTCTCCACAGAACAATGTCACTCACTATTTTCTCAAACATGCCCTATTAGTCCAACAAGAGGCTCCCATGTGTTTGCTGAGGGTGCTCCGGGGAGGAGGCTGAGCAGGCACCCAGCCAGCACCCAACTCCCCAAGGATGCAACACAGCCAGGCCTGGCTTGTGCTCCTCGGCAGGCAGCCCTGCAGCATGGCACACCTGGGCTTGGTCCAGCCTTGAGGCAGGGGACTGGCTGTCCCTGCAGAGGAACCCCTGGAGAGGAACGACTGGGAGATTTTGTCAGCCAACATTGGAGGCTGCTGGGGAATGGGGCCCTGCCGGTAAAGGGGTCTGGGTGGGGCAGCAACAGCACCTAAGTATTCTGAATGGACAAAAACTGGAAGTATTCCCTTTGAAAACTGGAACAAGACAGGGATGCCCTCTCTGACCATTCCTATTTAACATACTGTTGGAAGTTCCGGCCAGGGCAATCAGGTAAGAGAAGCGGCCTTCTTCTTTCTTTCCAGCCTTGGAAGCATGGCTTTATCCATCTGCTCCTTTGCCTAGAAGAGCAGCCAATCTGAAACAGTACTCAGCCACAGCAAAGGTCAGCAGCCGAGTGGCCCGGGGATGCAGCCCCTGCCCTGAGACGTGGATCCGCCTGCCTAGGATGGGGATGTCCGGGGAGATCTGTGGTCCCTCCGGGGTCTGGTCGTACCTCCACACACATCCAAAGCAAAGCTTCTGTGGGTCCCTGGATATCTGGGGAAATCAAGGCTGTGCTCCAGAACCAGGTCTGCTATCTGATGGCCGGGGCATAGAAAACACCCACGCCAGATGTTTGGGTCTTTATCTCAAACTCCACACAGCCTGGACGGCACACCCAGACTCACCAAGGATGGCTACCTCCTCTCTGCCTCCCTCAACCTGTGCTGGGAAGGGTTTCCTTTCTCATTCTTTTCTTGTCTGTAGAACACAAAAGTTATCGCCAAAGTGAGCATCTGATTGTGAGTTCTTGTTTTATGACACACCATAGAGCAGCTGAGGACTGCTGGGATGGAAGAGCAAGAGCTTCGGTTCCTCCTGGCGGGAAGCACGGCTTACGGAACTGGGTGGGATCTCAAGCCAGCAAGAGCAACTTCATCAGCCCTTCCTATGTGCGAGTCCCCCAAGAGATGCCGGCTCCCAGGAACCAGCACAGAGGGCAGCCTGCAGATGCCTCCCAAAGACACCCACGGCAGAAGTCCTGTGCCCCAGGGCTGAGGGAGGGGATCGCTCTCAGCTGTCTACAAAATAAATTAGAGGAGCCGAGATCCTCAGACAGGGGGTGGCTGGGGTTGGGCCCTGACAGCTTAGAGTGGGTGTGGTGAGGACAGACACAGCAGCAGGGACGTGGTGTGGACGGATGCAGGAGGCGGGAGGTGGTGTGGACAGATGGAGGAGAAAGCTGTGACTCCCAGCTCTGAGTTGAGCCTTTTTGCCTCTTGCTGATGTGTGCATTATCCTGGCCCTGGCTAGCTCGTGTGTGTGTGTGTGTGTGTGTGTGTGTGTGTGTGTGTGTGTGTGTGTAGGGGGTTTGGGGGAATAATAGAAGGGGGATGCTATTTCTCTTTCATAAAGTTGCCCTGGCATTTCTTTTCGTTATCTAATGCTTTTCAGAAGAAGAGAGATTCAGATCACACAGTTACCAAACTATGAGTCGATAGAACCAGGGAGAGAAAAATAGGCCTTCCAGGCCACTGCGGATCTTTCAAATATGGCTGGAAGTTACAGCAGCGGCTCTACTGACGCGTTAAACACAACTTATTATTTTAATGTATCAAAGGTTTTTGCAAAAAGCACCAAAGAGGACCTATTAACTAAAAAAACACAAAAGGAAATTCAAAGGTGAAATGTAAAACCAAGAAGAAAAGAACGTTCACATTTTTTAAAAAAGCAGAACACACAGAAAATGAACTGAGGAAGGTAAATATGAAACAGAGAAGAACATTTTCCTATTGTTTTCTGTTGTTATTATTTCATTAATAATAAGAATAGGCAGCTGGGCATGGTGGCTCAGGCCTGTAATCCCAGCACTTTGGGAGCCTGAGGCAGGCGGATCACTTGAGGAAAGGAGTTCAAGACCATCCTGGCCAACATGGCAAAACCCCATGTCTATTAAAAATACAAAAATTAGCTGGGAGTGGTGGCACGTGTCTGTGGTCTCAGCTACTTGAGAGGCTGAGGCAGGAGAATCGCTTGAACCTGGGAGGCGGTGGTTGCAGTGAGCCGAGATCTTACCACTATACTCCAGCCCGGGTGACAGAGTGAGACTCTGTCTCAAAAACACAAAACAAAACAAAACGAAAACACACACACACAAAAGAAAGAAGAAGGAGAAGAAGAAGAGGAGGAGGAAGAGGAGGAGGAGGAGGAGGAGCAGCAGCAGCAGGAGGCAACCAAATGTCATTATTTCCAGATCAGTGGGATTCTCAGAAATTTGGAATTAAACTATCTCTAATCTATAATGACAGGGCCTGGTAACAATTCACACCTCTAAATAATTCCAGAACTCCATGGAGAAGAAAGACAGCAGGATGTGTGACAACTGGGCGTCTCTGGCCCTGTGAATGGGCTCCAGGGATCCGAGGCAGCCTCTTTTCTCACAGCTCCCTGGGCTGGATGAGGTTCTCACTCAAAGAAGGTTCAAACCAAATCCTGCTCCCGAGGCTACAGCAGGGCCAGGATTTCCAGAATTATTTTTGAAATTTCTACTTCATTCACAAATTCAATATATATTTACGAAGTAACCTGGCAAATTGTGGGTCCTGAGAAAAAAAGAATTAAACAGATGAACATCCCTCTGTGGAGCTCGCAGTCAGGGAAGCGGCACGGAAGCAGCAAGGAAGCAAACAGGAGCCCCGAAGGCCTCAGGGGATGAGCAGAGGGGAGAGGGCGGCCGTCTGGGACCTGCTTCCCCAGGTGTGTGGTGGGAAGTCCAGGCTCACGGAGACGAGGACCTGGATTCCACCGCTCAGCAGCTCCTGGGTTTACATTCCCCTTTGCACAGGGAAGCAGGAAAGTGTCTGAGTCGCTGCTTGAAAGCGACGTGGGTGCCTGATGATTTTTACTTCACATGGTGACAAGGTTCCTGCTTTCATTTCTAACTCCGCTCCTCTCACTCACACAAGCCTCCTCCGTCTGGCGGATGCTCCCAGCCGAGCACTGCTGTGTGGATGCGCGCGTTAGGACAGTGAGCTCGTCTGCTGTGTTTGCTGTGAGGATGCGCACGTTAGGACAGTGAGCTCGTCTGCCGTGTTTGCTGGAGAAGCCTGCGGGCCTGCTGCTGCCAGCCCCTGTTCCAGGAAGCTCCAGGTTCCCTCATCACCCAGGAACTAAGAGTTAACGCCCAGCGCATGGGGGCTTCCCAGGCCCTCTGCTCTGACCTTTGGGGCCTGGACCCCAGGGCAGCAAAGGCCAGAAAGTGGCAGGGGTGTGTGCTGCCTGGGGGTGGTCGGTGCCACGCACAGCCCCTGTGCCTCCTTGGACAAAGCTCCAGTGCCTCCTTTAGAACAGGATTGACGCGCCCTTCCCCGCAGGCTCAGGGCAAGAACTGCAGAGACGATGCCCAGGCCGCTACAGGGCCCGGTGCAACAGACGCGCACATGGTGACTCTCAATGTAAAACAGCCCATCCTTCTTCATAACAACCCCGTGAGACCCCCAGAGTCAGGGACTGCACTTCTAGGTGTGTAAGTGCTTTTCTCCATCACACAATTAATAAAAGGTCAACTTGAGTCTCAAGACCCTCTCATGCAATACTTAAGAGAGTCATAAAATGAAGAAAGGTTTCAAATAGACTCCAACTTGCTAGTTCAGAAACCTCACAGAGTCAGTTCTTCATTCTCTGCATTGTCTCTGAAATACAAAAACACCAGCAGCCCTGGTCCACTCACCTGCAAGGGTTGTTCTGGGAATTATTAAATGAGTTGAAATCTGTAAAGCACCTTGCCTGGCTGCGGGCACAGGGAAACCTGGGTGACCTGGCTGCCATTGTTGGGGGGCTGTGGTTATTGGTGTCTTGGTGGGATAATCACCAGCCAGCTGAAGGGTAAGCAGGTGGGACAGAGGGGCCCCGGGGGGCCGCCAGCGCTGGAGTTACCCTTCGGCCCCTGCACAGGAGCTCACGATGACCCTCCACACACCCATGAAGGGCGCCCACCATGATTGCGCACCCACACAGGGCCCCACGACCTCGGGCTCACCCATGTGGGCGCCCCTGATGGCTGTGCAAGTACCTGGGACAGAGAACCCACGATTCTGCGCACCCACACGAGGCGCCCCCCGCTTTGCATGCGGCCACCCAGGGCGCCCAGGACCACCCCGCGCACCTGGTGCAGGGCGCCCACGACCTTGCGCGCCTCCTGGTACACGGCGTCCGCGCTCCAGTGCGCGTTGAGGGCCTTGAGCGCCGCGGCCAGGCGGTTGTGCTCGCGCAGCCACAGCGTGTGCAGCGCCGTCAGGGAGGGGACCTCGCTGGCGCGGCCGTCCCCGGCCAGGAAGCAGGGCCCGCGGGTCTCTCCGGGGATGCCGGGCTCAGGCGCACAGGCCGCGGGCGCGCGTGGCGGCGCGAAGGGCAGGTAGGCGCGGCCGGAGTCCCGGAGGCGCGCGTGGACGCGGAGCAGCCCCTCGGCGCTGGTCCAGTTCCGCAGCTGCCTCTCCAGGGCCGGGGAGCTGCCGTACACGGTGGACGCGTCCAGGAACGAGGTCAGCCCGTTCATCTGCTGCCGCGGGTTGGCGGTGGACAGGTTCCCGAAGAGCGCGCCTTGGTCCCCGGTGCCACAGGCGGCCGAAGAGCGGTAGAAGGGCAGACAGGCGGTGCCCGCGGCCGGCCGGGCCTCCTCCGGGAGCTGCGGGCAAGGGGAGTTCAAGGTCACCCAGGGCCCCGCTCACCCTTTTTAAGACTCTAGAAGCTCGAAGCCAGCGACGACCCTGCAGCGCCGCATGTTTCTCTGCCCCTCTAGTCCTCTCTGCAGGGGTCGGTCCAGCCAGTCCCCCGACCTCCCCCCTGGCCTGCTCACCAGTGGTCTCTTGCCTGGGGAAGAGGCTGAACCCAGAGGATGCACCCCACATCCTAGGAGTCCACATCTCCCTAAAGCTCAGATGCTCTTGGCCTGAGCCAGTCTCGTTCCTGCTCAGACCTGCTCTAGCTGCTCATGAACTCCCCGGTCTGATTTACCTTCTGACTTTGGGAAGAGCTGATCTCTTTCTTTCTTTTTCTTCTTTTCTTTTCTTTTTATTTTACCTGAGATGGAGTCTCGCTCTGTCACCCAGGCTGGAGTGCAGTGACACGATCTCGGCTCACTGCAAGCTCCGCCTCCCGGGTTCACGCCATTCTCCTGCCTCAGCCTCCCGAGTAGCTGGGACTACAGGCGCCCACCACCGCGCCCCGCTAATTAAGGGCTGACCTCTTTCTTTCCAGTGCCATGGACTTGGTTTAGGAGCCCAATGAGCAAACAGTCTCAGAGTTTTGTGGGCATCACTGTTTAGTGTAAAGGCAGATAGAGGGGAGTAAGGAGACCTTGGGTGGGCTTCCAACTCTGGCTGTGGCCAGCTTCCATCTTCTCTTCTACAACATGGAGATCTAAAACATTTTTCCAGATTTACAGGTTTCTTGGGAAGAGTCGCCTGTGCTGGATGTCGGGCAAGCTCTGTGGGTTGCAGAGAGCACGTGCCCTTTCCCTGGCAACTCTTCCTCCCTGGGGAGGTGTCACAGGGTCAGGGCTTACTCTGGGTGTTATTAGATTTAGGAGGTTAAATCGCTCATCCAGAATCACAAGATCGACCAGGTTGGACAGACCCCGAAAGAGACTCTTCCTGAAGATCATGGTCTTCTTGTAATAGGACATTATTTTTACCAGTGAAAATAAGGGAAAAGTTCCTCTCAGGGCAAAGCGCAGCCCAGGCACTGAGGAGTAGGAAGGAACAGAGGACCTGGGGTCACGTGGGGGAATGCACCCAGCGAGGCAGCAGCCACTCAGGAGTTAGCCGTGGCATGCAGTGCTGTGCAGGGAGACAGGCCCAGCCCCTGATGGACTCAGGCACAGGAGGTGCAGTGAAAAGAATGCAGGTGACAGGGAGTCAGCCTTGTGGTGAAGCAGCAAAGCAGATGCTGTGAGAACCCCTCTGGGCAGCACCCTGGCCTGGCAGCCGTGCAGCCCAAGGCCAGGTGGGGGTGGGGGGTGGGGGCAGCGAGGACGCCCCAGCCCTGGTTCAGAGACAGCACAGGATCCACAGGTCGTGCATTAAAAAATGCACTTCCAGCTGGGCAAGGTGGCTCACGCCTGTAACCCCAGCACTTTGGGAGGCCAAGGTGAGCAGATCACGAGGTCATGAGATCGAGACCATCCTAGCTAACACGGTGAAACCCCATCTCTACTAACAAAAAATTAGCCGGGCGTGCTGGTGGGCACTTGTAGTCCCAGCTACTCGGGAGGCTGAGGCAGGAGAATGGTGTGAACCCAGGATGTGGAGCTTGCAGTGAGCTGAGATCACACCACGGCACTCCAGCCTGGGTGACAGTGCAAGACTCTGTCTCAAAAGAGAAAAGAAAGAAAAAGAAAAAAAAAAAAGCGCTTCTACTGAGAGCCCTTAGGGAGGCCTGCAAGGCTCAGAGCAGAGGATGTGAGAACTTAGGGCCAGCAGGGAACCCAGGCAGGAGCTGAAATTCAGCAAGAGAGTAAGAAAGCCAAGAAAATCATGATAGCGGGAACTTCAGTGCACGCCCTTCGGATTATACAGGCCCAGCGGCCCCAAGAATAAGAGGAAATAGAGGAATCAAATTGAGGAGCACAAATAATAATAAAATTACAAATAAATAACAAGGAGCTGCAAATTCTCCTAATAACTGATTCAAAGAGACTCTTAAGAAGAACTGAAAGTCTCTCTAGAAATCAATGAAAGGTTAACTTGCTTGTTAAGAAAATTCAAGAACACCAGCAAAGCCTCCCTCAGAAGAAAATTTATAGTCTTTAAATTGCTTTCATCAAAACAACAAAAACAAAGAAATTAAGTAGCTATTTTAAGAATTTAGTTGAGGAACAGAGAGCTAAAGCAAAAGTAAATGAGAAAGTTAAATTAATACACGCAGAAGTTAAAATTAATTAACTATGAATAAAAGAACTGGTGGGAAGAAAACATAAAGCTCTGCTTCACAACCCAGTGTGGAAAACAAAGAAAGGGCACAGAGTGAGGCAGGATTTGGAATGAGAAAGGAGCAGGGCTCAGGTGCGCAGGAGAGACGAGAAGAATCAGGAGCGACTGTCTATGCAGTTTCATGGCAACACACTGGAAAATGAAGAGCTGATGGATGACTCCCTAACAAAATGGAAATAACCACAATGTTTCCAAGAAGAAATGTAAAACTCCAAAGGACAATGAGGATGGAAGAGACAGACAAGGTGATCAGAAATCCAGGGATCAGATGGCACTGACAGTGAACTTCCATCAAATCTCGAAAGGATAGGTAACTCCAAGGTTGCTTAAACTATTTCAGCCACAGAAAAGATGGAAAGGGCCCCAGTGCGTTCTACAGAGTCAGCGAAACTTTTGTGTTGGCCTCTGATGAAAACAGGCCAAGGATGGGGCATACAGGTCAGTATCCCCTTCTAATAAAATAATAAAAGATAGGGCAGCCAATCAAAAGGCAATTACCAGAGTCAAATAGAATCTATTCACAGAATGGTTCCGTGTTGAATAGGGTTATATTATCCAGGGTGTCGACATATTAAAGAAGAAAAATTAATATCACAGGTACTTAAAATGCAATAATACAAGGTACTATTACTTACCATTCCTGGTTAAATAGAAATGGAATAGAGTAGATTGGAATTGCTAAAATATAATGTAGAAGCAATAACAAATATTATCTTGAGCAGTTAAACAATGGAACAATTTAATTTAAAATTAAGGACTAGCAGAAACAACCACTATCATTGTTGGTACTTAGTACTATCTCTGTTAGACCAAAGTCTAGAAATTAAACAAGAGCTGGTAAAACTACTATAAGAGAAAATAAGATTTAAACCATAATAAAATTATCTTTTTTCTTAATGCTATGTTAGATGTCTACAACATCTAAAATTTCTAAAAATTTGATCAAATTTTTTAAAAAGTGTCTTCAATCTGTGGAAAAGTATAAAAATGTTCTTGTCCTTTTTTTCTTTTTGTTTTGTTCTTTAGCAAAGTACCACGAATGGTAATGGAGAAAAAATATCCCTTTCATAATGACAAAAAAGTTGATCAAAATCAGGTGTGTAAATTTAACAAAATAATCACATGACATACAAAAAGAAAATCATAAAACATCATTAAATATATGAAAATCTGAGAAAAGATCATTTCTTTCTAAATGAGTGTATACATTAAATGCAATTTCATTTAGAATAATGATAGTATGTTTTCATTTTGAAAGGATAAATTAATTTTAAAGTTTATATGAAGACACCAATTCCATTATATATTCCTTAATCAACTAGGGAAAAGAATAGTGACGCAGTATTGACTTGACAGACAATAGGATACACTATAAGGCTGCTATGATCAAGTCCACACAGTATTGTCAACAAGAATAGATGCATCTGTTAATAAAGGAAGACAGAGAGCCCAGAACCAGATACCAGTTCTCCTGTGACAAAGCGTTATCTAGGCCTATGGGGAGAAGGAGGGTGGAACCAGCTGGTTTTCCATCTGGATGGGAATAAAACGCACCCGACTGTCCACTGTGCAAGATGCATGGAAACCCGTGCTGCAGTCCCACCCAGGAGGTCACTGCTGACTTTGAGCAAAGGAGATTCCTGAACCACAACTGAGCCTAGAAGCCATCAACACATAAGGAGACCTGGCCTCATAAAATATAAAAGTGCTCCATGCTGAGAGTTCTGGGTTGATGGGGCTGGAGAAAAATATTTGTAAGAAAAGTGAGAGAGAGTTAACATCTAGAGTGGAAAGGAGCAATTAAAATCAATTAACAGTCAAATAGTAGAAAAATGGACAAAGGTTATGAATAGATCATTCATTGAACAAATACAAATTGCCAAAAAAAAAAAAGGACAAGTTTAAAATTTACTAACATTCAGGGAAAGCAACTAATGTAACAATGAACTATCTCTTTTTTGCTGCCAAACAAGCAGAAAAAAATGAGAAAAAAAACAATTAAGGCTGTTACTAGTGTGGATGGTGGATGTGGGTAAGGGGTGAACTCAGTTGTTGCTGTGAGGGCACAGAATTTTTAGACATTTTAGTACCAGCACAGCAGTGCTAAAGCCGCCTTCCAACCTGGCAGTGTCACTTCTGGTGATCCACGCTGGGGCAGAGGCTGCAACACGGAAGGGCACACCCATGGCTGTGACCTGGAGCATGGAACAGTCCAGCCGTGAGCAGGGAGGGCTCGGAGCTCCATCGGGGGGATTTCCAGGATGCATCACTATTGATTGAGAACCCAAGATACAGAACGTGTACTCAGCAGAGTCCTGTTTTTATTAACAACATTCAAAAGAAAATGCTTGTGCGTGACTTCTTTAGGTGTAGCCGAGTGAGCATTCAAATCATGGAAAGGGCACACCATGACCGCTCATATCACGGGAGGAGCACGCGATGAGTACTCAGATCATCAGAAGGACACGCCACGAGCATTTGGGTCACGGGAAGGACATAGCATGAGTATTTGGATCACAGAAAGGGCACACATGAGCACTCAGATCATATGAAGGGCACTCCATCAGCATTCAGAACACAGGAAGGGCACGCCGTGGGCATTCAGGTCATGGAAAGGGCATGCCATGAGCATTTGGATCATAGGAGGGGCATTCTATGAGCATTCAGATCACGGGAAGTACATGCCATGAGCATTTGCATCATGGGAAGGGCACGATATCAGCATTGAGATCACAGGAAGAGCATACCATGAGCACTCAAATAATGGGAAGGGCATGCTATGGACATGCAGATCATGGGAAGGGCACACCATGAGCATCAGGATCATGGCAAGGCCATGCCATGAGCGCTCAGATCACAGCAAGGGCGTGCTGATTAAAACGGGGTGCCCAGTGAATCCCTTTGAGCCCACTATGCTGTCTACACCAACTTCTCACTATTCTAGTTTCATTTATCACGCCCCCTTCCCCTTACACACACACTTCAAATATCAACATTTGGGAGTCAAGTGATCTGGTTTGGGGACAGGGGCATGAGTGGAGAACATGGGAGTGAGAAGCAGGAGAGTCTAGCAAGTAAGGGAGGGAGAGGAAAAGCCACATGTCAGGAGAGTCAGGCACAGTTTAAGTTTTACATTTATGTGAAATTACACTTACATGTGGGTGCTCCAGTGTAATGTAAGAAATTCTTATTTGAATTAAAACCTATTTTGAACTAACATCAACGTAAGGACCATGCATCAAAATTTGTGGGGGCGGGGGCAGGTCATAGGAAAACAGTCTTTAACTACACTTGTCGAAAAGTATGAGGCAGTGAACGTAACTCAATTCGCTTTTACCATAAGAAGTTGAGAAATGTGAAGCAGATGAAAAGGCGTAATAGGAAGGCGGTAGAAAACAAAGAACAGGAAAGACTTATGGGCCCGAATAGACTAACTGCACCCAGAACTGAGCCCATAACCAAAGATCTGCCACCCCAGAGGTTATCAGGACCAGAGTCACAAATAAGATCTACCAGTTATTCAAAACAAAAAACCCAAATCTTATTCTAGACAAGGTAATCCTGAGCATAGTGAAAGAAATGGGCAACCCTGATCACTGTCAGATGCTGGTGTGTCTGTAACACCCAAACGGGTGCAGCATCAGAAAAGAGCACTGTAGCATTACTCTGCTTATGAAGAGAGATGCAACATTTCAAATCAAATATTAGCAAATTCAATCAAAGAATAAGTGAAAACCTGCATCACCATCCTGCAGGCCATGTAAGGGTGGCACTGCGTTGGAAGTCTACCAGTGTAGCTCACACAATAATGAAGTGAAGTGGAAGCCCTGTGGCCTCCTCCGCCGACATTGAGTAAAGCTGGAACCCACGAGCCTCATTGAAATTCTTGGGAAATCACAAATTAAAAATTTCAATTTTCTAACTGAAGTTGTCTAGCAGAAATTCCTAGTAGACACAATATGGGAGGAAAAACATCAGAATCATGCCCTTTACCTAAGAAACAGAGCCAGGATACTGCTCTCACCATGGCTTTTTAAAATGTTACTCGCTAAAGCAGTATTTTATGTACATAAAATTGATTCCTAATAAAATATCAAACCCAGTTTTTAATAAGTATATCAAACCCAGTTTTTAATATGTTTAAAATAAAATATAGAAAAATCTATTTATTATATATATATTATTATAATATATATCAGATAAGGAAGACCTGCTCAGTAAGATAACAATTTAGATGTCATAAAGAAGAAAAAAAATTGACTAAAATCGACCGAAATTTAAATCTTATGAATAATGGCACTGTAAACAAAATGAAAAGCCAAACAATTATATAGAGTGAAGGACCAAGGCTCACTCTTTGTCCACCTTTTTTGCCTTTGAAACCTGTTTGCAACAAAGATCTAACAAAGCTCATGTCCAAGATTATTTGGGTCTAAGTGTTCTGGGCAGCTATTCTCATTTTGGTTCAAGTAAACTCTTTAAAATGATATTTTGTGCCTCAGCTTCTTGCTTTAGGTCAACAAAAGATAGACAGAGGCTTTAATGCCAGTAATGAAAATTGAAGATTTTCTTCCTTAGTGCATTGGAAAATAATAGGAATTATGTAAGAATAATTGTTGCAGACAAATAATCAATTAGAAAATACAATTTGCCATCTCATTGCTGCAGAGAAATTTGGGAGTAACTATTAAAATTCCAACATGAGGAGGATTTTTTGTGACAGATCATGGAGGACAAGAGGTAGGACTAGATTTCAGCTCTCACTCAGACAAACAGAGTGGTGTGTGGAAGCTCATGTCGTGAACTTTGGCTCCAGAATGACGGCAGGAATACATTAGGAAAGCCAAGAGAACCCACAAACCCTCTAAAGGAAGCGGATGGCTCCTGCAGGACTCAGGAGACACCCCAAATACTGTGAATGCCCAAACTGCAGAAGTGGGAGAGATCACCCACCCTGAACACGCACCCCCAATGGGGAACCGGAAGGTCTAGATTACGGGAGAAGATTCTGACTTCACCTGGAGCTGAGTCAATTTAGAGAGCCGAGGGGAATACAGGGGTAGAGGAGGCAGTGGGAAAAGCCCTGTGAGCTCTCCAAGTCCCCTAGGTAGCCACTTCCACCCTGCCTCACAGGGATCCTTCAGGAGGGCTGCCAGAGGCACCTGAAAAAGGCCACAGGAAGAAGGAAACCTCCAGCGAACTTTGTAACAATTTGCACTGGGTGGCTAGATCCAGAAGAGAGGTAACAATCGCTACACCTTGGCTCTCAGGAAACCACCTCCCTAGGAAACAGGAAGTGCACTAATTACATCCAGGGAACACTCCGAGGGACGAAAGAAGCTGAACAACAGCCTTGAACCCTAGACCTTCCCTCTGACAGAGACTATCCAAATTTGAAGGAACCAGAAAACCAACTCTGGTAATATGACAAAACAAGGCTCTTTAACACTCCCCAAAATCATACTAGCTCACCAGCAATGGATCCAAAGAAGGTATCTCTGATTTACCTGAAAAAAAATTTAGAAGATTAGTTACTAAGCTAATCAGGAAGGCACCAGAGTAACGCAAAGCCCAATGTAAGGAAATCGGAAAAATGATACAAGAAGTGAAGGAAGAAATATTCCAGGAAATAGATATCATAAATAAAAAAAATCAAAACTTCAGGCAACATTGGACACACTTAGAGAAATTCAAACTGCTCTGGAAACTCTCAGCAATAGAATCAAACAAGCAGAAGAAAGAACTTCAGAGCTCAAAGACAAGGTCTTCAGATTAACCCAATCCAACAAAGACAAAGAAGAATAATAAAATACGAAGAAAGCCTCCAAAATGTCTGGGATTATGTCAAATGACCAAATCTAGGAATAATTAGTGTTCCTGAGGAAGAAGAGAAATCTAAAAGTTTGGAAAGTTTATTTTGGGGAATAATAGAGGAAAACTTCCCTGGCTTTGCTGAAGACCTAGACACCAAATACAAGAGGCTCAAAGAACACCTGGAGAATTCATTGCCAAAAGATCATTGCCCAGGCACATTGTCATCAGGTTACCTAAAGTTAAGATGAAGAAAAGAATCTTAAGAGCTGTGAGTCAAAAACACCAGGTAACCTACAAAGGAAAAACTTACCAGATTAACAGCAGATTTCTCAGCAGAAACCCTACAAGCTAGAAGGGTTTGGGGCCCTATCTTTAGCCTCCTCAAACAAAACAATTATCAGCCAAAAATGTTGTATCCAGTGAAGCTAAGCTTCATAAACGAAGGAAAGATACAATCTTTGTTAGACAAACAAATGATGAGAAAATTCACCCCTACCAAGGCAGCACTACAAGAACTGCTAAAAGGAGCTCTAAATCTTGAAACAAATCCTGGAAACACATCCAAACACAACCTCTTTAAAGCATAAATCTCACAGGACCTATAAAACAAAAATACAATTTAGAAAAACAGCAAAATCACAAAAACCCAAGGTGTACAGGCAACAAATAGCACAATGACTGGAATGATACCTCACATCTCAATACTACCATTGAATGTAAATGGTCTAAATGCTCCACTTAAAAGATACAGAATTGCAGAATGGATAAGAATTAAGCAACCATCTGCTGCCTTCAAGAGACATGCCTAACACATAAGGACTCACATAAACTTAAGGGGTAGAAAAAGGCATGCCATGTAAATGGACACCGAAAGCAAGCTGGAGTAGCTATTCTTATATCAGACAAAATAAACTTTAAAGCAACAGTAGTTAAAAAAGACAAAGAGGGTCATTATAATGATAAAAGGCCTTGTCCAACAAGAAAATATCACAATCCTAAATAAATATGCACCTAACCCTGGAGCTCCCAAATTTATAAAACAATCACTAATAGAACTAAGAAATGAGATAGACAGCAACACAATAATAGTGGGGCACTTCAATACTCCACTGATAGCCCTAGACAGGTCATCAAGACAGAAAGTCAACAAAGAAACAGTGTAAACTATACCCTAGAACAAATGGACTTAACAGATATTTACAGAACATTCTACCCAACAACCACAGAATACACATTCTATTCAACAGTACATGGAACTTTCTCTGAGATAGACCATATGATAGGTCTCAAAATGAGCCTCAATAAATTTAAGAAAACTGAAATTATATTAAGCACTCTCTCAGACCACAGTGGAATAAAACTGGAAATCAACTCCAAAAGGAACCTTCAAAACCATGCAAATACATGGAAATGAAACAACCTGCTCCTGAATGACCACTGGGTCAAAAATGAAATCAAGATGGAAATTAAAAAATTCTTCGGGGCCAGGTGCCGTGGCTCACGCCTGTAATCCTAGCACTTTGGGAGGCCGAGGCCAGTGGATCACCTGAGATCAGGAGTTCCAGACCAGTCTGGCCAACATGGTGAAACTCCATCTCTACTAAAAATACAAAAGATTAGCTAGGCATGGTGGTGGGTGGTGGTGGAAGCCTGTAATCCCAGCTATTCGGGATCCTGAGGCAGGAGAATCACTTGAACCCGGGAGGCAGAGGTTGCAGTGAGCCGAGATTGTGTCCCTACACTCCAGCCTGGGCAACAAGAGTGAAACTCCATCTCAAAAAAAAAAAAAATTCTTCGAACTGAACGACAATAATGACACAACCTATCAAAACCTCTAGGATACAGCAAAGGCCGTGCTAAGAGGAAAGTTCATAGCCCTAAATGCCTACATAAAAAATCTGAAAGAGCACAAACTGACAATCTAAGGTTACACCTTAAGGAATTAGAGAAACAAGAACAAACCAAACCCGAACCCAGCAGAAGAAAGGAAATAACCAAGATCAGAGCAGAACTAAATGAAACTGAAACAACAACAACAATAAAAATACAAAAGATAAATGAAACAAAAACCTGGTTCTTTGAAAAGATAAATAAAATTGATAGACCATTAGCAAGGTTAACCAAGAAAAGAAGACAGAAAATCCAAATAAGCTCAATGAGAAGCGAAATGGGAGATATTACAACTGGCACCACTGAAATACAAAAGATCATTCATGGCTACTATGAACACCTTTATGCACATCAACTAGGAAACCTAGCGGAGATGGATAAATTTCTGGAAAGATATAACCCTCCTAGCTTAAATCAGGAAGAATTAGATACCCTGAACAATAACAAGCAGTAAGATTGAAATGGTAACACAAAAATTACCAACAAAAAAAGTCCAGGCCAGACAGATTCACAGCAGAATTCTGCCAGACATTCAAAGAATTGTTACCAATCCTACTGACACTACTCCACAAGACAGAGAAACAGGCAACCCTTCCTAAATCATTCTGTGATGCCAGTATCACCCTAATAGTAAAACCAGAAAAGGACATAACCAAAAAAGAAAACTACAGACCAATATCCCTGACAAACATAGATGCTCAAATCCTTAACAAAATACTAGCTAACCAAGTCCAACACATATCAAAAAGATAATCCACCATGATCAGGTGGGTTTCGTACCAGGGATGCAGGGATGGCTTAACATACACAAGTCAATAAATGTGATACACCATGTAAACAGAATCAAAAGCAGAAATCACATGATTGTCTCAATAGATTCATAAAAAGTATTCGACAAGATCCAGCATCCTTTTATGATGAAAACTCAGCAAAATAGGCATACAAGGGAAATACCTCAATGTAATAAAAGCCATCTATGACAAACTCACAGCCAACATAATTCTGAATAGGGAAAAGTTGAAAGCATTCCCTCTGAGAAGTGGAACAAGACAAGGATGCCCACCCTCACCACTCCTCTTCAACATAGTACTGGAAGTCCTAGCCAGAGCAATCAGACAAAAGAAATAAAGGCATCCAAATCAGCGAAGAGGAAGTCAATCTGTCACTGTTTGCTGAAGATATTATCGTTTACCTTGAAAACTCTAAGGACTCTACCAGAAAGCTCCTAGAACTGATAAAAGAATACAGCAGTTTCCAGATACAAGATTAATGTACACAAATCAGTAGCTCTTCTATACACCAACAGCGATCAAGCTGGGAATCAAATCAAGAACTCAACCCCTTCTACAATAGCTGCAAAAAAAAAAAAAAAAAAAAAAAAAAAAAAAAAAAAAAAAGAAAGAAAAAAAGGAAAGAAAAGAAAAGAAAAGAAAAACTTAGAAATATACCTAATCAAGGAGGTGAAAGACCTCTACAAGGAAAACTACAAAATAAAACACTGCTGAAAAAAACTACAGACAACACAAACAAATCGGACACATCCCATACTCATGGATGGGTAGAGTCAATATTGTAAAAACAACCATACTGCCAAAAGCAATCTATTAATTCGACACAATTCCCATCAAAAATATCACCATCATTCTTCACCAAATTAGAAAAAAAAACTCCTAAAATTCATATGAAACCCAAAAAGAGCCTGCATAGCCAAGGCAAGATCAAGCAGAAAGAACAAATCTGGAGGCATCACATAACTTGATTTCAAACTATACTGTAAGGCCATAGTCACCCAAACAGCATATTATGGGTATAAAAATAAGCACATAGACCAATGGAAGAGAATAGAGAACCCAGAAATAAACCCAAATACTTACAGCCAATTGATCTTCAACAATGCGAACAAAAACAAAAAGTAGGCAAAGGACCTCCTATTCAACAAATGATGCTGCGATAACTGGCAAGCCATGTGCAGGAGAATGAAACTAGATCCTCATCTCTCACCTTATACAGAAACAACTCAAGATGGATCAAGGACTTAAGTCTAAGACCTGAAACTATAAAAACTCTAGAAGATAATATTGGAAAAACTCTTCCAGACATTGGCTCAGGCAAGGATTTAACGACCAAGAACCCAAAAGCAAATTCAATAAAAACAAAGATAAATAGTTGGGACTTAATTAAACTAAAGAGCTTGTGCACAGCAAAAAGAACAGTCAGCAGAGTAAACAGACACCTCACAGAAAATCTTCACAATCCATACATCTGACAAAGGATTAATATCCAGAATCTACAATGAACTCAAACAAATCAGTAAGGAAAACCAAACAATCGCATCAAAAATGGGCTAAGGGCATGAATAGAGAATTCTCAAAAGAAGATACACAAATGGCCAACAAACGTATGAAAAAATGCTCAACATCACTAATCATCAGGAAATGCAAATCAAAACGCAATGCAATAGCACCTTACTCTGGCAAGGATGGCCACAATAAAAAAAATCAACAAATAATAGATGTTGGTGTGGATGTGGTGAAAAGGGAGCAACACTTCTACCCTGCTGGTGGGAATGTAAATTAGTACAACCACTACTGAAAACACCATGGAGATTCCTTAAAGGGCTAAAAGTGGAACTACTGCTTGATCCAGCGATCCCATTACTGGGTATCTACCCAGAGGAAAAGAAGTCATATAGGAAAAAAATACTGGCACACACACGTTTATAGCTGCACAATTCACAATTGCCAAACTGTGGAAGCAGCACAAATGCCCATCAATCAATGCGTGGATAAAGAAACTGTGAAATATATAAATATATATATATGATTATATATATATATGATTTTATATATATATGATTATATATATATGATGGAATACTACTCCGCCATAAAAAGGAATGAATTAATGGCATTTGCAGCTACCTGGTTGAGATTGGAGACTATTATTCTAAGTGAAGTAACTCAGGAATTGAAAACCAAACATTTTATGTTCTCATAAGTGGGACCTCAGCTATGAGGATGTAAAGGCTTAAGAATGACACAGTGGACTTTGGGGACTCAGGGGGAAATGTTGGGAAGGGACTGAGGGATAAAAGGCTACAAATTGTGTTCAGTGTATACTGCTTAGGTGACAGGTGCACCAAAATCTCACAAATCACCACTGAAGAACTTACTCATGTCACCAAACACCATCTGTTCCCAATAACTTATGGAAATAACAAAATTCCATCCTGAACATAATTCATCATCCACTAACTCCACTTTGTATTATGTACCTAGAGATACACATTGGTGTGCACGAGAAGGCTTGGGTAGCTTTTAGGTTTTCGATACATTCATAGCTACATGTTTTCTGCAGTGGATGGGGGGTTTGCAGCACCCAGTGGAAATCATCGGGCTGGCTGCATCCCCACTTAGCTGAGACCAGAAGGAGCGAGGGCATGAAGAAAAGCCTGGTCCTAAAATAGAGGATGCTGCGAAGCTCTCACAGCTCCCTAGAAGCTACTGGGCTGAGTGAGGCAGTAGTCAGAGACTCAAAACACTTTAATTTATAGTCTCATGCAGTTGCTGGAAACATGTTTCTCTAAGGAAAATTGAATAAACATAGATATGATAAATTGTGTGGATCATTTTCTGTTTTGCTTTGAGATTCTAAAGTCCTAACTTGCTCCAAGCTCACTAAGAACTTTTACCCTCACACTCCACCGTAAATACTCAGAGACCAAACTGGATGGTTTCAGTGCAAAGGACATCAAACATTTAAAAGCACTGATTTATGATGTGTCATCTACTGGGTTTACGGAGCTACTCCTAGAGTATACCATATATTTTTCATCTCACTGGAGTGACTATTAGCTCAATCACTCAACTACTGAAGGCTGCCCTGGGGATGGACAGGATCTGGATAATTGACGAACACTCTTAACTACAAGCCAGGAGGCTCGCGCCCGAGACCAAGAGCCCTGGAAAGTGCCTTGGAGACCCACCCTGGGGCCTCTCCCACATTCTCACCCACAGGCACACAGGTGTCCTCTCTGCCAGATGTGGTCTTGCCTTTTATTTTAAAAATTGTTTACAAATAATTTAATTGTTATTTTTCTCTAAGTACAAAGATAATATATGCTCAATAATGAACATTTTGAAATAAGAAGTGACAAGGAGAATATCATCTAAAATTTTACTAACCCGGGAAACATTTCACCATTTCCATAGTGTCACTGTATAACATGATTGTTTAAAGTTGCTTGTGTTTCTCATGCTCCTAGCCTGTGATCAGTGTTTAAAGTTTTCCAGTATTTTGGTGATATAAAAATTGTGACAAACAAATATATTCACCCACTTTTATGGGCAGTTTTGACATTGTCCCTAGGAAAGATTCTTGTGGTGGTGTGAATGGGCTTGATTTCATTTCATATTTTATGTCACATCGTGTCCCAAATGCATTCACCAATTTACATTTGCACAGCAATGTATGGATACAAATCATTTCTCAATACCCTCAACGACACTAAATTAAAATTTCATAATTTCTTTCCAGTTTGTATGTTTAAAAACAGCATCTTGCTGTTAATTTATCTTTCATTTATATCTATGTGTGTGTGTGTGTATATACACATTTGAGTTTTCTTGTAATTTTCCTGTTCACATCAGGGGTTTATTCCATTGGGTGTTTATTTTTTCTCGTTGCTTTATAAGAGCTCGTTATAGAATGAAGATAACAATTCCTTGTCATTCCGTATTTTCAAGTCGTCCCGAGGGTTTGCCTCTTGTCCATGCACTGAGTTTGTGTCCAGAGCCCTTAGCACACAGCCCTGAGGTCTGGAGTCTCAGCTCCTTAGGTCCTTGGAACAAGCCCTGCAGGCTCCCACCTGAGATGGTCCAGCCCCTCCCTCCCTGCTGCCCACAGCACCTGCCCCAGCCTCTCTGCCTTCAGGGCCCCACAGGCATGTGCTCCGTGTGGAAGGGAAGTGCCGTCAACACCAGTCCTGCACCATGGAAGATAGGCTGGCCCAGAACAGCCAGAACAGAAAGTTGAAATAGGGCAGAGAGATGGTACCTGGTGTGACTGGGCTCACTATAACTGAGCCCTAAAAAGAAAGGAGGAGCTTGGAGAGTGACATGGCTGATGAGGACACCCGCCTTTCCCTGAGATCCAGTAGGGAGCCCCCAAGGAGCCAGTGCCCAGACCCCCCAGAACGTCTGCGGGGATCTCCATGGACATTACAACATCCTGCTCCTCTCCACGGCCTCCCCTGCCCTTGTCCAACACACTCCTGAGTTACACAGGGTCCTCTTAGAACCCCATGGCAGCAGGAGGAGCCTGGAGCAGCTGTGTGCCTGTGAGGTGTGTGCATGTGCCTGTGTGCACGTGTGTGTATGGGTGTGTATGGGTGTGGGTGGGTGTGCATGTGAGGTGTGTGCAGGTGTGTGTGTGGGTCTGTGTGTGCATGAGCATGATTAGGTGCATGTGCCTGTGTGCACGTGTGTGCACGTGTGTGTATGGGTGTGGGTGGGTGTGGGTGGGTGTGCATGTATGTATGCACAAGAGTGAACACACAGGTGTATGGGTGGTCACATGTGCCTGTGGGTATGTTTATGCCTGGTCGTGCGGGGGGCCCTGGGGCCCAACTCACTTTTTCTTTTCACTCCCGCTCAGGTTCTTCTGAGGAGACTTTTCTTAGGACAACAGGCCAATTTCTCTCCTAAAGTGGGTGGAAGTCCAGTTTCCCCAAGGCCAACTTATCCAGGAGGCACCATAGCCACAGTGCCTACGGCTACAGGAGTAAGTGTGCTCGTAAAATGCTTAATTTATTTTAAAATCAGAAGAAAATAAGAAACATTTAGGCCAAAGAAAAAGTTTTAACCTACATTAATATATTTATCTCTATATGAACACAGCCATCCACGTAGCTTTGATTATTGTGGATGGAGGAAGGAGCCCCTGTGGGCAGGTGTGTGGGGCTCACCCCAACCATCATGTGGCCCTGGATATCAGCGGAACATGCCTGGGATGATGCCCTGGCCGGAGGCCCCCGACCTCCCCCACAGTGTGTGTGGCCCTGAAGGGCTGGGCTTTTCCTGGGGTTCTTGTCTGGCCTCAGTGCCACCCGTGTCCTTCCCACCCAGGTGGTGGCCCCCAACTGTCCCACTTGTCTGGACGGGCAAACACAGATTACCCCAATGGCAGCTGCAGACTTGCACGAACAACCCCTCCTTCTTCCAGGCTGCTTTTGACCAGCTCTTGCCCAAACCAGCTAAACTCCAGGGGAGCCCCAAAGGTGGAACCCCCACACAGAGTGGTTCTCTCAGTGCAGCTCCCCACCCAACGTGCTCCCTCCTTGCTGAGTTTCCCTAATCACCTCACATCCCTCCGGCTAGGCTTCCAGCAACACAGCAATTACAATGCACATTCATCGAATTCCTTCTCCGAGCCTGGTTTTGCAAATTCGATCTCATTTCATTTTAATTGCTACACTATTAGGTGGGAAATAGACTCTTTTTACAGACAACAAACCTATATACAAGCAGTTGCTAAGTTACAAGGCAAGCCTGGAACCCAAGACCTGACAGATAACAGGTGCCCGTCTCCACTGCTTCTCCAGGCTGCACAACTCAGTCGTTTTTGCAGAGATTCTGCTCGGGAGCCTCTTAGCTGGGAATGAGGGCCTCTGCTTGGCGGACCGTTCATTGCTGAAGATACAGGTACTTCTGCAAGATCTGATAGCTCCAATGTTAACAGATGAGAACTTTGGGGTCCTGGGTATGAAGAATGAACACTAGGGCCAGGCGCGGTGGCTCACACCTGTAATCCCAACACTTTGGGAGGCCGAGGCAGGTGGATCAGTTGAGGTCAGGAATTTAAGACCAGCCTGGGCAACGTGGTGAAACCCTGTTTCTACTAAAAATAGAAAAATTAGCCGGGCATGGTGGTGCACACCTGTCGTCCCAGCTACTCAGGAGGCTGAGGCAGGAGAATTGCTTAAATCTGGGAGGTGGAGGTTGCAGTGAGCTGAGATTGTGCCACTGCACTCCAGCCTGGGCAACAGAGCAAGACTCCAGCTCAAAAAAAAAAAAAAAAAAAAAAAAAAAAGAATGAACCCCCAGGTTAGAGGGACATGCTGCAGCGGGGGTCACTTCAGGGATGGCTGGTGAGGAGGCTCTACAGAGAAGAGCGAGGGACCCCCCCGTCATCCAGGGTCTGAGCCCCAGCATGTGAGAGAGAGTGTGACCTCCTCCCAGGGACAGCCTGGACCTGGTTGAAATTCAGTTTCTATGATTGACACAGTCTTTATGGTGCTCCTTTTCCTCCTTTCCCCCAATATTATTCCTTTTGGGATATTTGGTTTAAATACCTTGATTTTGCCCATTGGGACTTCCTCTGCAGATGCCCAGAATCTTATAACTGCTGGTTTATGTAACTGTCCTGCCCATCTTCCAGGGACCAGCCTGTCTTCCTTTTCAGTCTGCCCAGCACACAGCACAGCATGGCACAGAATAACTACCAGTGAAGTTTTATTGAATGAATGTTAGAGAGGACATGAGCCTGAAACCACCTGTGCTCTTAAGTAGAAAATGTCCCTTGTTGGCTGAGCACGGTGCCTCACACCTGTAATCCCAGCACTTTGGGAGGCTGAGGCAGGTGGATCACAAGGTCAGGAGTTCGAGACCAGCCTGGCCAATATGGTGAAACCCCGTCTCTACTAAAAATACAAAAATTAGCCAGGTGTGGTGGCATGCACCTGTAGTCCCAGCTACCCGGGAGGCTAAGGCAGAAGAATTACTTGAACCTGGGAGGCAGAGGTTGCAGTGAGCTGAGATTGTACCACTGCACTCCAGCCTGAGTGACTGAATGAGACCCTATCTTTAAAAAAAAAAAAAAAAGAAAAGAAAAAAGAAAATAAAGAAAATGTCCCTTGTTAACTTCAAGGCTGGCTTCCAGAGAGAAATAAAATTAAAATCCTACCTATATTGTCTCTTTCTTTTCGGGTAAGAGTGAACATTTGTGCAATATTAATGGAGAGTAATTCTGCAATATTTATCAAAATTCCACAGGCACCTCCACCATGACTTAGCAATCTTACCCCTGGATCCATCAGGTGTACACATGTGCACAAAGACTGAGGCCAAGTGTGCTCTTTGCTTCATTATTTGTGACAGCATAAAAACAGCAATGAAGCAGAAAGCAACTCATGCTCATTAATAAGGGAAGTGGTTAGACAGATTATAATGCACACACAAATGGAATATTAAGAAGTCACAAACAGTTAACATTTCTGTTCACTTAATGTTATGCAGACATGTGTAAGAACTATTGCTAAGTGGTCCTTACCAGTGAGCATGCACATGATGTGACACAGAGGATGAGAAAAAGCACAGGTACACATGGGATCACATGCTCTATTTACACACGTGCCCACACACTAACTTACATGCTATAAACACACGTGCCCACACAGTATCTTATATGCCATATACACACAAGTCCACAAACTGTCTTATATGCCATATACACATGTGCCCACACACTGTCTTATATGCTATATACACACATGCCCACACACTATCTTATGTGCCATATACACATGCCCACACACTATTTTGTGTGCCATATACACACGTGCCCACACACTATCTTATATCCTATATACACACGTGCCCACACAGTATCTTATACGATATATACACACATGCCCACACACTCTTATATGCTATAAACACATGTGCCCACACAGTATCTTATATGCCACATACACACATGCTCACACACTATCTTATATCCTATATACACACGTGCCCACACACTATCTTATACGATATATACACACGTGCCCACACACTCTTATATGTATAAACACACATGCCCACACAGTATCTTATATGCCAATATGCCATATACACACATGCCCAGGCACTGTCTTATATGCTATATACACACATGCCCACACACTCTTATATGCCATATACACATGTGCCCACAATCTTATATGCCATATACACACGTGCCCAACACTCTTACATGCTATATACACACGTGCCCACACACTATCTTACATGCTATATACACATGTGCCCACACATGATTGTATATACTCAAGTGCCCACACGCTATCAAATATGCTATGTACACACATGCCCACCCACGATCATATATGCTAATACACGTGCCCACACGTAATCCTATACGCTATATACACGTGACCACACACTATCATATATGCCATATACACATCTGCCCACACGCTATCTTATATGCTATATATATGTGTATCCAGATAATTTCCAGTGAGATGCTTGGGATATTCACAACTGTTACCCCTGGGACTAGGACAACAGAAACAGACTTTCACATTTTATTTTATACTGTTCTGTTTGACATTTTAAATAGCACTTAGTTTCATAATAAACATAAAAACGTTTTCTAAAACTTACTTGTATGGGAAAACATGGGTTTTGGTTCTCACAAGTCACCTGGCAGTCAGCCCCTCCCCTGAAGGCAGCTTTGCTGGTGCTCTGCGGTGTGAACGCGATGTCATGGTCGATGTATTGTCCCCATGCCATCAGGAGGTCAGAATAGCGGTCATCATCTGTGACAACCTCATTTGAAACTTGAATGACATGTCGTGTCACCTCCCGGACCTGGGTAGGAAGAGACCATTGGTCAGGATATAGGAGACCCTGTGGGAGAAGAAAGATGACCTTTGGGATCATGCAGTTCCTGGTGTGGTTCCTGTTCACAGAGCTCCAGGTGCCCTTAGGAGATCTGTGCCCTGGAGTTAGGGCGGGAGGAGCGTGAGCTTTGAAGACAGAGGCCCTTGGACTCGAACCCCTGCCTTGATTTGTGGTGGCTGGAGGGCCTGGCGTTAACTTCCCTCAGCCCCGGCTTCCTCATCTTTAAGTTAATACAGAAAGGTTGATCTTTCAGGGTTGTTGTCAGGATTAAGTGAAGAGTCGTCTATTTTGAGTCCATGACTCAGAGGGCAGAGCCTCCAGCCACAGGCATTACTCCTGGGCCTTGAAGCCTAAGGGATGTTGCTTGGCTGGATTTCCACGTGGGTTGGGAGGAGCGACTCCCCTTCCTTTCCTTTCTCCACCCAGATGTCTGCTGCTGTTACGTTTAACACCGTTCTGCCAGGGCATCTGGAGAGCAGACGACAGGCTTCCCTGTCTCACAGGCTAGGTCCAGATGGAGAGGAATTTTGTCCTGGATGGATCTTACCCTGAGCCTGCCCTACCTGATGTGGATGATTTATATGGTGAGATTTGGATTGGATTTTGGGCCTGGAGTTGGTGCTGTCATGGGATGGGGTTTGGGGGAACCTTGGGATGGGGTGAGCATGTTATGCATGAGGACAGGACATGAATCTTTGAGGGTCAGTGGGTCATTTGTGGAGGCAGAAAAATGCCTCTCACACAACATCCATTTGCGAATCCTTGGAGCCTGCGGATCAATTACATTAAGGGCCTTGGATGGGAAGGTTGTCCTGGGTCTCCACGAGTGTCCAGTCCAATCACCTGAGTCCTTAAAGTTGGAGGCCCTCTCCTGACTGGAGGTGGAGCTGTGACTCTAAACAACGGCACAGACACACAACATTGCTGGCTTTGAAGGAGGGGCCACGAGCCAGGGGATGCGGGCACCTCCAGGACTGGAATTGCCAGGAAAGGGGTTCTCCACTGGAACTCCTAGAAGGAACCAGCTCTGCAACACCTGGATTTGAGCCAAGTGAGACATCAGACACTGATTACGAAACTGGAAGATCACATTTATGTTGTTTTCAGCCACTAAATTTGGAGTAATTTGTCACAGCTGAGGAGAAAACTAACACAATTTACATTTAAGGACACTTGAACTCTGATTTTTCTCAACAGTGAAATAATTCTGAGCAAATATGGGTTTACAGAATCACAGGCTCCTAATACTGAGAGTTTAAGCAGCCTCGAGGGTTGAACTGGTCTCTACCATTGAGCACAACGTGGGTAAGACAGTGTTATCCCATTTTAAGTATTGTCACTGGCCAAGAAGGCAAGTGACTTGCAGGAAGCCAGTGGGAGCGGAGCGTGAGCCCAATCCCCTCGTCCCTGCTGCTGGGAGCACTGAGCCGTCCTCAGTGACTCAGCCTCCAGCTCTACCCAGGGCTGCTCATGGCTTCTGGGCACACCGGGTCCTCTTACTAAAAGCCCGCCTGGGAAAATTGCCGAGGTAAAGTTGCTGGCTTTCGTAGGGGAACTCTGTGCTGGTGTATCTGCCCACGGCTGGTCTGAGTCAGACCTGAGTCCTACCACCTGGCCTCTTTGGGCTAAACAGAACATCCACTGCTGTATTTCTACATAATTTCGTCACTGAACATGGCACAAGAGCAAACAGACTGGCTGATTCATTGAAATGAGTAGTTAAATTACAAGCAAAATGACCCATTTTTTGACCAAATAGACCAGTAGATTTTACTAGGCTATGACTGTTCAGCAAATAAATTCACCTCTGGGAGTAAAGTGATCATCTTTACATCAGTGAGTGGATTGCTGAACTCAAAGGCATCTTGGGATGTACCGAGCCCACATGATGGGTAAAGGAACTTATCTGAAAACACTGAAGTGATTTTCAGGAACAGAAATGTTAGGGTTGATAAAACTTAATTTAAATCTGCAGGGTTCCACTCACTAAGAGATTTTAATCTCCCTGAGCCTTGGCTCCTAAGCCATAGGGCAGAAACAGTGATTGCTACACCAAAGGGAGGGCGGGAGGATCTGAAGGAGTTGCACGTGGCACCCAGCACGAGCAAGAACCCAGTAAAAGGCTATTTCCCTCCCTCAGCATCACAGGACCCAATCTTCGTCCAGGGTAGCAGCGTCCCGAGTACCCACCGGGGGCAGTGGGAACCCGTTGTGCAAGATGCTGGGGTTCCAGCCTCGGGGCTGACTGAAGCCGTCCTCGTAGACTGGAGGGAGCCATCGTGCCAGGGCTGTGTTGGAGGCACCCCATCTGGGGTGGTCTCTGTGGAGACAAACGCAAGGATGTGTTTGAGATGGCGGAGAAGAACGCAGAAGCAGAGAGTCCCAGGTATAAGGAACCATTCCCAGGGAGAATAAGTCGGGTCTCTCCGGAGGCCCAAGGGGCACAGCTCCGCAGAAGACCCGAAATGCCTCCTGGAGGCCCAGGTCATGGCTGGATTCCAGGGAGCTCATCCCAGAGGCTCGGTTCCCACAGGCGCCCTCTCCCGAGCGCGGCACATGCTGTCTGGAGGTGGCTGCCTACAGGGTTCCTTCCCACTGCCCTTCAGGAAAGCTTCTCCTACTGTTTTCTGAAGGAGGGTCTCCCACCCTTCTAGAATGCACCAGCGGCAGTTCTCGGGAGGACAGAAACTTCTGGTACTCCAAACAAAGAGATCATTTAAATCCTGTGGCATAAAACATCCTTTAATCAAAGCACCATGAAGCCACCAGGGTGTCGTGCCTGTTCCTGCCCCGTGTGATTGTCCAGGCGAGCTTGCGGGAATGAATTAAAAATAAAATAAGTTAAAAATAAAGTTAAGTCTCTCCTGAGAGAGAGAGTCGGTTGTATTTGGCTGTTTGATTTGGGGATGAGAATGGATTCAGCCAGTAAGCTAGATGGTGAAGTTTCCCATAAGTAGGCTGGTTTGCAGTTTCTTTCCACTGGTCAAAATATATTCTGACAAAAATGTATTTGAAGTGCATGATAAGGTAAAGGTGTGTTGAACACTTTGATTTCACACCTAGTTCCGAGTGTACTGTGTTAAGCAAGGTGCCCCTAAGTTGAAGGGATGTAGGCACAATTAACAGTCACTTGATGTGTCTTGGAACATTTTCTAGAAATTGAGGAAATAAAAGACTAAAGATTCGTAACTAGTCCTTGTGTGAATCAGGTATTTTCCAATATTTTGTTTAGAAATTTGGAGGACAATGTTATTGAATTGTTTGCTGATACATGAATAAAAATCATTTTAATGATAGCTCATCATATGTTCATTTTCTTCTACATCTCAGAAGGGGTTTTGAGGGCCAGATGGCAGAGCTTTTCCCAGTGACATAGTCACGCGGTCGGTTTCTAGGCATGTCCATCTGCGAAGGTAAAAATAATCACAGGGTTGCGGCTGAACTGTCTGATCTATAGTACGCAGGACGATCATATAATTCCTAACCACAGTGGAATGCTTTTGAGGAGACAGGAGCACTGTTAATTATTAATAATTTCCTGGGATAGAAGGCATAAATAGGAAGGATCTCGGGTAACCAGCATGCATGGCCCCTCGGCCAACAGCTGATGTTCAGCCAACTGCTGAAGGAACTAACGGAAACTCCACCCATCTCATCAATAAACTAATTCCATCAAATATTTATCTCTATGCATAATAATTACCAACATCTGTCATAGATCCGTGCTGATTAAATCGATTATGTTCTAATAATGTGTACAAAATAACTCAATCTTGGCCGGGCGCGGTGGCTCAAGCCTGTAATCCCAGCACTTTGGGAGGCTGAGACGGGCGGATCACAAGGTCAGGAGATCGAGACCATCCTGGCTAACCCGGTGAAACCCCGTCTCTACTAAAAAAAAATACAAAAAACTAGCCGGGCGAGGTTGCGGGCGCCTGTAGTCCCAGCTACTCCGGAGGCTGAGGCAGGAGAATGGCGTGAACCCGGGAGGCGGAGCTTGCAGTGAGCTGAAATCCGGCCACTGCACTCCAGCCTGGGTGACAGAGCGAGACTCCGTCTCAAAAAAAAAAACAAAAAAAACAAAAAAAACTCAATCTTGAAGAAAACCATGAATACTGAGACCCTTGTACTCACTAAACATTTTCTAAATATGAAATTTAAATTTATAACATATATAAAAATGTAACATACAAAATAAAATACATATTCAAATATGTAAATGTATGGTAAGACTATAAGAATGTGAAGAATATATAAATGAATGTACCAAATATATGACATGAGCATAAATATCTGTAGAGGATAGGTAAAATAAAGAACTATGTAAAACATATTAAAAATAAAGGACTTTCAAGTATAAAATATTCTACATTTGGAATAAAATGGCTCAATTTACAAGGCATAAATTATTCTGGATTTGGAAGGAAATATGGAGGAATTAGAATATAAAAGTCAATTCAAAGAGAAAAACACAGAAATTTTTTGTTGGAAAAAAGTAGGTTCCTTTTGTTAAAAATAAATACAGATTGTTTTGGGTCTAACATTGTCATGATATCCGGGTTCCGTTGGTGTCTGTCAGTCAAGCCCTGTGGGAATAACCGGCACTGGGGTTCTGTGTGTGGCAGCTGCAGAGTCATGCAACACAAGCAGGGCTGAATCTGCAGAGTCTGAAGCTGCATCGTGGACAACTGGTACTGGAAGACTTTGCAAGGCACACGACGAAAGAGTCAGGCGTGACCAGGATGCAGGCTTTGAAAATCCTTCCATGTATCTGATGTGTACCCACTTAGAAAATACAAGGAGTGAAGTCTACAAGAATCATGACAAGATAAGCAACTTTTTAAAACATTTGGAGTGTTTGGGAATATAAATATTTAAAAATTAGTTGTGGTTTTGTCACTAAGTTACCATTGCCTTTATGGTTATAACATACATTAGTCATTCGTATTAAATGTGACTGATTTAGATGTTCTGCACAGGAATGAAGGGACCAAGGTTCTGCTCAGAACTGTTTGTAACCTGGGCAACATGTGTGAAGGAAAGATTCGTTTTGTCCTTGAGGTAGACTGAAGAGCTGAGACTTCCGGTTTAAAAGCCTCTAAGGCCACCGTGCAGCTCCGGACATTAGAGGAGAGGAGGTTTTATTCCTACTGTCGTGCACCTGCTGCTACCTCCTCTAGGACACTTTCGAGGATGAGTGGTCAGCAGCGGCAGGTGGCTTGGGGACATGGTTACTTCTCTATGTCTACAAGGATCGTAAGGGGAGAATAATTCTATTATTAATACTTTGTTAATCTCCAGCACACCAAAGTGGCTCAATTTGCAAAAATGTGTGGGAGAGTAATGCATATAATTAGCTGCAACACATCAGCATCTGGAGACTGGAAATATCGCTTTCATAAAGTGTTCAGATTCGTTTACGGTTGGTTGGTCTTTATTGAAATTCCATAAAGTGTGGCTCATAGAGAGGTGCTAGATCACTCAATTAAAAATAATGAAATGCTAATTTAACTGCTTAAGTGGTGATTTTTTTTGCTGATTGACTTTTCTATTTCAGCAGTTCACTAGGACATCACAACAGCCCAGGAGCACTCACAGATGTTTGTTGTGGACGTTCCGCAAATGTGTCACCTTCATGGTCAGCAGGTCAGCAGGACTGAGAGGGTCCCTCTGAGACTTTGCTCAGCTCCTGTTGGAAAGACCCTTTCCCAGTGGACGCCTATTGCACCACACTGTTCCTTCATTAGATCTGGATTAACGGCAGCATGGGAAAAAGGATCATAAAGCTGACAAAATGAGCAAAGAGAAACATTTCTGGAGGAGAGTTTCAGGAGGGAGACCGAGGTCTGTGCTCCCACCGAGGCTCCGAGTCACTCTGATTTCCCTGGGACACTAGCTCCCCTCTCCCAGGCACCTGGCAATGGAGACTTTGTGATTTCTGAATTCCAAAGAGAAAATAAATTCTAAACTTCCATCTTGAAGAGAGCTGGAGCGTGAAGCTGCGGCCTGAGGCTGAGAGACACGGGTCAATATGTTTGCCAGGTGTGGCCGTCCCGTAACGGCACACAGGCACGCTCAGTGCCAGAGGCGTGTGCCGCCCGTGAAAAGAAGCACACAGCAATGCAGTGTGACACGCTGGGAGAGAAACAGTGGAAGAAGTCAGCTTTCCACTCCTCTGCAACCACACCTCTTTCTCAGCTGGGCGGCGGCGGGACATGGGATGAGGGGGTTTGCTTCTCTGTATGGGAGGTGCTCACCCAGGAGCAGCCGACACCCTGCAGTCCTGCTGGGCCAGGTGCCCGAGAATCCAGCTTGTCACCAAAGACGCCTGATGCCCTGTCAGGTGGCCGGAAGTATGAGGAAACTCAGCTGTGATTTTTCCCATCTCGGTTGGAGCGACTTGATTGAAGGCAATTAAGACCAGATAGTTTGCAAAAAGCTGGGATTGTCACCAGCACGATCCCTGAGGGATATCTGAACCCTCAGAGGAAAGCCTTTCAAAAGATGCAAATGCTTTCTATAATCGGCATGAGCTCAGCTTTTTCCAAAAACTTTGAAAATCTTGTTTATTCTGGCGTCATTTACACCCATTGTATGTTCTGCGATTTCCTAAGACACCAAGTGTCTTCAAGTCCATGAGTGTCCTTGTCTGGGAGTGGGTATAACCCAAATGCGTGGATGCCGGCAGGGCACAACATGTGGCCTCCTGGAAACCTCTGGAGGCGGGAGCAGCTCCTGCCTCCAATCCTGGGCTCCTCCTCCCAGGCGAGGCAGGACCCATGCGCTGTCAGGCGGGAGGGGCTGAAGCCGGCCTCTCTTCCTGCTGGACAGAATCCCGTGAGGCTTCTGTCACCTGCGCCCCAGTGCAGAGCTGCCCCAACAAGGTGTTCTGATGCCGCTGGGTCCCTGTGTCGTTTTCTCAGCAGGCGTAAAGACGAGTGTGGCTAATTGCCTAACTCACATTCTCTCCCTCTCTCTCATAATTATATACATGATGGTAAGAGTCTAGCAGTCCTCACCCACACACATATGGCTACTCAATTCATGATACAGGCACTGGTGCAGTTCACTGGGTAAAGGATGGTTCAGAATACATTAAATGTCATATACATATGCTTTCACACACATCTATACATACACACACCCATGCCTCTATAAATACAGACCTCTCTATTATATATATACACACACACATACAAATCTACCTACATATACATGCCTCTATATATACATACACACCTACAGATATTGTCAGTAAAGAGTCAAGCTCTGTAAAATAGTTGAAGAGATTTATTCTGAGCCAAATATGAGTGACCAATGGCCAATGACTCAGCCCTCAGGAGATCCTGAGAAACGTGTCCAAGGTGGTTGAGGCACAGCTTAGTTTCATATATTTTAGGGAGACACGAGACATCAGTCAAATACATGTAAGATGTACATTGGCTCAGTGCAGAAAGGCAGGACATCCGGAGGAGGGGGCTTCCAGGTCAAAGGTAGATTCAAGAGTTTTCTGATTGGCAATTTTTTGAAAGAGTAAAGTTATTGTCTAAGGACTTAGGAGTGTCTGGGTTAAGACACGGGGTTGTGGAGACCAAGGTTTCATCATGCAGGTGAAGTCTCCAGGCAGCAGACCTCTGAGAGAATAGACTGTAAATGTTTCTTCTAGAGTTAAGTCTGTTCTAGCAGTAATTCCAAAAGGGAGGAGGGTGTCATGAGGCACATCTGACCTCGCTCTCCCCATCATGGTCTGAATTAGTTTTTCAGGTTAGCTTTGGAACGCCCTTGCTGAGAGGAGGGGTCAATTCAGATGATCGCAAGACTTAGAATTTTATTTTTGGTTTACAATATATACACACACACCCAGACACAGACACAGACATACACACACACACACACACACCATGGTTGCCACCTCATATATTGCACAAAACATTAAATGAGATGGGTCACAGATCTAAATGTGACATGTAAAACAATAACATTTTCAGCAGAAAACACAAGAAAAATACCTTCACATCCTTCAGAGAAACCAAGATTCTTAAACACAACAAAAAAAGTTTTCTTTCCACGAAATAAGTAATTGATAAATGGGACTTCATTAAAAATATGAACAACTTTTCTCCAAAAGACAGCATGGAGAGTGAAAAGGCCAATCTCGGGTGGGAGAAGACATTTGTAAAACGTTTCTCACTGAAGACATATTTAGAAAATACGAGCGTCTATAAATCAAAAAAGACTCATCAAAAATGGCAAAAATGTTTGAACTGGCACATCCCCCCAAAAAGTCTCCAAATGGCCAATGAATGTGTTTTAAAAGTGCTTAGTCACCAGGAAAATATAAAGTTAACCACAGGAAATGCCACCCTCCCCTCAAGAAGGGCTAAAATGAAAGGGCTCGCAGTGCGGGGATTGGGGAGGGCGTGGGGCCCTTACACTTTGCTCCTGGGAGTGCAGATTAGAGCAGCCACTCGGGAGCATTGACCAGCGCTCAGCACTCACCCTGCCTGTCCTGTAACGATGAGTGTCTCCCTCCGCAAGGCAGGAGCAACTACATCTCCAAGGTGAGTGGAGGTGGAGAAGCCAGGCCCAGGGGTTACCATCTAACTTCCTTCCTATAAAAGCCAGGTCAGGGAAAACTGACTATGGTGACGAAGATCAAAACAGTGGTCACCTCTGGGGAGACAGCACAATCTGGGAGGGGCCAGAAGGCAGCCCTCTGGGGTGTAAAGTCCTTGATCTGCATCTGGGGGCCCCTCATCTGGGGGTGCAGGCCCATGGGAGACTTGGCCACCTGTGCCTCCAGATTCACCCCCAAGCCCTGCATAAGTCGTACTCCAATTTAATAGCAGAAATCCACTCATGGTCACAATGGAGATGGATTCTATCCACTGTACCACTTATCCAACATGGTACTTCATCCAACATGATACCTCCTGCAGCAATGACTAGATCATACAAGCACGAAGGAGCCTGCCCCATTCCCTTCCAACATGGTAGTTCCTGCTTCATGGACTACACCATACAAACAAGAAGGAGCCTGCTCCATTCGCTTACAACACTGTGAGACACAGCGGTTTACCGCAGTAGTTCATCACGTCAAAACTCAGGAAATACCATAGTTTTTTTTTAATTTTAGAGATGAGGTCTTGCTTTGTTGCCCAGGCTGGTCTTGAGCTCCTGGGCTCATGCGATCCCCTCACATCAGCCTCCCAAAGTGCTGGGATTATAGGCGTGAGCCAACATGCCCAGCAAGAAATAATGCAGTTTTTCAGAGATAAATTACACCTCTTCAAGAATCAAGACTGAGACTCTTTGAAGAAAGGGGCTTCAAAGGTGCCCATTATTTACATAAACAGTCGCTGACCTTTGCAGCATTATTGCTCACTAAGTATTTCTGCTGCCATTATCTCACTTCAGCCTCATGACAACCCTAGAAATGCGCATCACTATCTTTGCCATTTTCCAGATGCAGAGAATTTGAGAATCTAAGCAAGACATGAAGTCTAAGCAGCTTGTAACTGACAACGTCGTGGCCAGAATCTCATGCTCTATTTCAAAATGTGATGGCGTTTCCATTATGTACAGGAATGTGAGCACTTTCTCAAGAACACACAGAGCAGTTATTATCACACGTATCAATGTAAAACTGAAGGCAAATTCTATGTGAAGTATCTAGGTGAATTAATCATATTGTATAATGAATACTATCTTACAGTATACAGTCTATATTTATATTTCTGCTTATGAATATTCGTATGTAATACACTGTCTAACATTGCATGTGATAAGATAGTCCATTGATTTAGACGACCAGCAAACAGTGGCTCATGGCTCCTTTGTTTTCTAGATACTGTGGCACACAGGTCTTCACAATGACCCCGCTGCCTGTGGAGGACTGGCCATGAGTAATTGCACCTCGACTGCATCTATTTCCAGCAGCAGCTAAGAGGCTTCAATTCTTCAGTAGCCCTCCCCTACTCCATCTGCATTAGTCTGTTTTCATGCTGCTGATAAAGACATATCCAAGACTGGGAAGAAAAAGAGGTTTGATGGACTTATGGTTCCACGTGGCTGGGGAGGCCCCACAATCATGGTGGAAGGCAAGGAGGAGCAGGTCATGTCTTACCTGGATGGCAGCAGGCAGAAAGAGAGCATGTGCAGGGGAACTCCCCCTTATAAAACTGTCAAATCTCGTGAGACTTATTCACTATGATGAGAACAGCACAGGAAAGACCTGTCTCTGTGGTTCAATTACCTCCCACCAGGTCCCTCCCACAACACATGGGAATTCAACTGAGATTTGGGTGGGGACACAGCCAACCATATCACCATCCCACCAAGGAACACTTGATTTTTTTTTTTTTTTTTTTTTTTTGAGACGGAGTCTCGCTCTGTCGCCCAGGCTGGAGTGCAGTGGCGCGATCTTGGCTCACTGCAAGCTCCGCCTCCTGGGTTCCCGCCATTCTCCTGCCTCAGCCTCCCGAGTAGCTGGGACTACAGGCGCCCGCCACCTCGCCTGGCTAGTTTTTTGTATTTTTAAAAAAAATTTTTAGTAGAGACGAGGTTTCACCGTGCCAGCCAGGATGGTCTCGATCTCCTGACCTCGTGATCCACCCGCCTTGGCCTCCCAAAGTGCTGGAATTACAGGCGTGAGCCACCATTCCCGGCCAGAGCACTTGATTTTTAAAATAAATTTGTCTGATCAGAATTTGTCTGATCTCTAGGCTGATGCCAAGCTACACACTAAAACCCAGTTTCCTGCGTGATATCCTCAGGCCCTGGGGATTCTGTTCTCAGCCAATGTGACTGCTTCTAGCAAACGTAACCTGTAAGCGACGTGACCCCTGCCCACACCCACCTCCTACCCCCAACTCCTAGACTTCTATAAAAGCACACGGGCGGGAACAACAGCCTCAGCTGGCTGGGAGCACAGGAGTGTTGAGGACTGGATCTGAGTCCAGGATGATGAAGAGGTCTCCACAGGTTGGTAACAGAAACAGAAAGAAGCTGGAAATCCTTTAAACGATACTACAAAAACACCATCACCCCAAACACACAGTTATCAACAGCATTACTAATATCTTAAGCTTTATATTTAGAGATTCTAAAATTTTTAAAGGGACTAGTTTGCCATGCATGCACACACCCCCTCCCTGTTAAAAAATCGGGGCTTATGCAGAGACCTGATAATTTCCTTTAGGACAAAGTGAAAAGAAAAAAAGACTCAAAATTCACAACGAGCCTGCCCCATTCTCTTCCAACATGGTACGTCCTGCAGCACTGGCCACACCATACCAAGAAGGAACCTGCCCCGTTCCCTTCCAACGTAGTGCCTCCTGCGGGACTGACTACACCATAAAAACAGGAAGGAGCCTGCTCCATTCGCTTACAACATGGTACATCCTGCGGCACTGACTACACCATAAAAACAGGAAGGAGCCTGCTCCATTCGCTTACAACATGGTACATCCTGTGGCACTGACTACACCATAAAAACAGGAAGGAGCCTGCTCCATTCGCTTACAACATGGTACATCCTGCGGCACTGACTACACCATAAAAACAGGAAGGAGCCTGCTCCATTCGCTTACAACATGGTACATCCTGTGGCACTGACTACACCATAAAAACAGGAAGGAGCCTGCTCCATTCGCTTACAACATGGTACATCCTGTGGCACTGACTACACCATAAAAACAGGAAGGAGCCTGCTCCATTCGCTTACAACATGGTACATCCTGTGGCACTGACTACACCATAAAAACAGGAAGGAGCCTGCTCCATTCGCTTACAACATGGTAGTTCCTGCGGCAGTGAGTAGATAATACAAACAAGAAGGAACCCGCCCCATTCCCTTCCAACATGGTAGGTGGTGTGGCATTGACCACATCGTACAAACAAGACGTCCGGGTGTGGCATTAGCTACACCACACAAACGAGAAGCAACCTGCCCCCTCCTCTTTCAACAAGGTAGTTCCTGCAGCACCGACTACACCATACAAACAAAAAGTCCAGGTGAAATGGCAAAAGAAAAATCATTCTTTTCCACTACTTGTTAAGTAATTTTATGTGATATGTCCTAAGCAATTAGGAAAATACCAACAAAGGAAAAGCAAGCCTTAGAAACCCTGCCATCCATTTGTGACATGCAGACATCACACCATAAAGCAAGAGAACTAGTAGAAATGAATGAGTTTTAAAATCTACCGTTTCGACATTTAGAATTTCAAAAGTTAATTCCAAATAACATTTGTCTTAGATATGTCATTGCAGCCAACACCCGAAGGTTGCTTGGAAATACAGCACGGTGGGCAGCAGTGGTGGGTGAGGGACAAGAAACGACCTTCAGGAAGGAACAAGCGAGCAGGAAAAGAAAACGCGGCGCCTTCAAGTTAGAAACAAAAGGAAGAAACAAAACGAAAACAAAAGCCAAACGCGATCAGAAAGAAACATGGGTGAAATTTTAGACAATAAAAGGGAAATGCTTAATGCGAGATTTAGTTATCCGAAACCTTTTGAGGAATGTTGGTGAGCCTCGAACATAAAAATCCAAACTCACTGCAGAGGACCCACATGCCCTTCATAATTGGAATAAAAACTGCATCATCTGACCCAGCAAGGATGTAGAGGCACAGCTTAATCACCAGAATTAATCAAAAGGAATATAAATTCTCTAAATTAAAAATGATGTATCAGAAACAAATATCTGCCTTAATTCTTTAATCCCATATGTGAAAAACCAAAGCAAACCTAACCAAAACAAATGCTAAACATGTTGACTGGAAGTTGCAATGACAATTCTAAAACATATTTGGATTTTTAGGATCACGTAATGAAGCCCACGTATTAATATGGTCTATAAGATTAATGTGTTCTATAAGATATAATATATACCATCAGGACAGCCATATGGTGATGTGCTGAGAATATTGAGTAGGGACTTCCTGCATGGAGTGTTAAGCTGTTAATCTGAAAATTTCACCTGACATGGCCGACACACTAGTCAAGAAACAATAAAGAGAAATGCAACCAAACCCAGGCCAGAGAGCTAGTGCCATGCAAGGACACGGTCACAGTCTCTCTGGGTGCCTGGAGAGGCCAGGTGACCTCCCCTGGGCAGGGAGGGTCCTAGTGAGTCGGCACCAGCCCAGGCAAGGATGGGAAGGTGTGGGTGGGGAACCAGGTGCTGGTGACTGAGAGGGACGCTAACGTGGCTTAGGAGACCGCTGGAGGGGAACTTAGCAACTTACTGGGTGTGGGGAAGCTCTGGGAACTCAGGGCTGAGCAAGGCAAAAGTTAGGACCAGGGGAGGCAGAGACACACACATGCCTTTAGGGTGGCTCTTGGGCACAGGTGCAGAAGAGGGGACATCCCTCAAGGCAGGGGACCATCCAGAGGCTAAGGTGAGGGACCGCCACGCAGATGGGGAGGATGGTGAGGAACTCACGGTGGGGCATCAGAGGGTCTCTGTGTCTGATGACTTTACTCAGCAACATGGTGAGGTGGAGGGGGAGTCTCTGGCCAGGCAACTCCAGCGGCAGCAGCGACCTGGGGTCTGATGACCACAAGGCTGTATCTTACCAATGGCCTGAGATACTGGGAGAAGTTTTGTGGAAGACACAAAGAGGTAGGCTCCAAGGGGCTAAAAATCTGCTCGTTTGGGCTGTTTTTTTCACAACTGGGCATGAATAAATTTGAGCTTGATCCTAGGAGGCTTTGGCACTAACAGGTCTCAGCCTGCAGAGAAAAAGTAAACCACCCAGGGGCCAAGGGGCAGGGGTCCTCTGTGGCTCACTTTTGTAACAAGTGAGACACTAACGATTTCTGAGCAGATGTTTTATTTTTGGTGGAATACAATGTGTGAAGCCTTGAACATAGGGGACTTTAGATCCAGATGCTGTACATTCTTAATGAAAACTGTAGCCGTCACCACAGAAAGAGAGAAACCAGCTCAGATCGAAGTGTCCCCAGATCACGGCTGCCAGTGCCAACGTCGTTGTATGGTCAACAGAGATTCTCCCAGGAGCATCAGTGGAGCTCGCCCAGCAGCAGGGGCAGAGGCGCCCGAGACAGCAGCAAGGCCTCTAGGGAGGGCCGAGCAGGAATTCATTGGTGCTGGCTGAGGCTCTGGTCTTGAGGTTGTTAAATTGTAAACTGAAGCACAATATATTTTTTAAAGAGTTTTTGTTGTTGTTGTTGTTGTTGTTGTTGTTGTTTGATTTATGCATGAGGAAGCACCAAACCAAAGAAAGTTTCAGGCTCTTTTGCAGGACCCAGGGGCAGGCTTTGAAATCCATTCAGAGAGCAGCCCCGCCCCCACATCTCCAACACCACTGTCCCCAGGAATCCCCACCCTGAACGTGCATCTGCAGGTTAGACCCCACCCTGCCCTGCTGAAGACCCTGCTCCTCCCCGTGTAGTCCAAGCCATCTCTGCTCTGGCCTCTGGCTCAACAGTGCACCTGCCCCATCCCCTCCTCCATCCAGGCCCGGTCCCTCCAGCTATGCATCCCACCAGCCACTTCAGTGTCCCCATACTCCCAGGCATCATCTCCTGCGCATCCCTTGTCTACACCTATGTCTTCCACTGAGCTCTGAGGACAGGACACGTGCCGTCTCCACCTCTGATCCTGCTTCCATGCGTGAGCACAGGCACCCCAGGCTTCAGGGGAGGAGGGGTGGACAGTAGCCTCCTGTGTGGTACTGACCCATCTCCGCGTTCAGCACAGGCTGCCTCTTCCAGCTGGGGCTCCACGGTCCTAAGATCCGGTCCTTACACATAGCCAGGTTATGCGTTCCTGATGTGGGCTTTACAAACAAGCTCTTACAGCTCAAAGAATGGAAACAAATTGCCCTTTGATAAGTGGTGATTCCAGGTCTCAAATCCAGGGCTGTCCATTTGCAAAGCTGTTGTTCTTAACCATCATTGACCCAGGACGCCGATTCCTGTTCATTGTCCCAGAGCCCCTGCCCTCTGTCTCAGGACACTGCCTGTCCAGGCCAGGGCTCTGCCTGGGTCCTGCTGATCCCTCTCTCACGGGGTCAGCGGGTACGGGGCATCTTCCTTCTGGCCTCAGCACACCCAGCAGCGAGGAGCTCGAGTCCCTTTGAGGAGCTCTTCCATGCTAAGCACCTTTGCTGCCTGCATCGGTGGACATCAAGCCTGCGGCCATCCTGACAAAGCCTCCAGGTGACCACGGGGCGTATTATTGCCCCCAGACCCCACAGGCGCCACAGTCGCAGCTGCTCTCCCTCTGCCCCTCTGTGTGCCAAAGGCTGCGTGTTTCTGCCCAAACGTGTCTTGCTCTTTCTGGCCTTTGCAAAACCCTCTCCTCTACCCTGTGGCCCATTTGAGAAATCCCCACTCATCCCTTAAGATTTGGCTCACTTCTGTATCACCTTCTTCAGAAAACCAGTCTGAACCGCAGACTGAATCACAAGGCTGTGTGTGTGGCCAAATCTCCTGTCTACCTCCTGCCACCGTGGACCAGAGGAGGTGGGCAGTTGCCACTGTTGGGCAGATCTGAACTCACTCTGAGTGCAGTGGGGACTTGGGTGGGGGGCACTGAGAAGGAGGGTGCTGAGATGGTGTTGGCCACAACAGGAAGCGTGAATGGGGAAAGCAACAGTTAAACTAGGAGAACCAGTGAGGAGCCACCACGTGATGGCAGCCGGCTGGTTATTTTGGCTTCAGCTAAGGTGACAGGGAGTGGAGAGCACTCACTTTGGGGGTAATAGTGACAGTCTTGGGGGTGCATTGGAAACAATGGGTAGGGGAGTTAGTGAAATCAAGGATGGCACCTAAACGTATGGCTTGAGTTATTAGGTGAACGGCGGTGGAATTTGTGGGGTTAGGAAGTTAAGAGTGACCTAGAAGCACCTGTGGAAGGGGCGTTGTGGCTGGGAATGACGGTGTGGCTCAGCACGCTGCTCGAGGCACCACCAGGTGTGCAAGAGGCCACGTCAGGGAGGCCAAGGACAGGAACCAGGAGCTCAGGGGTGGGTACGGATCCACCAGTCATGGTAGAGGCTCCTTTATGATGGCACGTAGTCATGTTCAGATGCAACTTTCATGAGAAGATTAAGAAAATCCACAAACAATACCTGTTGTTGCAAGCTCCTGTGATGAGTCTGTATTTGTTCGCCAGGCACGTGTTTGGGCATTTTGGGGGCAGCATGTAAGGGAGACACCCGGACATGTTTGCAATGATGCTCAGCAGATCTTCTGATAAAGCATCTGTGAAAAATGGGAAACCGTGAATTCTGTGCTTGTAACCACAAATCCACCCAATAAATATTCTATGGCAGTCTCAAAAGTGGCTCCAGCATCTGAATTTGGGATTCATATGTAACTGGAGTCATTGTTTTTGAGAAAATCTGCTTTCTCCCTTTACATCAAGTACTCACTCATTTAATTCTCTTGAGCTTCCTTATTGCTAGAAATGTGGGGTTTTTTAAATTTATTTTTGCTCTGTGATCTTTCAGAAAAGCAATCCAAAAGCTCTCAGCCCCCAGGGGGATAAGCCAGCAAGTAACTTCGCAGTTACCATCAACCCTCACTGAGCACATCTCCAGGGCTCATTCAGCACAACTGCACAGTGAGGCATGTGTGCCTAGTAACGGCCCCAGTGCTTTAGAAGACAGTGAGGAGTAGAATTTATCCCGAACCCTAATGTAGAAAAAAATCTTGCCTTGATGAAGATGGTACGCTTATCTATAAAACCTTTTATTTTTCCTTTGTATTGATTTTTGGTTCCCTTGTAAATCTTTCCAGATGAGACGAGAGCCCACGAAACGATTTCCTGTTTTTTTTTGGATCAATTCTGTCACTATAATTTATATGTTATTCAACAAATCAAAGTGAGAGTGACTTTACTGTCCATTAGTAGAGGTAACCATGGATTACTTCTCCAAGACGGTTTATATAAATCTTTGAGGATAATGCTACAAAACTTGGATTAACCAGATACCAGTGAAATTGAGATATTCAATAGAAAAAAAGCCAGGAAGGAATTCATTCCATTTTCAGATATGAGAGAAACAAACTAGTCTTTCAATCATGAATGCTCACTAATAGGCCAATGGGAATGGCTCTACGGGAACAGTTAAGCAAACCTCGGACTGCAGTGTGCATTCAGTTAGTGCAGGAATAGGCATTCCTCAAAAAGCTGAGCACAGATTCTTCTTGACAGGAATGTCCTCAAGCAGGTGCTTGCAGACAAAAAATCATGTGCAATAGAAAAGAACCATTAGGTTATAGTCACATAAGACACAAGACCAACGTGAAGCAGCAGCCTAGAAGGACAGGCACTGACATTTAATGGAGTCCTGCCTTGGTGATGAAGTAATGGGAAACCTTTTTACATTCCTCGCGTTCTAAATTTTCTAGATGGGCTATGTTTACAAGGGAAATCATTTTAAAATATTCTAAATTATAGAGTCCTTAAGTTCTATGTTATAGCCTGGACCACATACCTCAGCCTATTCTCCTAAACATTTATGTCTACAGACCCAGCAATGAGCATGTGGCTCTAAAGCATGGACCAGAAAGACCCATATCTTCTGACGTCAGGAACTGCTATTTCCATAGGAGGCCTGACAGGACAGTGGACAGGACAGTGGACCAAGAGTTCTTAGAAACATCGTTCAGTCACATGGTTTGAAAGAAAGGACATTTCAAATGAATCTTAGCTTGCTATAAAGTTAATTAAACTTCACTGTTAAGTTTAGGATTTGAGAATTCTGGTTAATACTGGTTTAGCCAAGTTTGTCTTATTCTAAAAGCTAAGTAAACCAGCACCAAATTGATCTATAGCTAGTTAGAAGGAAGAACTCAGAGGCCAAGTAGCTCATGGCACTGCACAGAAAAAATTATTGATTAATTAAAAAGACATTTCGCTCACTCGCTCCCCATCATAAGAAGCACCAATATGCCTTTTGGCTGCCTGCATTACCATCTCAGTATCTTATGTCCATAGAGTGCTTTAGAGCTGAAGAAATAATGACATTTGCTCCTGGTTTATGCGTTGGTCTTCCGATAGCCAGCGGAGTGAGCAGTGCTACTGTCCTCATTTTAGAGATGAGTCAATTGGCTCTCAAAGGTCCTAGGTAGCTCTGCTAAGGCAACAGCAACTCGGGGAAGATGGGGCTCCCTGCAACACGCTGCCTCACACATGAAGTCCTTTCATTGAAGAGGTTTTATGAATGAGCTCGCCAAGTTTTAACTAAGAGGGGGGCTGTGGGAAAAATTCCTAAATTATTTTATACCATACAAACGGATGTTTAGCTTATTGAGCTCGTTTTCAAATTTGATTTGAGTTGGAGAGAAACAGCTATTTTCCGGAGTAACAAAAATAAGATACTGAGACTGTTTGGTAAGCATTTAAAAAATTGCAGCTTGTATGTTTTGAAAGAGCTGGAGTCCCATCCTGCTCGGTCTCAAGTAAAAAACACGCCCTGAACAAGCAGCCCCTGGACAAAAATCAAGGCATCCTCCCTGGGGAGTTGCGGCTTCTCAGTGGGGAGGGGGCGCCCGTTACCGGTTGGATGCTGTGATTGTTGAATTTTCAGGTTGACTTTTCTTTTCATCGCTTGTATTGATGTTTCCATTATCTCTGCTGCTCGGGCAATCTCTCCACTAGTTGGCTCGGGAAGTTTGGAAAAAGACAGAAGCTGATGTGGGGAAAGGATTTCTCTTTTTTTGAGGTTTCTATGGCACATAAAGAAGATATAAAAGAGATTATTTGTCTGTGGTAGCTTTGGCACTTAATTATGAATTAATTAAGCAGACATTTATTGAGTAACTACTGTGTTCCAGACAATGTGCCGGGCACTGTGGGGTGGGCACAGGGAAAACACGCGCAGTCGCTGTCCACAGGGTCACCGCTGTCCACGGGGTCACCGCTGTCCACGGGGTTGTCGGGTTTAGGAACAGGAATAGGGTGTAGGTGATGCTTCAGTATTGAATGATGAGGAAAATGGCAAATCCTTGCCCTTTACAAAACTGTCGTATCAGAGTCAATTGGATTCTCATAACAATTGCTGACAAGCCGTCACATCCAAACCAAGACATGATTTGTTTATGTCCCAGCTAATGAAACAGGAGACTGGGCAGTGCACGGCCCTGCCTTGATCTCAGAGCCAATGCCGGCCGAGGCTGCCTGTGTCCCAGCTCCAACTTCTTCGCTTCCCACTCCAGTGCAGAGCATCTGCTCAGTGCAGCCCCACAATGGGGCAGCAAAGCTGTTCACAGTGAGAGCTAAACACGCCCTCATAGAATAAGAAACATGTGAAGCCTGCCTCATCTGAATGCCTCTCCCCACCCGCAGGCCTCCCCTCACCCGCAGGCCTCCCCTCATCCCCAGGCCTCACCTCACCTGCAGGCCTCCCTTCACCCGCAGGCCTCTCCTCACCCGCAGGCCTCTCCTCACCCGCAGGCCTCACCTCACCCGCAGGCCTCACCTCACCTGCAGGCCTCACCTCACCCGCAGGCCTCTCCTCACCCGCAGGCCTCCCCTCACCCGCAGGCCTCACCTCACCCGCAGGCCTCACCCCACCTGCAGGTCTTTCCTCACCCGCAGGCCTCTCCTCACCCGCAGGCCTCTCCTCACCCGCAGGCCTCCCCTCACCCGCAGGCCTCCCCTCACCCGCAGGCCTCCCCTCACCCGCAGGCCTCACCCCACCCGCAGGTCTTTCCTCACCCGCAGGCCTCTCCTCACCCGCAGGCCTCTCCTCACCCGCAGGCCTCTCCTCACCCGCAGGCCTCTCCTTACCCGCAGGCCTCACCCCACCCGCAGGCCTCTCCTCACCCGCAGGCCTCTCCTCACCCGCAGGCCTCTCCTCACCCGCAGGCCTCTCCTCACCTGCAGGCCTCCCCTCACCCGCAGGCCTCCCCTCACCCGCAGGCCTCTCCTCACCTGCAGGCCTCTCCTCACCCGCAGGCCTCCCCTCACCCGCAGGCCTCACCCCACCTGCAGGCCTCTCCTCACCCGCAGGCCTCTCCTCACCTGCAGGCCTCTCCTCACCCGCAGGCCTCACCCCACCTGCAGGCCTCTCCTCACCCGCAGGCCTCACCGCACCTGCAGGCCTCTCCTCACCCGCAGGCCTCTCCTCACCCGCAGGCCTCACCCCACCTGCAGGCCTCTCCTCACCCGCAGGCCTCACCCCACCTGCAGGCCTCCCCTCATCCCCAGGCCTCCCCTCACCCGCAGGCCTCTCCTCACCCGCAGGCCTCCCCTCACCCGCAGGCCTCTCCTCACCTGCAGGTCTTTCCTCACCCGCAGGCCTCCCCTCACCCGCAGGCCTCTCCTCACCCGCAGGCCTCTCCTCACCCGCAGGCCTCTCCTCACCCGCAGGCCTCTCCTCACCTGCAGGCCTCTCCTCACCCGCAGGCCTCTCCTCACCCGCAGGCCTCACCCCACCCGCAGGCCTCTCCTCACCTGCAGGCCTCTCCTCACCCGCAGGCCTCTCCTCACCTGCAGGCCTCACCCCACCTGCAGGCCTCACCCCACCCGCAGGCCTCTCCTCACCCGCAGGCCTCACCCCACCCGCAGGCCTCCCCTCACCCGCAGGCCTCACCCCACCCGCAGGCCTCCCCTCACCCGCAGGCCTCACCCCACCCGCAGGCCTCTCCTCACCCGCAGGCCTCACCCCACCCGCAGGCCTCCCCTTACCCGCAGGCCTCACCCCACCCGCAGGCCTCCCCTCACCCGCAGGCCTCACCCCACCCGCAGGCCTCCCCTCACCCGCAGGCCTCACCCCACCCGCAGGCCTCTCCTCACCCGCAGGCCTCACCCCACCCGCAGGCCTCTCCTCACCCGCAGGCCTCTCCTCACCCGCAGGCCTCCCCTCACCCGCAGGCCTCCCCTCACCCGCAGGCCTCTCCTCACCCGCAGGCCTCACCTCACCCGCAGGCCTCCCCTCACCCGCAGGCCTCTCCTCACCCGCAGGTCTTTCCTCACCCGCAGGCCTCTCCTCACCCGCAGGTCTTTCCTCACCCGCAGGCCTCCCCTCACCCGCAGGCCTCCCCTCACCCGCAGGCCTCCCCTCACCCGCAGGCCTCTCCTCACCCGCAGGCCTCCCCTCACCCGCAGGCCTCCCCTCACCCGCAGGCCTCCCCTCACCCGCAGGCCTCCCCTCACCCGCAGGCCTCTCCTCACCCGCAGGCCTCACCCCACCTGCAGGTCTTTCCTCACCCGCAGGCCTCTCCTCACCCGCAGGCCTCTCCTCACCTGCAGGCCTCTCCTCACCTGCAGGCCTCTCCTCACCTGCAGGCCTCACCTCACCCGCAGGCCTCTCCTCACCTGCAGGCCTCCCCTCACTCCTGGCCTCCCACACAGGCACCTGACCTTTTTAGATTCCCAGCAGCAGCAGCAGCTACAGGGAACCAATCCAAGGTTTCACAGTTGACCTGCCTACTAGCATTTGGGAACCTGGGGAACCTGGAGAGAAAGGACAGAGGTGACCTTTGCAACAATGCTGCCAACACCTGGGTGGATCAGAGCATTGTCCAAGCACCTGCCAAGTGGAATTACTGAGTCCCCAGGGCCCAAGGGAGGACTACATCAGGTTCACCATCCTTCTTGCCTGAGGGTTGAGTCAATCACCTTTGACAGCAAAGCTGGCAGGGCCAGGCCCCAAAGGAGAAGCAGAGTGACCACAGCGGACTGCGCTCTGGGGGCTGCAGACAGCTGCCCTGGCTGAGTCATCTGCAGTGGGGCCTCTCCAGCTGACAGGAGGCCAGCACTGCCCAAGTGACCAGGGGAGGTGTGAGAGTGTCAGAGGCCAGGCAGAACTACGGAGCTGGCAGGAGAACCTCCTTCCCTCTGCAAGTTAGACATGAGGCTCAGGACTCAGAATCACCCACTGTGGCTTTGGGAAAAGTGACCTAGTTGTTCTCTTCAGTTGTTCTGCCATAATTAAATGGATAGTTTATATTTTTGTTTATTAATAATAATCCCAAAATACATAGTGCTTACTAGTGAAAGTAAAGTTTCAGGTGCTGTGCTAAGCACTTGTATTCCTTCCATAGTTAATAATATTGAATACTAAAAACAAATGTGCTACGAGAGATTTTAAGTGCTCTCACCACACGTAGACACCAATCACCATGGAAGGTGATGGGTACGTTAATTTTGTTTGATGGTAGTGATCACTTCATTATGTATCAAAACATCATTTTGCAAATGTGAAACATATACAACAAAAATAAAAATTGTTAAAGCTTACATGTGAAGCTATTTTTGCATTGCTCTAAAGAAATACTTGAGGCTGGGTAATTTATAAAGAAAAGGGATTTAATTGGCTCAAGATTCTGCAGGCTGCGCAAACACGGACCGAGCACCTGCTTGGCTTCTGGGGAGGCCTCAGGAAGCCACAATCATGGTGGAAGGTGCAGCGGGAGCAGGTGCCTCACATGGTGAGAGAAGGAGCAAGAGGTCAAGCGGGCAGGTGCCACACAGTGTAAAACAACCACGTCTCACATGGACCTCCTGGGCGAGAACTGACTCATCACCAAGAGAATGGTGCTAAACCATTCATAAGGGGTTTGCCCTTGTGATCCACTTGCCTCTCACCAGGCCTCAACTCCAACATCCAGAATCACATTTTAACATGAGATTTGAGGGAAAAAGCATCCACACCATATCCTTCTACCCTGTTCCCCCGAATCCCATGTCTTTCTCACATTCCAAAATACAATTATGCCTTCGCAACAGTCCCCCAAAGTCTTAATTTATTCCGGCATTAACTCAAAAGTCCCAAGTCCAAAGTCTCACCTGGAGATGAGGTCCTTCTACCTATGAGCCTCTGAGATAAAAAAACAGTTACATGTTTCCAAGATACAACGGTGGCACCAGCACTGGGTATATTTTTCCATTCTAAAAGGGAGAAATCAGTCAACAGAAAGGGTTTATAGGCCCCACACCAGTCTACGCTCAGTAGACAATTCGATAAATCTTAAAGCTACAGAACAATCTCCTTTGACTCCGTGTCCTGTACCCTGGTGTGAGGAATGGACTCCTAAGGCCTTGGGCAGCTCTGCCCTGTGGCTTCCTTGAACACAGCCCACCTGGCTGCTCTCATGGTTTGGAGTTGAGCACTTGAGGCTTTTTCTGGTGCAGGATGCAAGCTGCTGGTGGATCTACCATTCCGGGGTCTGCAGGGTGAGGGCCTCCTTCTCACAGCTCCATTAAGCAGTGTCTCAGTGGGCACTCTGTGTGGGGGCTTCAACCTCGTATTTCCCCTCAGCATGGCCCTAGTAGAGTCATTCTGAGAGGGCTTTGCCCCTGAAGTAGGCTTCTGCCTGGGCACCTAGGCTTGTTCATGCATTCTCTGAAATCTAGGGGAAGCCACCAAGTCTCCTTAACTCTTGCATTCTGTGAGCCTGAAGGCTGAACACCATGTGAAAGCTGTAGACACGTATGGCTTGGACTGTTCAAGCTGTGACTTGAGTAGTACCTGGGCCCTTCGGAGCCAAGCCCAGAGCCAGAGCAGCTGGGATATAGGGATCTGTGTCCCCGGGCTGCACAGGACAAAGAGGCCCAAGGTCTAGACTCTGAAGCCATTCTTTCCTCTTAGATCTCTGGGCTTGTGATGGGAGGGGCTGTCCTGAGGACTTACAACATGCTTTCTTCGAGGCCCTTTTCCTGTTGTCTTGGATAGTAGCACTCAGCTCCCTTTTAGCCATGCTAATCTCTCTAGCAAATGGTTACTCCAGCCGCTCCCTTTAATTCTTTCCCTGAAAACAGGATCTCGTTTTCTATCATGTGGGTAGGCTGCAAATTTTCCAAATGTTTATGCTCTGCTTCCCTTTTAAATATAAGTTCCAAATACAAATCCTTTCTTTGCTCTCATATCTGATGGTTGGTTGTTAGAAGCAGCTAGACCACCCCTTGAATGCTTTGCTGCATAGAAATTTCTTCTGCCAGATACTCCAAGTCATCACTCTGAAGTTCAAACTTCCACAGATCCCCACAACTTGGACACAATGCAGCCAAGCTCTTTGCTAAGGCATAACACAGGCGACCTCTACCTCCAGTTCCTAGTAAGTTCCTCATTTCCATCTGACACCATGTCAGCCTGGCCTTCACTGTCCTTATTTCTAGCAGCATTTTGGTTACAGTCATTTGGCAAGTCTCTAGGAAGTTCTAAACTTTCCCTTGTCTTTCTGTCTTCTTCTGAGCCCTCCAAACTCTTCCAACCCCTGCCATTACACAGTTCCAAAGCCACTGCTACAATTTCAGGTATCTTTATAGAAACACCCCACTCCTCAGTACCAATTTTCTGTGTTAGGCCATTTTCACATTGCTATAAAGAAATACCCGAGATTTGGTAATGTATGCAGAAAAGAAAAGTTTAATTGGCTCACGGTTCTTCTGGCTATATAAGCATTGCTCCTGCACCTGCCTGGCTTCTGGTGAGGGCTTCAGGAAGCTGACAACTATGCAAGAACTTGGATGGGGAGTAGACAGGTCCCGGAGCAAGAGAGCAGAGTGGGGGAGGTGCCACAGACTTTTAAACAACCAGATCTCATGTGAACTAACTGAGCAAAAACTCCCTTATCACCAAGGGGATGGGGCAAATCAATCACTCATGAGGGATCCGCCCCCATGATCCGATTCTTCTCAGCAGGCTCCACCTCCAACACTGGGAATCCCGTTTCAGCATGAGATTTGGGGGGACGCACCAAACCATATGAGCTTGTGAGATAAATACAACAATTACGCCCATTTTATAGGTGAGGAAATTAATTCATTGAAAACTAACTAGCTTGCACCACGTAGACATCCAGTAAATGATAGAGACAACAGTAAGATACAAAAATTACACACATGCATCATGTACCTTAGAAATAACTTTATGTACATACAAATGCATGCGATATTTAACTTAAAATATACAATATATGTGTTTTAGATCTGCTGACATGTTTGTAAAAGGTAGTATATAGTCATGAACTTTGAGGACACTGAGATTGTAGCTACTTATAACTAACACGTTAGCCAGCCACAGTTCATGGATGCCAGCCGAAGATAGGAGACTCCTGGCCCAGACGCAAGTGACATTGTCAGTCGCAGCAGCTGCGGCAGAGCCAGAGCGTAGGCACCTGGGCAGCTTCCCCAGGACTCGCCATGGTAGAGAGGATAGCAACCCTCCCAAAACGCATGCTTTCCTTGCAGACATTTATCTAAAATCTATCTGAGCAAGACATTTGGTTAACAGGAAGAATGAGAATTCTCTGGAGATCTGAAGGCCAAGGGTGCTCCTTTTGAGGAAATCTACTCCTGCCTCCTAGAACACCTGCACCCACTCGAGGGCTCACTGTCTCATCCCTTCTTTTGCCTGGCACCCATGGGACAACACAATCAGGACCCAAAAGAGGTATATCAGGAAAGCAGCGGTCTGGGAAACTGATCTCAGCTCCTGAGCGTGACCTGGAGGGGTCTGGGAAACTGATCCCAGCTCCTGAGCGTGACCTGGAGGGGTCTGGGAAACTGATCCCGGCTCCTGAGCGTGACCTGGAGGGGTCTGGGAAACTGATCCTAGCTCCTGAGCGTGACCTGGAGGGTATCGCCCAGCAGGTCCCCTGGGTGGGTCCCCAGGCCACGCTGCCCACATCAGCCCTTCCTGTCCCTGCAGCTGCCGTGAAGCTCAGAGGTCTCTCCCTCGCTGGCTGGTCACTTTCCCATCATGTCCACTTTCTGCAGAGCCCAGCCTGCAGGCAGCTCATTCAGAAGAGCCTGGAGAGGTGCTTCAACCCCCACAACAAGCCACAGCCTGCTCTGTTCATCTGCTGCTATTTCCCAGGGGCCGCAGCCATGGCTCATTCCGGACACAGACGCAATCTGCAGCCCAGGTCAGGGCTGCATGTTACTTTAAGACCTCAGCTTCAGAACATAAGCAAGGTATTACTAGGTGACACTTGCAGGCTCTTAACTGCAGCAAAATATCTGAAAATCAAACTCAAATTAGGGGAACTTTGACTCTAGCTGGTTTTGCATTCTTAAGGTGAAGAGCCCACACAGAGCCATGCATCATATATGTGTTCCCACGAATTCTGCGGATTGCTCTTGGTTCGGGGACACCTTCCAGTAGCTTCATTTGATTAAATAATAACACTCCTTTAGCTGTTCTATCTGGCACCCCAGGAATGCCCAGAGCGTTCCACTGTGAACAGTAAACAGACTAAAATGGTATCACTAATCTAGGTACAGATATTCCAGGCTGAATACACACTGGACCTCACAGCGAACTGTGAATACTGGAAATGGTCCCTGAATACTAAAAAGGAATGAGTTTACTGCTCAAGGAATGTGAGCCTGGACAGACCCTGGGGTGAGTAACTGAGACTGATGGGAACATTTGGTTTCTCGGCCTCTGGTCTACCGGACCCAGAGCCTCACGCAGACACTTCTTCCATCTATGCCGAAATTATAAAATTACGAAGTGCAGAAAGGAAGGGAGTTGCTCCCACTCTCATGGCAGGTGGAGGGGGCAGATCTGCAGTGCCTGCTCTCTGCCATGGTGGGAGAAAAGCACACTGCCCTGTCCAAGGGGTGCCTGCCAGGTCGAGGGCACACTCACCCCCACCCCCACACACTCATGGGTCACACTCACCCCTGCCCCCACACTACCAGCCACACCTGGCCAGGTGGCCCAGACACAATGGATGGGCAGATCCTGCCCCTGCCTGCCTCCTTCACAGGGTCTGGCTGCTGCAGGTGAACCTGGTTGCTGATGCAGCCTGGGCCACAGGCCCGGGAACCCGCCGCTGCCTCCCTGGAGGTTGTATCTTCCTCCAGAATACACTGCACATTCTCCAGATTCTCCAGTCAAACAGGGGTGCTCTTCCCCAGAGTCTGGGCGGGCATGCTCACCGCACAGCATAAAGATCCGGGTCCCCAGGCACAGGGCCCCCTTCCCCAGAGCCCGGGTGGGCACGCTCGCCGCACAGCCTAAAGATCTGGGTCCCAAGGCACAGGGCCCCCCTCCTCAGATGCAGCCCCTCCATCCGGGTCCCCAGGCACAGGGCCCCCTTCCCCAGAGCCCGGGTGGGCACGCTCGCCGCACAGCGTAAAGATCCAGGTCCCAAGGCACAGGGCACCCCCCGCCCCCCAGACGCAGCCCCTCCTGTGTGCAGCCTGCCCTGGTCTCCTTCCCATTGCTCTGTGGGAGGTGGTCTCAGGGAACAAGTGCAAACACTAAAACTCTGACTCCATCTACCTCGGGAGCAAAGTCCTTTGTCCCTGGCCCCGTGCTATCCAGGTAAGCGAAGTGATGAGTGAGGGGGTAGGGGGTCTCAGAGGCTCCCTTTTTGTAAACACTTTCATGGGCAGGCTCTGTGCTTTCCTATCACTTTCCAAAAGCCTGGGGCCATACCACTGCCCATGAGTGAGTGGAAGAAATGACTTAGGCACACTCTAGCTTCTGATATTATTATTTGGAGAAGTTATTTTTTTTTTCTTTTCGGCTCTAAAGTAACTAGATGTGTTTTGAAGGATAAAAGTATTTTATTATTATTAAAACTTTTACTCAAAGTCAGTTCTCTAACCAACCAACCATTGTATTTCCTGATGATCCATAATAAATTCATCCCTAAATGAGGTGTCCCCTTCAGGTATCTGTCTTTACAGAAGGAGCACGGACTTCTGAGAATATGAAACGATCTAACTCATCTCTGTATCCCGGCATCCAGAACAATGACTGTTCCACAGTAGAAATAGTATTTCTTAAGGAAAGAAACATAGTTGGAATAGGTGTATAGTGTATTTTTTGAGCGATATCAAAAGGCAAATTTTTCCAATAGTGTCCCCAGCTGACATCTCTCCTGGGCTTCCCTCACTCTAATGCATCCTTAGGATCAAGGCATTGATTTCAAAAGGGTCCTGTTAACATATAATTTGTAAACCAAAAGTAAAATTCTAATGTCCTCGCCTAATCACCTGAGTGGACCCCGCCTCTCGACCAAGAGCATTCCAAAGTTAGCCCGAAAAGCTGGTTCAGACGGTGATGGAAGGTGGTGAGTCAGACACGCCTCCTTCTGCCCCTCCAGCATCAACATCGTCACAGACCTTAAGTCTGATAAGAAACATTCACGATCTCTTCTCTATGAAGCTCATGAAACTCTGGTGTCCATAACCCCTTCACATCACCCAGACATTCCTTCCCACTGATAATAATTCTTTCAACTGATTTTTGCCAATCAGAAAACTGTTACATCTACTTATGACCCAGAGACTCCCCACCATGCAAATCTGACACGTTTTGACGGACGTCTTCTGTCTCTCTAAGATGTGTAAAAGCAAGCTGTGCCCCAGCCATCTTGGGCAGGTGTCCTTAGGACCTCCTGACACTGCATTACAGGCACATCCTTAGCCTTGTTAAAATAAACGTTCTACACGGATTGAGATCTGTCTTAGATACTTGGGTTCACAAATTGTTACTGAGAGAGCAGCACACACTTGTTACTACGCACTTGGTATCCACCCCCACTGCCATGTCTTTCCAGGAATTCCTGTCCATTTTAGACTTACTAAAGTGTGCGTGAGTTTATAAGAAATAGTGATTCTCTTTCTTTTACCTTTGATTCAATTTTTAGAAAATAAATAATAATTTGTTTTCAGCCACTATGAACAATAAGGTATTTTTCTGGCTGGAATAATAGAAATTTGGAATAAATTAACTGCTGTCTTTTGATATTTTGTATCTTGAGAACTTATATAATTATTAGTCAACTTCCTACAAAATAATAAGCTTGGGAGGACAAACTGCTTTACAGGTTTGTTTTACTTTTCTTTTTCTAGACAGGTAATATGAGACCACAATATTCTTAATAGTGGTGTCTGTTATATAATTACAAATGCTAATTATTTCAAAAATGGAGGAGAGCCCCATTTAATTCTTTATCCTATGCCCCAGGTTATGTTACAGTTACATCACACCACCAAAGATCTGGGATCTAGGTCTCCCTTTTCCTCTTTAATCTGTCCTAGTCCTTGAGGAGAGAGTCTGGTTTCACTATCAGGACGTCAGCCTCTACTGTCTTTTAACCAGGATATATGTAATTGCTGACTGGATCATGGTGCTTTTCCTCTGTGTCTTGCTAAAGAAAGAATTGGATATTAAATACCATTTCTATCCTCTGCTTGCACATGACACTGGGGAAGTAAATTAACAATGGGAAGCTTCAGGGTTTCATTTGCAATTGTGAATATTAGGCCACACGTGTGCGGATGTCGGGGAGGACGTGCCCGTAGGTGGCATTCGGGGCGGTGGCCCCTCCCCAGGGCTCACCTCTGCATCGTGGCGTACATGGCAGTGTCCACCAGCCGCTTGCTTTCCTCCAAGACGCCGGCGACACGAGACTCCTCAGGCTTTCCTACAGAAGAGAACACCACACAGTCAGAGCACAGTGACGGTTCAGGGATTCACTGACAGGAACACCACACAGTCAGAGCACAGTGACGGTTCGGGGATTCACTGACGGTGTTGCTTTGTCGCTCAAGCCCATCTGGCTGTGGTGATGCCCACGGGGTTTCCAGGGCAGGCAGGCGACCAGGTCTGCGGGAGGCTTCTCCTCCACGGGCCTTCACTTCCTTGCTATGGAGAAGTGTCCACCCCCCTGCATGGAGCTGCCTGGAGAATGGGATGAGAGAGCTGCTCACCTAATTTCTCTCTTGTCTAAACCACTTCAAATGATTTTGAATAACTTTCGTTCTGAACATTTATCACTGGTCACCTGAGCTAGTGGTAAAGTTGGTAATAATTTGCCTATCTTAATTTGTGTACTTAATAAAAGATAAAATAATTCCAATATACCAGCAGTTTCCAATGAAAACACTCCTGTGTTATTTGTTTTAGCACCTGGAATGTTTAAGAGGTTAAAATCCCATTTCTGGGTAACAACGTGAAGTTCCAGACGGGTAACAGGAAGATGGCAAGTGCTTCCGGCCATGTTCACACGTCAGTCCTGTCACTAAATTCACCTGTGTAGCATCAATACTCCACCAAAGGAATGCATTGGTTCCTAAAAGCAAATACAAGTCCCTGAAGGGGACACCAGGATCTCACTCTCCCAACGGCCCAACCTGCACGAGGTCAGTCCAGGAGAGGCAAATGCACGAGGTCAGCCCAGGACAGGCGACTGCAGCGCCTCTCAAGGCTTCAGCCCCAAGTGCCTTCCATGCTCGTCCCCACCCAAGGAGCACACAAATTCCCCACCATCCCTTCTTCCTGCTCACTCTGCCCTGCTCCGTCTGTTCCGTTGTCTACCCAGTTTCTTACAGTGCGATACAACAAAGTTAAGAAAACCTCCATGATGGATCTCTCTTGGGTTTTGGGATGAGTAACCAGTGGTTAAGCACTTGGGGCAGAGGGTGACCTCTCAGGGTTGGGCAGAGAGAAATGAACAGAGCCCCCCTGGTGTGGGGCTCCCTGGGGCCAGGGCGGGAGGGAGGGGGGCACCCAGCATGGGCTCACAGCTCCACCAGGGCCACGCAGTACAGTCGTCAGAGCTGCGGGCTCTGGGTGTGGAGTCTGAACAGGGGACCCGGTTTCGCGCCAGCATGTGCATGCTTGGGAAAGTGCGATGTGGAACAGATGCCAGTGGGAGTGAGTAGGAGCCGAAAAAGGAGGGGCGGCCTGGGCATCGCAGGACCAGTGGCAGGTGTGGACCTCAAGGACCAGCATTCTGGGCTTTATGGAGATTTCTTTCAGCTCTCAAGAGCAAGGGAACTTCCTGTTCCCACAAAAGCTTGAGATATAAGACACTTGGAATTTTCGTTTATTTTCCTCGTATTTCCTTCTAAACCCACTGCAACTGCCTGGGCAACTCAACTCACATTTAGTATTCTGAGGTCAGTCACGGCCGCTTACTTGCCAAACACAGTAACCACCCCCCAGGACTCTGGTGCTTTTGGGATGTTGCCGGCATTCTTAGGTGGCAGAGGGGTGACGGCCATGAGCTCTGGAGTGAGACAAATCAATCTCCGAGTGACGCAGCGGACCCCTTCACCTGGCGCGGCTTTCTCTCCTAGCGGCAGAGTTACCTGGCAGGATCGTTCTAGAGAGAAGTTTGCACAGCTCTTGGCTGAGGGCCTGGCAAATGCGCAGAGTTACGTCTTAGGATGGTTTTAGAGAGAAGTTCGCACGGCTTTTGGCTGAGGGCCTGGCAAGCCTCAGTGCTCCCGGCCGTCGTGCCTTCTGCTTTCAGTTTCTGGCCGCTCCCTCTCCCAGCCTCGGTCACCATGGCTCTCTTCCCTCCACGGTCTCCCTCCCGTGAATGTCACCATGGGTGCATTTCTGGCTCCTCTGATCTTTGCCGTCTCCTCTCACCCTCCTTTCGTCCTCACCCAAATGCCCGTTTTCACTTGAACTTCTCTCCCGAGTCACGCCATCCTCCTCTGTTCCCCACTCGAGGGAATTAACAGCCTGAAATAACCACCCTGCCAGCTCAGGTCCCCAAGCCAGAAACCCAGCCACGGCTCTCCTTGCCTTTCATTCGCCGTGTTGTGCTGATTTCCCCATAATATCTCTGGTAGAACGTTCTGCTCCTGCCTGGCCCTTGCCAGTCTCCCTTTCTACTGCCTTAGTCTCCCTTTCTACTGCCTTAGTAGAAGGAGCTCTCGACTGTCTCCGGCACTGATCTCTCCCCCAGCCTTCTGTCCCTCCTGCTGTCACCCAAGTGACCTTTCTAAAACAAGGCCTGCTTGTGCCTGCGCCTTTGATGAAAGCATCTGAAGGCTCTTGATGCCCACGGAATTGCGTGCAGGTCCTCCTCAGAATCCAGGACTTCCACAACCCGCCCAAAACCCATCTCCATGTTGCAGAGCTGTGGATGTAAAATGCAATTTATCCTTCATCTCATGAAATTGTCAATCTCAAGCTCCCAGCTCTTCCTTTATGAAATTTTGATCCTGCTGATCTTTAGGTACCAGAAAAACAAATTAGCTCTGTCACTCACACCACCTGTGTTTATGCACCTGTCACTGAGAGTTTCTTCAGGACTCTGCAAACTTCTGCGCTATTCACAGCCAAGACCAAAGGCTGGTTTTCAGCAGGCAACTTGACAATTATTTAAGAACCAACTGATGAAATATAAAGAAACATGCTTAGCTTTCCCTACTATGCTTGGAAATGGCAGTTTCTAGAGAGATCATTCCTTGTTATTGACAAATTTAATATATTGTTATTTAAGTTTAACTGATCACATGTTGCTTAGTCTCTAGTTTCTTTTCTTATTGTGAAATATTTCACAAAATTAAAACATTTTTATAGGCTTGCAGATTATTATTGTCTTTTAAGTTTCATAAAATAAATCCATTTTTGTATTGAAAACTCCCATCAGAGACACATAATTCTCATCAGATGGTCCTAAGTGTCTGCTGGAACCGGTAGTGTTTTCACTGTTTAGGTTAACTACTTCTTGGCTGAATAGAGGTGACTGACATCCATCTGTAGGGGAGGAAGAAACCTTTTCTCTCCCTGCATCTTAGGTTAATTTTCTGGGGCATTGTAAATTATACTGACAAAAGGCAGAGTCCCAAGGGAAAACACACAGGGGGTTATTAACCTGGCCTCCTGCTTCCACGAGGGAGCCCCCTGAGCGCCCCAAGATGGAAACTTGAACGGACAGTTAGAACTCGGCCACACAGCCCCTCAACAAAAGGACCATCATTTTCCAAGAAGCTGCAAGACCAAAGCAAAGGGCTTTGAGCTCCCGGGAAACATACTGTGAGGAGGTCTCTCTGGGGCAGCTACAGGAAGGGAGGCCAGGGCTGCAGAGGTTTGCCACACAGATGCCTCTGGGACTGGTCCCAGGCTGAGGCCTCGGGTCCCCCATGGTGATTTCTGTCCTCTCTGCTGGACAGGGAAAGGATTTATGTTCTGCTTTTAGCCAAACAGAGGGAGGGCAGATGGCTTTTCCTTTATCTGCTGCTTCTCAGTTTCCATCAGCTCACGTTAGCTTTCCTGCCGCCAGGGAGCAGGGGTAGCTGGCTCTGACCCCCCTGCCATCATTAGCTCTGCAGCTGCCCCTCCTTCCTCGGTTCCCAGCAGTCCCAGGGAAGAGGCGTCGGATGCAAGGACCATAGACTTAGGGAGTCTGAACCTGAACTTTATTTTTTTCAGAACTGAACACTGAATTCTAGGGAGTCACGGGACTTAATTACTTGCTCTGGAGAAGCTGCCCACTGCCCTCTGCCTGCGCCTTCTCGAGATTGCTCCTGCTCTGAGAGGTGCATGGCACGGTTCCCCCAAATTCTCCTTTACGCATATTCATATTGTTCATAAAAGAGGTGGGATTCAGGGACACATTCGGCAAGAACATACTATATTTCAGAAAGAAGAAGGAAGTTGCCTTGTTCCAAAGGCTGTTTATGTAAAAAAACCTATATATATATAAATACATATCTATATTTATATGAAAGCCAAAATTCTTCTCCAAAACCCTAAGCCCCCAGGGCCAGAGCTTTGCCCCTAACTCTAAGCGCTGGATTCCTGTTTAGAGTCGTGCGTTGATTCTCACTTTAATCATTGCTGTCTGTTGAAATTTAATGAACTGGAATAAGGTTTGCCAACTTTCCTTTTAAAACAAATCCACTCATTAGGCTAGCTTCCCAAATTTTCCCAGTCTGCAGGCAGCGCCGCTGCTTCCCGTTGTTCATTTGCATCTTGTTTTCTTTTAACAGCTATAACTTGTGGAACATTTGCCATAAAGCTAATTGCACATAAATCTTGATTTTGCACAAATGCTGGAATGCCGCTCAGCCCGCGAAGGGATGAATACACAGGGCTCCGGTGATGAACACTCTGTTCAGGGTTTTAGAGGAGGGACTGGTAGCAAACTTCTCTCAGACAACAATGGTCATGCACAGACTTTGGAGGGAAAATGAAATCTTTTTCCAATTTCAAAGACTCTGATTACAGAATTTTCAGGTGCTGAAGTTTATTTCTCTTTGTGCTTTGACCCTAGGGGGTCCTGCTCTGGAGCAAGAGTCTCTCCTGCACCCACCCAGTCTGAGCGCCCCCCGAGACCGCTCCCTTCTTATTCCAGCTTCCTAAGGTTTACAGACAAGTTGATACAACCTAAACTCTATCCAGGACTGATGCTTTTCTTTCTCTCTCTGTTTTTTTTAGATAGATTCTCACCTTGTCACCTAGGCTGGAGTGCAGTGATGTGATCTCGACTCTGCAACCTCCACCTCCTGGGTTCAACTGATTCTTGTGCCTCGGCCTCCCAAGTAGCTGGGATGACAGGTGGGTACCACCACGTCCAGCTAGTTGTTATTTTTTTTGCGTTTTTAGTAGAGATGGGGATTTGCCATGTTGGTCAGGCTGGTCTTGCACTCCTTCCTAGCCTCAAGTGATCTTCCTGCCTCGGCCTCCCAAAGTGTTGGGATTACAGATGTGAGTCATGGCACTGGCCTGATACTTTTCACTGAGTACTTATCATCAAGCTTCAAGTATGAGGATGTGTGTTGGTTCTCTGTAAAGACCTGGGACTTGAGGCTGAGTGGCCACAGCCTTGCTGCTTCTGAGACTTCCAGACTTCTACGTTTTGATCCATAAAAGGGGTGCCTGACACATAATGGGTGAGCCACCCACCAAGCAGGACCCCCCGGGGACCCCCCGGGCACCATCTGCTTATGGTGTGACCATGTGTGGTCCGGGGAAGCCTGGATCCTCTCGGCCCTGCCACTGGCTGCTCTTTGGCTTGTCCTGCACAGAGGCTGGGGAGCAGGCCAAGGTTTTTGCTTCACATGGCTGTGAGCACAGGTGACATAAACCCACACGCAATCATCGGGTATCATCATTTTCCAAACGGATTTAAAGCTGCAAAACAACTATTAAAGGATGGAAAACTGAAGTACTGTGAGACACATGTTTTTTCAGTAACTCATTTACATGTCAAGCAAATAATAAGTCAGCGTGGAAACACTGGAGCGGGCAGAACGATGTGCCCAGTGTGTGGCATAGCCGGCAGCTGCCATCCTGTGCACTCGCGACGTATCAACCAAAAGCTTAAGCAAAAGGAAAAGGTCAAATCTCTCAGAGATGGAAAAATAATTTTTAAAAACTGCTTTAGCAAAAGTTGTGGATATTGCATTCCTGATAGCTTTTTAAATGTGATTTTTTAAATTAAAAAACATGTTACAGAGTTTTAAATATTTCGTTGAACAGCTCCCATGTATAACGACTTGCTCATAACTAGCTCTTGATTTCTAACATATTTTACTTTGGTTTTATACAACCAGGTCCTTAGTAAGTATGAAATAAAATAACAAATTAATTAATTTACAAACCATTGGCTGAACATCTAGCATGTTCTGGGTGATAGAGTGACTGATTTATTATTGGAAGATGCAAAATCACTTTTTCCTGAGGTTCTTTATATTGTGACTCAGTTTGTGTTTGTGTGTGTGTTTGCCAGGGCACTGCATTCGCTGCTTTAAATGGAGTATCTCATTCTTGCTCATGAATAACGATTGTGATGGGTAATTTTCCAGCGTTCTCCACTTGCAGGTGAGGGACAGGAATTGGGGGTGAGTAGCCCATCCTTGGGGCATGGATGGAAGCTGGCAGGGAGAGGCCCCACGGCTTCCCTGATCTCAGAGTGGGCAGTGACTGGCACTTCTTGGGAGCTGTGGAGGGAGAGTGCTTTAAGGAGTCTACGAGTCTGTTATGGACTTCACTGCAGCTCCTAATATGGTTTGTGAAGTCCTGAGATGCAGAAACATTGGGATAAAATGTGGCCCCCAGCAGAAGGCTGGGCTGGGTGTGGCTGGGAGCAGTGAGGACTCCAGAGTCTGTGACCCTGAACTACAGACAAGTCTCCAGTCCTGGGAAAGGCCGGCGAGGGCAGAGGTGCTAGTGCTGTGCCATGGCCCTGAGACTGTGTGCAGAGGCCCAGGGACCTGCCCAGCAAGGTGTCACCTGCTCCAGGGGCTTCAGGACTGTGTCCAGAGGCCCAGGGACCTGCCCAGTGAGGTGTCACCTGCTCCAGGTGTCTCAGGACTGTGTCCAGAGGCCCAGGGACCTGCCCAGTGAGGTGTCACCCGCTCGCGGGGCCAGGAGTGTCTGTGGGGTGAAATGTCCAGGCAAACGCCCCTGCAGTGTTCGCTCCAGTGAAACCTGTTCTCAGGGTTTGGGACTTCATTTATTTTATCAAAAGAAAAGCAAAGAGTTTGATCTGTGATTATTTTAACCACTGCATCTCAGTAGCTTTCTTAACTTGTTTTCATATAGTAGCACACTGATTCCAGAAAATACATCACAGAAGTTATTTAAGAAAAAATGATTCTGTAGCAAAGGAAGAAAAACACTCCCAAAGAAATTTTTTTTTCAAATATATGAATAGGTAAAAGTGAAAATTTTCTATTGTGTTATCCAAGGAAAATCAGCTCTTTTTAAAAGAAAGAAATGTACAGTATTTTAATCCTTCTAAAATCAAGAATTACAATTTTTTTTCTAAGTATAACAAAGCATACGTTACAGGGGCCTAAACTGACTCTCGGGAGCTACCATCATGCCCTCTATTTTAGTAAGTGTGAAAAATAACTTTATAACGCCAGAAGACCACAATGTGTTTGCTACTTACCCCAAAGGAGTTCTTTGCCTCTTGAGATGAAAGGGAAGAAGGCTTCTGTGCAGGCCATAATCAGCGTGACAGCCAGGACAGCCCACGCTCTCATTCTAAAATTAAGGGAAGGAAACAGAGTATGCAACATAAGCACCAATGAGGCCATGAGAACCACTGTGTCTGCGTCTCCTTGCTGAGAGGCTCCCGCCGCTGACTCCACACAGCCTGTATGGCGGTGAGCGACCCTTACAGGCCTGGGGTCTGCGAGGCCAGAGCCGCCCTTCATGTCAGGAGGTGCACAGAAGCTGCAGTGCTGAGCAGGCCTCCCCAGGCCCTGATTATTCAAAAACAGAATTTTTATGTTTGGCAGCTCCAGTTGCCAAAATATCTCAGTAACAACCTATTTAAATTTTTGGTAATGTCAAATAGTATAACATTACTGGGAATAATTATTGGGAATGAAAAAAATCTGTTTCCCCTAATGTATCTATCTGGCAAAAAGTGAATACTATTAGAAATCTAGCCTTTATAAAAGTGATAAATAAAACCCCTAGATGCCTACTGAATTTCTTGAAGCATTCTTATGTCCATAAAATGATTTCAGAATTATAGTTGTTAAGACAAAACAGAAGATTCAAAATTCGTCATTTCTACTTTCAAATCCTGGTTTTTTTCTCTTAGGCTTTCTGTGACTATTTTTGAGCCACTAATTTCGTTAAGCAGGATAGCACCAGTGAGTCTGTGCTGGCGGGAACGTGTCTCCGCAGACGATGATCTAGGAATTGACCCTACGGGACCCACATGTTCCAGCGGAGGTCATTGCAAACAGCACTCATCAGTCAGTCAGTCCGCCTTGCTGGGAGACGCCACCTGCACCTGCCATAATGGCCCAAATTACAGCCTCTCTTGGACCAGTTTACAAGTTCCAGTGATGGATTTCTCTTAGAAAATGGAAACATAAAAATTTTACAACCTGACCTTTCTTCTCTTCTCAGCCAGCTGCAGTGTTGGGCACTTTGTGCGGCTGTAACTCTTCTGAAATGAGCGCCTCAATTGCCTTCCAGGGACTTGGTTACCCACCTTATAAACCGACTCCACGCTCTGATACCCCGTCAAGATGCTAGGAAGTGGAGTGGCGCCCGTTCTTCATGGGAACAGAATGTCTGCGGGCTTTGTTGTGTTTGCACCAGGCTTCTTGTGTGTCCTGACTGGTCAGAAACAAACTGCCATGTCATCGGGGTGCACAGGTGGTCCAACCTCTGGCCGTATGAGTTAGGAAGAAGAGGGGAAAAAATTATACAGGGAGAAAGAATAAACCAACTAAATCCAACCTTGTGACACTCGCATTTTCCTCCCTCTTACTTTCGCAGTTAAATACCCTGTAAAAAAGGGGCTGCTAATCTCCCGAGGACTGGGTTGGGTGCAGCTCCCAGGCCCACCAATGACTCACTCTACAACTCTGAGCCTATTGCTTTCTGTCCCTGAAAACCAGTTTTCTTATCATTAAGAGGTGAATAAACTACACTTTTTCCCAATTTGTTGAGGTGAAAAATGAGCACAGTCTAGCGTGTGTTCACCAGCACACAGACATTCTCCCCTTAATCCACATCACACACCCATCAAAAGAGTCCCCACAAAGACAGAGATACCCAGTAGGAAGGTCACCACAACTGCATTCTCAACACTGGGAGATGACGTGTCTTCACAGTTGATCTGCTTTCAGGCTGTATCTCATCATGAAAATGATAAAATAACATGTGTCTTCAATGACCCGCTCCTGAGACTCTGAGCCTCTTCACGCGTCCAGAAGTCCTTTGGGTGTCTACTTTGTGAAAATCGTCTTCATCTTTCTCTTCTCTTTCCCCCTCTCCAAATGTGACTGATGCTTCCTCTAGGTAATTTGAAAGTAAATGCTAAAACATGATGCAAAGGCTTCCAAATATTAAGTCTGTTTGTTAGAAGATCTTCTGAAGCCTAAGAATGTGATGATTTGCCTTTAAAAGATAACATTCTCCCCTCAATCATCATCACACACCCATCAAATGGGTGAAGATAACAAATGAGTCAGACAAGCTCTGAAGAACAGGGAGATCAGTCAACAGTGATATAATCCCTCATGTACCCTGAGCATGGTCACTAGGAGGGCGGGGTTTGGACAGACAGGAAGGACCAGACTTGGTGGCTCATTAAGGAGGATTCCATGGCTCAATGACGAGTTATTGTTGGGAACAGAAGAAAAGCACAGAGAAAATCTGAAGATTCAGCTATTCTCGGTTTGATGCCTGAGCAAGTGAAAATCTCATGTACTGATCCTAGGAAGGCCAGAGAAGAAGGCAGACTGGCTATGAATAGCAAAGCGGCAGCAGGCTCAGGCTTGCAACTGTGTTGGAGGTGTCCATGGCACAGGCAGGCAGTGAGCTCTTGGGCATTTGGAAATGTACTTTCAACCATTGGGTAGAGTCCAGCTTAAAGAGACACATTTGGGAGTCCTGAGGGGGATACAGTGTGGACTGTGAGTGAATGGGATTCTTCTTGGGAGAACATGGATGGAAAAGATGTCAAGAGTAGCTCAGAGCACTAGCGGGATGCAGTCCCCGAGCCTGTGACTGAACCCTGCATGGCAAAAGGGGCTTTGCAGATGGGATTCAGTAAAGATTTTGGGGTGGAGAGATCAACCTGGATTATCCACTGGTCTTAGTGTTAGCACACAGCTCCCTACAAGACAAAGGTGGGAAAGTCTGTGGGGGAGGAAGGGGGAAGTGATGATGGGAGCCGGGATTGGAGGGCCGTGGCCATGAGCCTCCAGCAACTGGAGGAGGCCAGGAGCAGGGCCTCTGGGGCCTCCAGGCAGAACCCGCCCTGTCCCTGGGCCTTGCTGCCAAAAGGCTCGTTTGGATCTGTGACCTCCGGAGCTGATGGAGGAAAGTCACTAAGCGTGTGGCCCTCTGTTAAGGCATTCACAGGAAATTCACACAGCCAGAAAGGTGGGTGGTAAAACGAGACAGTGTGGGGCAAATACTCAAGGAAGAGTTTGGAGAAGAGAGCATTAAAATGTAAATTAAATACTGACTGGACGCTCTTTTCATCACAGAAGGACACTTGAAAATGCCAAGTGCCGATGGAGACCTGGGGAGAAGAAGGGGTTTGCGCGCACGGCTGGGGGAGGCTGAGCCGGCACTTCACCTCTCCAGGGCGTTTTGTAGCCTCTCCTCTAAGTTGCTGTTACCAAGTGACCATGCACAAATATGAGAAACGTATCTATCATTTGAAAATACATATTTTAGCTAGATTATATGTGCTTATTTTAATACTAATTAAACAGTATAAATAATGCAGCGAGTACAATGGAAGCTGTTACACTGGAAATGTTGAGAGGTGAGCGGACAAAAGCCTGAGAATGGCGGGTTTGGAGAAGGCCCACTGGACGGCACACATGTTTTGGAGAAAGAGGACGGGGGAGTTGGGAAGGAAGATTTCTGCAGGGAGAAATGGAAAACTCAAGGGTGTCACATAATGGAAGAATGAAAGAGGCAACTAAAGATCTGGCTGAAGCCCCCAGGCTGTGTCAGGAAGGAGCATTTGGAAGACGTGGTCACCCAGCGACGCAGAGCGGAGAGATTGCAGGGGAGACTCGGTGAGAAAGAGGACAGTTTTAGCCATGAGAAGGAAAGAAAAGAATACATGTCTTCTCCCATTATGAGAAAAATCAAGGCGCTCCAAAGAAGATGGAAATCTACAAGGAATGCTTGGTACACTAGGGAGCCAACTCACACGTAGCAGGATGGGGAATGCGGGGGCTGGCTGGAAGCAGATCTCATCGAAGGAGTGGCGCCAGCCCTGCGGTCCGGTCCTGGGCCCACCGAGAAGACCAGAGGCAAGCTTCCGTTTTTTTGGCAAGTGCCAATGAACTATTTGATACCCTGGGGAAATATGACTACTGAATACCTTGATCAATGCATGAGAAACAGCAAATCATACATTTTGCTTAATGTCTCCACACAAAGGCCACCTTTATCCCTGCAGGCATCCTGTGTTCTGTCTAAGACCAGAGGTTCTCCCTAACTGGGACCCAGGACCACTGGTCATGGACCCCTCCCCGTGACTGTAACAGAATAGAGATCCAGGATGGGCTCACGCTTGACTCACCTGACATGTGGCCAGGGCCTGACTGCCTTGTGTTCTTCAAACTACAGCTTGATGGTGCCTTTTTTACTTGCCATTCCCTTTTTAGTTTTTGTTTTCCCCACCCCTAGATTCATCAAGCTATGATTAACAAATAAAAATTACATAGATTTATGTTCACGTGATGTTTTGATACATGTAAACATTGTGGGCCGGGCGCGGTGGCTCAAGCCTGTAATCCCAGCACTTTGGGAGGCCGAGACGGGCGGATCACGAGGTCAGGAGATCGAGACCATCCTGGCTAATATGGTGAAACCCCGTCTCTACTAAAAAATACAAAAAACTAGCTGGGCGAGGTGGCGGGCGCCTGTAGTCCCAGCTACTCGGGAGGCTGAGGCAGGAGAATGGCGTAAACCCAGGAGGCGGAGCTTGCAGTGAGCTGAGATCCGGCCACTGCACTCCAGCCTGGGCGACAAAGCGAGACTCCGTCTCAAAAAAAAAAAAAAAAAAAAAAAACATTGTGGGGTGATTAAATCAAGCTAATTAACATATACAGCACCTCACATGTTCATCCTTTTGTGTGTGTGATACGAACACTTAATATTTATTCTCCTAGCGATTTTCAAATAAACAATACAGTCATCAAGCTGTACATTAGATCCCAGAACATTTTTATCCTGCAACTGAAATCCTCACCTTTGACCAGTATCTATCTGCTCCCCACGGCACCTGTCCCTTACCACGGCACCAGCCCCTACCGCACCTGCTCCCCGCTGCACCTGCCCCCCACAGCACCAGTCCCCACCCACCGCACCTGCCCCCCACCGCACCTGCCCCTCACTGCACCTGCCCCCCACTGCACCTGCCCCTCACTGCACCTGCCCGCCACTGCACTTGCCCCCTAACCCTAGGTGTCCACCAGCCACTCTCTGCTTCCACGAGTTCGACTTTTTTAGATTCCATATAGGAGGGAGATCATGAGGTGTTTGTCTTTTGGTGCTTGGTGTGTGTGTGTGTGTGTGTGTGTGTGTGTGTGTGTGTGTGTGTGTGTGTGCTGTTCGTTTTTTGCATTTTTAAATTTGTAAGTTTATTTTTTAAGAGATGAACATGGATGAGAGGAGGAGACTCAGGGGCCTGATGACCCCCAAGGGCTGTAGGCTGCACGGTGCCAGGACTGGATGCTGGAACGGGAAAGGACACAGATGGAAAAGCTGGGGATACCGGAGCGAGCTCTGAGATGTAGTCAGCAGCATCGGATCTGCGTCCACGCCCTGATTCTGGTTGCTGTGCTGTGGCCGTGCACAGAGGTAACACTGAGCAGGTAGGTGAAGGAGGTTTGGGAGCTCTGTGTTACCTTCCAACTCTTACTACAGCTCAATTCATTTTAAAACAAATAAATTTTAAAAATAAAATGCTGTCAAACTTAATTAAATTTCCCTGTAAAATTTGAAGAATTATTCAGCTTTGTTCAAACTCAGGTAGGTAATTTGCCAGTTTATATGAGTCAGGTAAAATCAAAGACAAATATAGGGGGGTTTTCATTAATTGAAATTCAAGAAATAATCATGGGGCTCTCTCACACCCCGAAAATCTCCCCAGTTAGCAGTAACCATTTTAATGGCTCCAGTATTTCCAAGTAGGAGGTATGAGTGTGGACTCTGGGGACGGCAGTCTGTCCCCGTGTGAGGCTCCTCTCATGGGCTCTGGGGACCTCAGTCTGTCCCCGTGTGAGGCTCCTCTCATGGGCTCTGGGGACCTCAGTCTGTCCCCGTGTGAGGCTCCTCTCATGGGCTCTGGGGATGGCAGTCTGTCCCCGTGTGCGGCTCCTCTCGTGGGCTCCGGGGACGGCAGTCTGTCCCCGTGTGCGGCTCATCTCATGGGCTCTGGGGACGGCAGTCTGTCCCCGTGTGAGGCTCCTGTCATGGGCTCTGGGGACCTCAGTCTGTCCCCGTGTGCGGCTCATCTCATGGGCTCTGGGGACCTCAGTCTGTCCCCGTGTGAGGCTCCTCTCATGGGCTCCGGGGACGGCAGTCTGTCCCCGTGTGCGGCTCATCTCATGGGCTCTGGGGACGGCAGTCTGTCCCCGTGTGAGGCTCCTCTCGTGGGCTCTGGGGACGGCAGTCTGTCCCCGTGTGAGGCTCCTGTCATGGGCTCTGGGGACCTCAGTCTGTCCCCGTGTGCGGCTCATCTCATGGGCTCTGGGGACCTCAGTCTGTCCCCGTGTGAGGCTCCTCTCATGGGCTCCGGGGACGGCAGTCTGTCCCCGTGTGAGGCTCCTGTCATGGGCTCTGGGGACGGCAGTCTGTCCCCGTGTGAGGCTCCTGTCATGGGCTCTGGGGACGGCAGTCTGTCCCCGTGTGCGGCTCATCTCATGCTGTGAGCACCAGATTGTGTCCTTCCTGGAGTCTCCCATTTAAGGATACACATTCTTCATGCAACGTGGTCTCTAAACACAATATGACAAATTCAGTTTGGCTGAAACTAAAGACACATGGGCAAGTTCCTGCACTGCTGGAAAAGCTGGCTGTGTGGGGCCAAGACCCAGCTGCTCAGGTCCAAAGTGGCCCTAAATAAGGCTGTTCATTCACTCAAAGGGGACTTTTTTCCCAGGGCACTGCTGACAATGTCACTTCTCCAGCAACTCTAGAACCTGCCGAGTGGCGAGACGCCCTTCCCCTGTGCTTCACGTTTCTACAAGCTAAGGACATAAAACAGTCTTCCTGACCAGGGACCCACACCATCAGGGTGAATTATGCCAGCAAAGAGCTAGCTTCTCATCAAGAGTCACCTCTCCTGCCCTTCAGACATTTCAGCCACGTCTTTCTTTTTCTTTCTTTTCTTTTCTTTTTTTTTTTTTTTTTTTTGAGACGGAGTCTCGCTCAGTCACCCAGGCTGGAGTGCAGTGGCCGGATCTCAGCTCACTGCAAGCTCCGCCTCCCGGGTTCCCGCCATTCTCCTGCCTCAGTCTCCCGAGTAGTTGGGACTACAGGCGCCGCCACCACGCCCGGCTAAGTTTTTGTATTTTTAGTAGAGACGGGGTTTCATCGTGTTATCCAGGATGGTCTTCATCTCCTGACCTTGTGATCCACCTGCCTTGGTCTCCTAAAGTGCTGGGATTACAGGCGTGAGCCACCGCGCCCGGCCTCAGCTAAGTCTTTCTAAAAGTGGAGATGTGGCCCTAACTTTGACATTACCCTCTTCACAAGAAGGAAAAGTGGACAAAACGAGGTGTTAAATTGCTGATGGATGCATCATTGGAAAGTTACATTTCCCTGTGTCCCTCCTACCTCCATATTGTGAGGAATGTCTGAGTAGACCGATTGGAACACCAGAAGTTTTTTATGTTATGAAATTAATTAATTAATTAATTAATGTGCTTTTCTTGAGCCCACGGGACTGTAGGGGTCTCTGAGGCTCTTCCCTCTGCTATAGCAGTGACTGCACGTGCCCACCCACTCACAGGAGCATGTGGCTTTGACTACGCATCCTTTTTGAGTTCCAGTTTCCTCATGAACTATGCAGTAGATTCTCCTGTAAAACTCTGTGCTGCTAATTACTACTCCACCTAGGCAGCTAAGCTCAAGGGCCCAGGATCCATCAGGAGCCCATGCACAACTCCACGTCAGTGCTTCCGAGGCAGAGTGAGGGTGCCCTCCCCTCGTGAAAACAGGAAGCAGGTGCAATTCACTGGGAAGCGCAGAGGGCAGATCAGGACCACAGTTGACTACTTCACAGGGAGAGGAGCTGATTCCAGTAGTGACCAGAGATCTCTGATTTCAGTCATTAACTTAGTAAAACACTCTAACTAGTTATGTGCATCCACATAGCCTCAGCTATCTGCTCATCTCACATAAACGGTATCCAGCACCAGGCCTCTCTGCACACGGGGACAAGGGGGTCCTGGATATGTGTGCTCGAGTGACCATCCATGATCTGGCAAAAGAACATTCTGTAACTCTGGCGTCAGAAGGCCCAAGTAGTGCTCAAGCCCCTTTCAGCTGCTCTATGAAGCATGAAGAATCCCTGGTTCTACTCAAGAGCCTTCTAGTAGTTTCCAAATTACGTGTCAGTCCACATCACATTCCCGTAAGGGGGATTCAGAATACAGCCAGATCAAGTAGGCATTAGAACAAAAGATGGAATCCCAGATCTGAATTCTTTGCATTTGTGTGGAAATCTTCAAAGTTTTAGTTCAATTTGTCTTTACAGTGTAATCTTGAAGATGGGGGGTTTCCTAGAAATGGAATCTTCCTTGATGGAAGCCAAAAAGAAGGTTGCATGATTGTTCTTATTGTAGTGAATTTAAGTTGCCACAAAGGGTAACGGAAACATTAGTGATCATTAAGAGGATGTTGTTTCATCTGGTTTATGAAATATTCTGATAGCCTCAGTTTTATATCGTGTATTAAGAATACTGATATTTGGTGAGTTATGAACAAATAACTGTGACTTTCCTGAAATACCTGCATCACCTAACAACCTGCTAAAAGACAAGAAAAGGGGGGTAGTTTGGGAGACTTCTTAGAAATAAATGTGCCGTTTCTAAAAAGAAAGAAAATGAAGCATTTGGCTTTTGCTAAACTGACAAATGCACAGAGGACCTGTCGCTTGGTCGATTTGAGAAACAATTCAAGGGCTGAGCTTTTGAAAAACATTTCATCAGTTTTCAGCCGTCTCCACAAGCCCCACAACACACACCTTTTCTCAACGTTCCAATAGAATATTCCACAACTGCCAGTAACAAGCTTGAGGTTTTGGCACTTTCCCCAGGTACAGCTCTCAGGTCATTTTCGAACAAAGTGGTGTTTAGGAAGATACTTTGCTGACTTGATTGTATTTCTAAGGGTATTTGGAAAGTAATGGTACACATACGATTTGTCAATATTAACATAAACAGAAATCAAAGCCCCAGGCGGTAAACCCGGTAGAAACGTTTGTCTTGAGGGCTGCAGGTCTGTGTTGCCATATTTTCCTTACAAACCTCTGCAGTTACCATAGCCACATAGCTCACCTTCCCTCACTTCTCCATCAATGTTCAGTGCCTGTGTCTGCCTCTGAACCTCCACCTGCAGCCAAATGAATGTTTCATTGTCCTGCACGTAGTACATTTATGAAACCGTGTGGTGAGGACTAAATACACACTCATGTTCCTTCTCCCAGGCTGATGATCCTTCAAATAATGATCTGGTCAAAACAAGATACTTCCTTTGAAAAAGGTCCTGTCTAAGGTGCAAGTTCATCTCATTCCGAACCCTTGGCCTCTCCCATAGTCTTCACCTTCCACTCACTAATGGCAGAACAGGAGCTTGTATTCACCAGGAGCTCCTATTCACCAGGAGCTCATATTTACCAGGAGCTCATATGTACTGGGAGCTCGTATTCACCAGGAGCTCGTATTCACATTACTGAAAGGAAAATGACTCCGGTCCTTGCAGGGAGTTTCTGGGGGTAATATTCTGAATGGCCTTTGGTCCTTTGTTTCATGCGTGTTGGGACACTACAGTGGGATTAATAGACAGGGAGATGCCCTCAGGCTGATGAGCTCTGTAAAATACAAGGCAGAGCCATGGCAAGCAAGAGTGCCTCAGAGGCCCAGGGCTGTGTCATGCTCAGGGGTGATGGGGGCTGCAAGCCAGGCATAGCAGGTCCAAGCCAGACCATGTCTGGAAGCAGAGAAGGACCTCGTTAGTGGACTTATTCATGTGGATAATAGGATGGCTAAGCTAAGTTCTTTGTGTCTTACAATAGTCACAAAAAAGGTAGCAAAACATAACACAGTTGCCCTGGAAAAATAAATTTTAAAAAATGGTACTGTCCTAAGCCCAATACTTCAATCAGGTTCCAAATTGTTAGTTTCTATAAAAGGCCCTAGAGTCTATACACACTAGAATGCATGGCTTCCCTCACCAAGTGAATTTCCCTAATCTGAGTGGTGAAGGTCGGTAAATACACTTGAGTAATTTCTAAAGGAGGATGTGAATATCACCAAATAGCTCCCGACTTTCAAGCATAGAGTTTCCCCAGAAAATGATGCGATGGGCGTTCCTGTTCAATTAGAGACACAGGTTACAGTAGGGTAAACCAGCCAAGTCAATCCATTTAGGGAAACAACAAAACTAAACTAAAAATGGAATAATGTTGTTTTGACCAAATTACAGTTTGAAAGGATGCATGTTTTCTTTCTAGCTAGATTTGGGATTGTATTGTGGTGATTGTAGAAAAAAAAAAAAAAAAAAAACACAAAGGTCTAAAAAGAAGCCTAATCTAGAATATCGTTCAGTGGCTATCTCTTACATTGATCAAGAAAAATAAATGACTCGTATTTCTTTTTGAGTAAACCAAATAATTATTGATAACTTCTTTAGGGTCAAGTTCTGTGCTTGACAAGTGTGAACATGAATAAGATGTTCTTCCTAACTTCATAAAAGTTATAGTTGAGCTAGGAAGATAAAGAAGCAACCGATTTCTGTGAAGTGGGAGACATTTCCTATTAGAATCTTGGGAGTGAATCTGAGAGAACACAGAAGAGGGCACCTGACAAGCTGAAATAATGATGAAATGTTCTGGGGGAGATAAAAGGTGGGTGGAAAGAAATCTGGGAGAGAGGGGTGGGTTCTGATTATGGATGGGTGGGTGGGTGGGTGGATAGATGGATGGAGAAATTGATGGGTGGATGGATAGATGAATGGATGGGTGGATGATGAACGGATGGATGGGTGGGTGAGTAATAAAAGGATGGATGAGGGGATGGATGGGTGAATGGTGGATGAATGAGTTGGTGGATGGATGATGAATGGACGGATGGGTGAACAGGTGGGCGGGTGGGTGTATGGATGAGTGAGTGGATGATGGATGGATGTGTGAGTGATTAATGGGAGGATGGATGATGGATGGATGAATGGGTGGGTGGATGGATGAGTGAGTGAATGATGGATGGATGGGTGGGTGGATGATGAATGGATGGATAGGCAAATGATGACTGAATGGGTGGATGGGTGACTGGACAGGTGGGTGGGTGGGTGAATGGGCAGATGGATGAGTCGATGTCTATGTGGCTGGGTGGGTGGGATGCATGGATGAATGAATAAGGAATGGATGGCTGCGTGGGTACATGTGTGAATGGGTGGATGGATAAAGGAATGAAGTGAATAAATGAGGGACATATTTAAATAACTGATTGAATTATTGTGAGGGTGAACTGTAGAGAATAACCAGTGCTATAAAATTAATCTTGAAAGGTGAGAAAAACGGACTAGATTATAAAATACCTTACTTTTTGTGATAAATTCAATAGAACGATTTAATAGAAAACCGATGCTGCAGCCTTCTAAAAAGAAAGAAAGGCTGTGTATTAATTTCCTGGGACCTCCATAACAAAGTATCACAGAGTGGGTGGATTAAACCATGGACATTTGTTTCTTCACAGTTCTGGAGACCAAACGTCCAAGAGTCAGATGTTGGCAGGGTTGTTTTCGTTCTGAGGCCTGTCTCCCTGACTGGTCACCTTTCCCTGCGTCTTCACATAGTCATCCCTCTGTGTGGGTCTGTGTCCTAATCTCCTCTTCTTATTAAGGACACCAGTTGTAAGGAACTAGGGGCAAACCTAATGGCCTTACTTTAACTTAATTACCTCTTTGACAACCTTATCTCCAGGTATATTCTGAAATGCTGGGGGTCAGTCCTTTAACATAGGAACCCTGGGGATGCAATTCAGTCCCAAACAGGCTACAGTAAAAAAGAGCAGGAATCTTCCTCTCACGGGGTCCCAGCAGAGCGGGCCCCGTCCACTCCTCTTTGGGCACCAAAGATGTAGAATGGGCTATTGCATCACCACAACTGGCCAAGGAGGATGCATTTCCTCCCTTGAGACAGTGTGCAACGCAAGTGACAGGACTCTAAGGAGAACACCTGGCAAGGTCTGTACATGTGCATTCCAGGGTGAAAAAAATGCTTGCCTGGTGTCTCTTAGCCTCTCCACTTCATTTCAGAATCACGTACAACACAGGTTTTACCTTGGGCATGATTTGTGCTTGGGAGAGCTATAGCTATAGGTAAATTAAATTCTCTGCTCTGTGCATAGGTTCACGCAAGATTGCATATGTCAAAAACTGGAAGTTGGGAAGTCTCTGAACTGGTGCAGGCTGGTTAAAGCAGTAACAGGCAAACCCCACTCCAAGCTCTGTCAGGGGACTGTGCTCATCCTGACCATGCAGGGTCCCCAGCTGATGGGGCAGCCACCGTTCGGATGTTGCTGCTGCATCCAGAGGGGAGACTGAGTGCGGCCCGACATGCTGTGGCCACACCACTCCCACTGAAGCATGCCAGGTGGTCACACCACAGTGAAACGTGAACCCACGGCATGCTCGGAAGGAGGGAGATGGAACCATCTGTAAGCAGCTCTCGGGACTATCACGGGACCATGTCCTTCTAAGAGCCTTGCCTGACAGAGAAGCATCCTGATATTCACATGGTAAAGGGGCAGCTGCAGCCACAAGTAGTTCCTGTGGTGACTCTGAGGGTCACCAGCCCATTGTTCCCCAGCGTCCCCCACCCAGTGTGTGTGGCATTTTTGTGGGCACAGCCACCTGCCGCAATCCTGAGACACAGCAGGTACCACTGCTGAGGAGGTACCACTGCTGAAGAGGGCTGTGCTGTGGCCCCACTGTGTCCTCACAGCTGAACCACGGAGAGCCCAGAGCTGCTGCAGTACCTTTAATTTCATTCTGTCTCACAGTGGTGGGAAGAGGGAGAGCAGGTGGTGTCCATCTGGACCTCCAGTGGGACAAGGGGACTAAGTCCCCCAAGCATCGCCAGGCAGTCCGGGCATGGCCTGTGTCGAGCAGAGCCCCCGCTGGCTCTCACATTGCCCTGCCCTGCACCCAGGCACTTTCGGACAAGCTCCCGCACACCCTGGGAGAACGGAGCTGAGCAGTCCATCTGTGGGTTACAGAGAAACACAAAGTAAAGGTAGGCACTTAAATACACCACTTAAAAAAAGGGCATAGGTCATGAGCAGGCAATTCATAAAACAAAGGAAAAAACAGAAGTATATCTTTCTAAAAACATAGTGATACAGGAAACGCAGGTTAAGTGTCAATGAGACATTATATTTTCCCATATTGCGAGTGACTAAAGACGCAATCATGGTGGCTCCAGTGAGGATGCCGGAAGTGAATGACTCGCTCATTCATCACTAGTGGAAATGCGGATGGGCACCATTCTGGAGCAACAAGCTGGCACTAAGTTTCCAAATTCAAGGTGTACAAAATATGGGGTGATACCGTTTGGATGTGTCCCCACTCAATCTCATTTTGAACTGTAGCTCCCACAACTCCGGTGTTATGGGAGGGACCCAGTGGGAGATAATTAAATCTTGGGGGCAGTTTTCCCCCTACTGTTCTCCTGGTACTGAGTAAGTCTCATGACATCTGATGGTTTTATAAGAAGTTTCCCCTTTTGCTTGGCTCTCATTGTTTCTTGCCTGCCACCATGTAAGACATGCCTTTCACCATCTGCCATGATTGTGAGGCCTCCCCAGTCATATGAAATTGTAAGTCCATTAACCCTCTTTTCCTTTATAAATTAACCAGTCTCAGGTATGTCTTTATCAGTAGCACGAAAATGGACTAACTCACTCAGGAAATGGGAAATCCCCCTGCTCTGTGGCGTTTCTGTGCCTGCTCCCAGACTGGCTGGCTCTGTACTGGCTCTGTGCTCCCCCCGCTTCCTAAGCAGGTCCTTTGGCGTCTGGAGATGCCACTGGGCCAGGCGTTACCAGTGGTCTTGCTTTCTGTGCCTTCCCTGTGGATTGAGGGGTACCCTTCCTCTTTCATTATCTGCCCACAGAGTCAGGGAGTCCTCCCATGGATGCTGACCCTAGCTCACTGGGCAGGGTGGCCTTTACAGGTGGTCCCTGGATGAGCCCTGGGCCACTTGCATCTGAGTCACTGGTTAGGTGGAGAGGCTTGGGGCCCACTTGGCTGCATACAGAATCCACAGGATGGAGATTTGGCCAGAGGTAACCGTCAGCCCTTTCATCCTGAAGTCTGTGCAACGTTCTCTGATCCAGATGAGGAGTGACCAGGAAGCAGCATTTGGGGGCCCTCCACCTGCCCACTCACACAGCCTGCGTGGGGCCGCCTGGCTTTTGCCTCATGACTTACTCAGCAGGATCTCTGAGTAAATGGCCGGCTCATGGCACTCAGCGCCCTTTGACCCCTAACCTATACACTTGGACCCACAGTTCCAAATCTGGAATTTATCCTCACAGTCAGACAAATACCCACAGGGGTGTGTGCGTTCAGGGCGTGCTGCAGAGTGGCTTTGCAGGCTGAAGTTGCCTGTGCGGTCCTCACTGAGATATTGGTTCAAGGCACCTGCTCAGCCCACACTCTCTGGCAGAAGACACTGAGGCAGGATTTGAGGTGCAGAATGCTTATCAGGGATCAAACCCATGCCAGGAGGAAGAGGAAGCAGGATGGCAGAGGCAGAAGCTCAGGGCTGTGCAGGCTCTGCTCATCTGGTCCTGAGGGGAGCTGTGGGGCTATAGCTGGCCTGGCTGGATCATGGGTGTAGCCACCTGGCAGGTGGTGTCAGCCTGGCTGGGTCATGGGTGTAGCCACCTGGCAGGTGGTGTCAGCATTTGCACTGGGAGGCCACTAGGCTGGGACGGCTCCACGGCTTGGGTTCTTGAGTGAGCAAACCAAAGCCCAGTGTAAACAGAAAAACAGAACTAGCGACTTTAGTAATCAGAAACCAGCAACTCCCCTGTGGCGGGGGCTCTAACTGATTGGGTACATTGTGTCTGTCTTCCTTTCCCATCCGTCTGAGAGGCCACTGCCTTCACAGTTCCCTGAACCTCCTCTGTTTCCAAGTGCTGCCTAATTCACGAGTCCTCGGATGGTCAAGTAAAGTCACTTCAATGTGTTTTGCCTAAAGTTTCACTTTCGGCCGGGTGACTGTGATGTGTGCGCTGCCTGCAGCTCCGGCCAACCTGGAGGCACAGACATGGGAGGCTCTGCTGATGGGAGCCTCAGCCTCCTGGAGGGGACGGGAGGCGAAGCTCTCTGAGCTTACGGCAAGGTGAGGAATACCCAGACCTACAAGGACAGATGTCAGGTTGGAAAGTCAGCACAAGAGACTACGATGCCCCACAGTTGCTTCAGGCCATGAGGGAGGCTTAGAAAAGGAATGTCCTTTTTACTTATATTGCTTGGACGTTTTGCCACAAGGATACATGGTTAGAAAGGAATCCATCTCTTGAGATTTTTGAAAAAGGAAAAAGGCATTTTAAAAAGATCCCCTTTGGCTTACCCATTAATGTCTGACTTGCCAAGACATGAAGACTCCACGTGAAGTTAATTTTCGATTCTTGCTGATAAAAGTCCTGAATAAACTAACACTTACAATAAAAGCCTGCACCAATTTCGCTGAAATGTGAAGGACATTTACATTTTCATTTGTACTGCTTGGGCAATTTCACACATCATAATTGAAAGTTTTTTTTTCTTTCTGAGACACATGTAATGTAAAGTCACAAATATTTTTGATTTTTTTTTTTTTTTTTTTGAGACAGAGTCTTGCTTCTTTACCCAGGCTGGAGTGCAATGGTACGATCTCAGCTCACTGCAACCTCTGCCTCCCAAGTTCAAGTAATTCTCCTGCCTCAGCCTCCTGAACAGCCGGGATTACAGGCACATGCCAGCACGCCCAGCTAATTTTTGTATTTTTAGTCGAGACGGGGTTTCACCATGTTGGCCGGGCTGGTCTCGAACTCCTGACCTTGTGATCTGTCTGCCTTGGCCTCCCAAAGTTCTGGGATTACAGGCGTGAGCCACCGCACCCGGCCTATTTTTGTTTTTCAAGTAATAGCTGGTTGCAGCTTCATGTATTTTTTATAACCTAGGAGCCTCTCCCCCTATCTTTGATAATAACATTTCAAACATAATTTTTCTAAATGTAAGAAGCTACTGCAGAAAGTAGACAGGGACAGTGCCACGTGAGGGCTGAAAATAAAGGTCAAGAATGTTCACACTGGGAAGGGGAAGAGAGCCCAGGGGCGTCTGGCTGGAGAAGAGGAAAGGGTGGTGGCCTTGGGTGGCAGCTCCCATTAGGTGGGGCTACTGGTAAAATGCAGGACACTCACCTAAACGTGAATTTCAAATAACAAATAAGATTCCAGTGTAAAAGGATTGTCTTGCACACCCATTGGCGTGCTGTATTTCTATTTGCAGAACCTGGTGCTCCTAGAGAGATGTGAGTGAGTGAAGGCAGGTGTCGTTCAGAGAAATTCATTTGAGGAAGGCGGACTGAGGACGCGTGGGGAGGAGGCAGGAGCCCCAGGCCCTGCGATGGGAGAGGCTCCCGAGGCGCTGGGGATCTGCCGAGATGGAAAGGGCGGGCAGCAGGGCCTCTGATCTTCAGATTTGCTTTCTGCAGTTTCAGTTCCCTGTGGTTAACCTCAGTCTGAAAATATTAAATGAAAAATTCCAGAAATAAACAATTCGTGGTTTTAAATCACACACCATTCTGGGTATCGTTATAATTATTCTATTTTATTATCAGTTATGGGTGATCAAGCCTTACTGTGCCTAATTTATAAACTAAACTTTACCGCGGGTGTGTGTAGGCAAACACAGCATACATAGGATTCGTTCTCTCCGCGGCTTCAGGTGTCCACTGGGGTCTTGGAAAGACTCTTCCTTGGATAAGGGGCTGCTCTATTGGAAAGGCCAGAGTCGGACGCCCGTCGTCAGGCTGCTGATGCTGCTCGAGAAGCTCCACACAGAAAACGCAGTCTGGTGATGATGCCCAGGAGGGCTTGGAGAGCGCGTGGCTGTGCCTCCCTCGGGGAGGCTGGACACTTCATGAGGACTCGCCTGGGGCAGACGAGGGAGGGATGGCTGAACAGAGGAGGGCATGGGTGAACCCAGTCCTGTCCTGCAGAAACAACAGCTGCAGACGCCACCTGGGAAATGGACCTGCAGGGAGGGTGGGGCTGGTCTCCAAGAAACAGAAGAAGGGAAGAAATGTCTCTGGTCTGGTTCCTGGAAAGCGGAATGTGAGCGTGGCTTGCAGAGGAGGTGAGGGCCTGGCTGCAGGCAGAGCCCAGCCTCCTGGGCCTGGAGCTGCCGAAGGGGCCTGGCAGTGGCTGCTCGAGGAGCTTCGGTGCCAGCGCCCCCACCCTCTGTCAGTCCTGGGTCATGGCTGTAGGTGAGGTGGCACAACCTTCCAGCACCTTCTTCGCACCCCGCACTCCCTGCCCCCGCAATCCTCAGCAGGGGCTACAAGAAGAGACTTGGCCCCAGCACTCCATTCCCTGGGGGGATGGCACCCCCACAAAGCCAGAGACAGAGACCCCCATGCGAGCGGCACAGGAGGAAACCAGGGCTGGCCTGCACATGAACCAGGTGATATTCCCGACCTCTCCCACTGCAGTTTTGCCCAGACCCTCCCTGCCCAACTAGATAGATGCTGAGCTGTTGGGAAGCAGAGAAGGGACGGAGGCCTCCGCCTGTGCTGTCTGCAATGCTGGAGCCACAGCAGGAGCCCCCCACTGGGTGAGGTCTGAGAACCCATGGAGTGGTCTTTGCTTCTGAGCTGGTGCCTGGGGGTGGCCAGACTTGTTTGCAGTGGGAAGCCAGGCGGACGTGGGGTGTGGGTGTCTGGGGAGAGGGCCTGATTCAAACCCACAAGCTTCCCGCGGTGCCAGAGCCGGCATAGAAGTGACCCAAAGGCAACAGTAGTTTCTGGGCAGCGCAGCAGTCAGGAGATGGGCCCCAGGCTGCCTGCTTGCCCCATGTCTGCCAGACACAGGGAGGCCACCACACATCACTGGGTGCCAGCAGGCATCTGTGGTTCCCCTAGGACTGATGGGGAGATGCCAGCAGAGAGTGGGGGGCAGACGGAGGCCCTGGCCACAGTCCTGTCCCTCTCCACAGTCACCCCTGAGGGAGGGGGAATGAAAACTGATGCCTGGTTTTTCTTGGAGTTGACTGGATTTATTTTCCTTCACTGTCTGGAAGTGGGGCTTAACCAAGAGATGAAATTGCATGCCTGGAAATGTGTGGAATGCTACTATTCTTGGACCCTTGTTTGTGGCATGGGAAATACTTTTTTCTGTACAAGGTGCATAATTGGAACTCTGGAAGTTTTGACCCCAGGTACGCCCCATGGGAGCTGGAAAAACGAGTTTCTGACGTGTGTCTGGGTTGGAAAATGCTCTGCTGGGGGCTGACGGAAGGAGAGAGAATATCGGGCGTTGTGCAGAGAGGAAAACACACACCTCTGATGGGCAAAGCAGAGGAGCCAACTGCCAGGCAGAGAGAGGAGGATAGAGGAGCCCCTTCTCTCCCAGGGATGGGAGGCTTGGAGGCTGGGAGAGCAACAACGAGGACCAGAGAAGCAGCAGGGCCTCCCGGCTCTGCCTCCACAGGCCACACTCCAGCACAGACTGGAACGAGCCTCTGTGCTTTTCTTCAAACTCCAGAATGACAGAGGGCCCAGAGCTGGCTGTGTCTTTCCAGACTGAATTCGAGCCTACAGCTGGAGCTAGGAAACGTAAGATGGGAGTCCGTCTGGACTGGAGCATGGCTTTACCAAACGTTGAAGGCTTGCCTGGGGAGGGAATGGTGCATCTTTCTCCCAGGCTGCAGCATCTGCAGGCTCTCAGGGCACTCAGGGAGGGCGTCCTCACATATCCATGGAAGTCGGTAACTCCCATGTCATGCCCTACATTTCAGATTTGTGCTTCCTCGTGTTTTCCTGCAGTAAAAACGGGATAACTTGGTTGGGAAGCAATGATAATCTCTGAATTAAGGAAATTTGCAGAGACAAGCTACTGTGGCAAATATAGACAGAACTGGAGTTTTTCCCCAGCTGAGGCTCCTGTATGTGAACTCTAATTATCAATAGATCTTAAAACGGATAAAGCTGGCAGGTGTTAAGTCCTTACGGCATCTTTATGAGGCACCTACTATTGTTTCCACCTTTCAGATGAGGAAAATGAGCCTTGATAACGTTCCAACAGTAAGTGAGTACAGGGTCTGGAATGGATAGCAACTCTCACTTGGAAAATACGCTTTATTTGGATACAATGAAAACAAGTATGCGGATGTTTTATAAACCACAGAAACACCGAGTCCAAGTTCTATGATTTACTCCTACATAATGCATTAACTATTTAACGTATCTATTAAACTTCTGTGGCTTTATTTTAAAATTGCATGCTTTCATGAGGAACGATGGAGCAAGGTTGGATTCATTTGCCCACACAAGAAGCCTGCCTTGGGTCCTGGGCGGGCCAGCTGGACTCAATTGTTAACAGACACTGACAGCTTCTAACCCGGGGCTCGTGCTCCCTACCTGATGGCAAAGGTGGGATTTGGGATGAGACTGTGTCTCCCTGTGACACGATGCCCAGAGGGAAAGAACAGTGGCTCGTTCTGCAACTTCCCTCCATGTTTATGTGGGGCTAGAACATAACCACACCTGTCCTTTCTAGCGTACAAGTCAATGGGCTCCATTAGAATATAACATTACTCCACTGCTGAATCAAAAAGTATTCTAGCACTGTCAGATTTGCAGACGGCAGACATATGCACAGAGACGCTCTCAGCTGTGGAAGACACTGCTGTGAACTGTAGGACGTCTATACTTCTGCCAATCTGAGCCGGGAGCTGTCCTGAGACCCAGGCCTCCTGCCCTGGCCCCACTGGGTAAAGGCTTCATGGGACTTGGTTTTCTCTTGGTCTAGTGTCTGTGCCCTTCAACTCCCAGTATTCTTGGGGCAGGTTTGAGTTTCCCAGAAGATTACTTCTTAGCTCCTCCTTCCTGGGGAACCCTGCTAGCCACTGTGGCCATGTGGCTCAGAGGGCTTCACCCACAGGGTGCTGGCTGGCTTCCCCTCTGCCTCCTCCCCAGCCTTGGTGTCTGCCCTTTCTAAAGGGAGATGGGGCCTGGGGAAGCTGTGCCAGGCAGACTCTTCCCATGTGAGCTTCCAGCAGAGCAGAGTGTGGTGGCAGCTGATGGAAAGTGTCTGGATTATGTAGGAAATTCAGCCTCTTCTTACTTCCTCATTGTATTAGTTTGTGTTCATGCTGCTAATAAAGACATATCCCAGACTGGGTAACTTACAGAGAGGAACAGGTTGAATGGACTCACAGTCCCACATGGCTGGGAGGCCTCACAATCATGGCAGAAGGCAAAGGAGGAGCCAAAGCACATCTTACATGGTGGCAGGCAAGAGAGCATGTGCAGGAGAACTGCCCTTTATAAAACCATCAGATCTCGTGAGATTTAGTCACTGTCACTAGAACAGCATGGGAAAAACCTGCACCCATGATTCAATTACCTCCCACCAGATCCCTCCCATGACATGGGGATTATGGGAGCTACAATTCAAGAGGAAATGTGGGTGGGGACACAGTCAAACCAGATCACTCACTAACGCCACTCAAAGCTGCTTCACATGGAGAGACTTTTGTTATGTTTTTTATTATACATAAAAATTAGGAACTTTAGCTCTTAAATCTATCAAAAATACATAGCATTATTTACCAATTTTTTTATGTTAGACATAAAAGACACTTTGGCCTTGCTTCATTTCATTTTGCCATTTAAGTTTTCCCCGCAACCTTTAAATGCAGAACTGTTTAATAATCCAAGGCAAACTTTATTCTTTAAAGGAAGACTATTAGCGTGTATAAAATCTTAAATGGTCACACGGGAAATGTTTGTGTCAGAGCATCCCTAAAGCTGTTCTGCTTGGATTAGAGTGTGGCTGGCTGGTTGGGGAAATGAGTTTTTTATTCTGAGTTATGCCAGAGCTTCTGTGCAGCAAACTGCGCCTCTTCCAAGGGCACACCCGGGATGGAGCTGCCTGGAGATTTAGAGAAAGAGAAGCGGCTGAGGCTTCATTTGTGTTTTGCACCAACCGGCAATGGAGGAAAAGTAGTAAGACATTTAAAAGTTTTCAAATTAAAAAACTCTGCAATTTTTTTTTCATCCTAGAAAACTCTTGTTCAACTAAAGCTGTGAATTATGAAGGAAAATTCAACATATGGTGTGCGAGGAAGGGGAAGCCTCAGGGTCAGGAGAGGTCCTGCGTGGTGACTAAGAGCCTGGAGTCAGGTGGGTGCGTGCCCTGAGTTCCCTCCTGCAAATCTAACCGCATCTCAACACTCTCACGGCCCATCCAATGCGACTTGCAAACCAGCTACAGAATGTGAAGGGCTCAGTGCAAATTAAAAACCCGTGGCCCCTTCCCAAAAAATTATAAACCATTTCAGACCAGTGACAGCAGAGCATTAGACCAGGCAGGACTCTCTGGGCAGGGCCTGGGTGATGTGTGGTCCATGCGTCCAGGACAGTGGCCCTGAAGGTTGCTTTGTTACATTTGCATTTGCCTGTTCCATCCTCTCCAATCCCAGCCCCACTGGCCTGGGGGACATACTTTCTCCATCTCACAGGTGAGACATGCATGCTTCAAGTGTTAAAGGAGTATTCCCAGGGACGTTTGTTTGGTGGGTCTGGATCCAGGCACCTAATGACCAGTAGGCCCTGCCTGCCCATTCCACATCCCATTCAGAGAATCCAGCCTTCCCTGTCTGTGGTGGCCAGGCCAGCCTGTATTTTGATGTCTTGGCAGATCGAGGTGCTTCTGCTCAGTGCAGGCAGCATCAAAGCCTGATGACGTACCCTCCATGCTCGTCAAAATGAAACCATCTGAGTGCTGATTTCCCCTTTATACGTTCCATTACAAGGTTCTTATGTTACAGGAAAAAATAGCTGAAATGTATAAGATGTCAATATTTGTGTTTTCCTGTCAACTTTAGCTTTAATATTCCACCATGTTCATAGTTTTCAAGCCTGGGACAACTCCATATCGTGCTAAATGCTTCAATGTGGAAGGGGATACTGGATATAGTGAAATATTTGGGAGCTGCTGGACATATTTTGTCAATGATTTCTAGGTAAAACTCCTACTTTGGAAGTACTGAAAGTTGCCACATGGAGGAGATAAGCAGCTTAAGTTGAAAGTGGTATTTGAAAGCTTACTAAAGCCCCCTTGACACCTAAACACCAACGAATTACTTCGGTCTGTTTTCTCTTTCACAGTCTACTTAAAATATTGAAATAAATAGTAGCTCCACTTTTCAGATAGTGTCCTTATAGCAATAAATGAGTAAAGAAGAAGTAAAATATTTAAAAATGTCACCATGATTTAGCTAATTCTCATGTAATCTAATATACAATTGGAAACATAAAAACATTATTTGTACTCCAATAATCACAAGTGAGCATTTTCTTGTCTATAAAGTAGTGACATTTCAAATTAGGAACACTCTTTTCATCTCCTATATATCTATTTTGTTGAATTTCTGCAGTTTTTGCCTTGATTTTCTCATGAGAATTTCCACAGGCCTTATTTGGAAGAGCACTGAACAGACTTCAAGGTAGGCTTGATATCAGCGGGTTCACAGCTGTCCCTGAGCTTGATAGCAGGTTCACAGGGTGTCCTTGAGCACAAGGGTCCCCCGCCTGCCTGGCCCAGGCCCTCCCACAACCCCTGCCTCTTCCACCCAGGTCCTATGTGGACCTGATTTTAACTCTGCAAAGTCACTGATACGGTTTGAATCCGTGACCCCACCCAAACCTCATGTTGAATGACAGTCCTCAGGGTTGGAAGAGGGGCCTCGTGGGAGGTGACTGCGTGATTTCTCACGCATGGGAGAATTCTCACGAATGGGTTAGCAGCATCCTCCTGGTGCTGTCCTCCTCACAGTGAGTGAGTTCTTGTGAGATCTGGTGGTTGAAGTGTGCAAAATCTCCCTCTCCTCTCTCTCTTCCTCCGGCTCCTGCCTTGTGAGACGCCTTGCTCCCCTCTGCCTTCCGCTACAATTGGAAGCTTCCTGAGGCCTCCCCAGAAGCAGAAGCTGCTGTTTCCTCTACAACCTGCAGGAACACGAGCCAGCGAAACCCCTTTTCTTTATAAGTTACCCTGTCTCGGATATTTCTTTATAGCAGCGTGAGAATGACCTAAGTCAGTCACCTTTGCCTTAAAGTAAAGCCAGTGATGACAAAGGGTCCATATGACTCTACACACTCATGAATGTAAAATATTACACATATTTCGTTTTCATCCTCAGTATCTGTTTAAGAACAAATAAGAAAAGAGAGAAGAATCAAATAGATGCAATAAAAAATGATAAAGGGGATATCACCACCAATCCCACAGAAATACAAACTACCATCAGAGAATATTATAAACACCTCTATGCAAATAAACTAAAAAAAAATAGAATAGATAAATTCCTGGACACATACATCCTCTCAAAACTAAACCAGGAAGAAGTTGAATCTCTCAACAGACCAATAACAGGCTCTGAAATTGAAGCAATAATTAATAGCCTACCAACCAAAAAAGTCCAGGACCAGACAGATTCACAGCCAAATTCTACCCGAGGTACAAAGAGGACTTGGTACCATTCCTTCTGACACTATTACAATCAACAGAAAAAGTGGGAATCCTCCCTAACTTATTTTATGAGGCCAACATCATCCTGATACCAAAACCTGACAGAGACACAACAAAAAAGTGAATTTTAGACCAATATCCCTGATGAACATTGATGTGAAAATCCTCAATAAAATACTGGCAAACTAGATCCAGCAGCACACCAAAAAGCTTATCTACCACGATCAGGTTGGCTTCATCCCTGGGATGCCAGGCTGGTTCAACATACACAAATCAAGAAACATAATCCATCACATAAACATAACCAAAGACAAAAACCACATGATTATCTCAATAGATGCAGAAAAGGCCTTTGACAAAATTCAACAGCCTTTCATGCTAAAAACTCTCAATAAATTGGGCATTGATGAAATGTACCTCGAAATAATAAGAGCTATTTATGACAAACCCACAGCCAATGTCATACTGAATGGTCAAAAACTGGAAGCATTCCCTTTGAAAACCAGCACAAGACAAGGATGTCCTGTCTCACCACTGCTATTCAGCATAGTATTGGAAGTTCTGGACAGGGCAGTCAGGCAGGAGAAAGAAATAAATGGTATTCAATTAGGAAAAGAGGAAGTCAGATTGTCTCTATTTGCAGATGACATGATTGTATATTTAGAAAACCCCATCATCTCAGCCCAAACTCTCCTTAAGCTGATAAGCAACTTCAGCAAAGTCTCAGGATACAAAATCAATGTGCAAAAATAACAAGCATTCCTCTACACCAATAACAGACAAACAGAGAACCAAATCATCAGTGAACTCCCATTCACAATTGCTACAGAGAGAATAAAATACCTAGGAATCCAACTTAAAAGGGATGTGAAGGACCTCTTCAAGGAGAACTACAAACCACTGCTTAATTAAATAAAAGAGGATACAAACAAATAGAAAATCATTCCATGCTCATGGATAGGAAAAATCAGTATTGTGAAAATGGCCATACTGCCCAAGGTAATTTATAGATTCAATGCCATCCCCATCAAGCTACCAATAACTTTCTTCACAGAATTGGAAAAAACTACTTTAAAGTTCATATGGAACCAAAAAGAGCCCACATTGCCAAGACAATCCTAAGCCAAAAGAACAAAGCTGGAGGCATCACGCTACCTGACTTCAAACTATACTTCAAGGCTACAGTAACCAAAACAGCATGGTACTTGTACCAAAACAGATATATAGACCAATGGAACAAAACAGAGGCCTCAGAAATAACACAACACATCCACAACCATCTGATCTTTGACAAACCTGACAAAAAGAAATGGGGAAAGGTTCCCTATTTAATAAATAGTGCTGGGAAAACTGGCTAGCCATATGTACAAAGCTGAAACTGGATCCCTTCCTTATACCTTATATAAAAATTAATTCAAGATGGATTAAAGACTTACATGTAAGACATAAAACCATAAAAACTCTAGAAGAAAACCTAGGCAATAGCATTCAGGGCACAGGCATGGGCAAGGACTTTATGACTAAAACCCCAAAAGCAATGGCAACAAAAGTAAAAACAGACAAATGGGATCTAACTAAACTAAAGAGCTTCTGCACAGCAAAACAAACTACCGTTAGAGTGAACAGGCAACCTGCAGAATGGGAGAAAATTTTTGCAATCTACCCATCTGATAAAGGGCTAATATCCAGAATCTACAAAGAACTTAAACAAATTTACAAGAAACAACAACAACAACAACAACAAACAGCCCCATCAAAAAGTGGGCAAAGGATATGAACAGACACTTCTTAAAAGAAGACATCTATGCAGCCAACAGACACGTGAAAAAATGCTCATCATCACTGGTCATCAGAGAAATGCAAATCAAAACCACAATGAAATACCATCTTATGCCAGTTAGAATGGTGATCATTAAAAAGTCAGGAAACAACAGATGCTAGAGAGGATGTGGAGGAATAGGAACGCTTTTACACTGTTGGTGGGAGTGTAAACTAGTTCAACCATTGTAGAAGACAGTGTGGCGATTTCTCAAGGATCTAGAACTAGAAATACCATTTGACTCAGAGATCCCATTACTAAGTATATACCCAAAGGATTATAAATCATGCTACTATCAAGACACAAGCACACGTATGTTTATTGCAGCACTATTCACAATAGCAAAGACTTGGAACCAACTCAAATGTCCATCAATGATAGACTGGATTAAGGAAATGTGGCACATATATACCATGGAATACTATGCAGTCATAAAAAAGGATGAGTTCATATCCTTTGCAGGGTCACAGATGAAGCTGGAAACCATCATTCTCAGCAAACTATCACAGGAACAGTAAACCAAACACCACATGTTCTCACTCATAGGTGGGAATTGAACAATGAGATCACTTGGACACAGGGCAGGGAACATCACACACCGGGGCCTGTCACGGGGTGGGGGGACTGGGGGAGGGTTAGCATTAGGAGAAATACCTAATGTAAATGACGAGTTGATGGGTGTAGCAAACCAACATGGCACATGTATACCTGTGTATCAAACTGCACGTTGTGCACACGTACCCTAGAACTTAAAGTTTAAAAAAAGAAAAACAAAAGAAAGAAATAACCATTTAACGTCTTGTACACAAGGGGACACCATGGTGAAAAACCAGGCATGGTCCCCGGGAAGAAAAGGCGGCTTATTGGAAAAGACAAACAGCAAGCCAAAGACAAAAGACAATTTGATCTAAGTGTCCTGGTTGCTTATCACTGATGAAACAATTCTAAAATACCACAGTGTCAGAGCTGACCCAGTCAGGGTCAGGCAGGTCAGAGGAGGCTGTGTTGTGTAAAAGGCTTTTAGTCTGAGGTGGAAAGAATTCCTGGAAACAAGCAAGGGAGGAAGAGCCACGCACTGGATGCCAGGAGGGGAGGACAATGGATTGGCAGTGGCAGGAGTGGCTCTGGGGACAGAAACGGCCCAAGTAAGAGCATGCCATGGCTTGGAGGAAGCCTTACTGAGCCAATCATTATCACCACGGTAAGGACTAGCATTTGCAGACATTTCCACCCACCAAGACTGTTTAAATATTTTACTTGTATTAATTAACAATCTGACGAGGAAAGTAATGTTATTTTTCCTGCGTTACATGAAAGGGAACTGAGGCACAGACACGTGGATGAGTAAGTGAAACTGAGATTTCAGTTTCAGTTGGGAAGTAGAACTCTCATCTCTGAACATGACTTTACTCTCTGGGAAACACTTGCCCAGGAAGATGAAGTTGCAGACACATTTGTTTGTTCCATGAATGTCCTGAAAACCAATAACCCGGACACCAGACCTCACTAGCCCTGGCCAGGACCAGAACTGGCCATGGGCTCCTCAGACGCCCTCTGCTCTCTGAGACGCCCTCAGCGCCCCTTCCCCACGGTGCTACTGTCGCCTCATCCCAGCACGGTCTCCCCCAGGAAGACCTGACCTGAGCCAGGCCCTGCCCCTCCTGAGTGAGCTGCCAGCCCAGCCCGGCTTTGTCAAAATGTTGTTTGGTTGTTTTTCCCCCAGAGATCTGGCTGTCAGCAGAATAAAAAACAAAAACAAAAACAAAAAACTTCTTAATTGTTTGCTTATTTAGAACAAGAATGTATCCCCCAATTGATTTTTGTTCACTTATTTGGGGCAAAAATGTACCCTAAACTTTTCTTTAGAAAATTCTGACCTGCACAGGAAGGTGCAGGTGGAAATACTTTGTTTAGATGACTAACAAATGACAGGCCTAGTCTGGCAAAGGTATGTGACAGACATCATTGCATGGTGAACTTTCTCCAGCCGGGAGCTGGTGTTTGTACCAGGAGATGGTCATCACATCAGTGAGTGTATCTTCAGCTAGGACCTCATCCCCACACCATGCAATTCTAATGCTCGATGAGCCCACAGTTGACTGGCAACGACAGAGCAACGGGTGAAGACAGAGGCAGAGGGAACATTAACACAGGGGAAGGAAACAGAAGGTTCTGCTTCTGAGACCCTCATGCTAGACTCCACGGAAGACAGGCAGAAAGGCAAACCATACGCCACTCAGATGCCAACTTCCCACGCATTTCCATGTTTTGGTTTCCAGTCGGGGGGAGTGAGTTGGTCTCACAGAGGCTCCAGCCTCTACCCCTGGCCTCTACCCCTCGGCTCTCTGGGGCCTGGCCTCCCATGTCTTGCTGGTCCCAGGCTGCCCACATGGCCCAGGGACAGGCCCACTTTTTGTCACCCCCTTTCTCTTTTATTAAAAGTGTTTTATTTCCATAGGTTTTTGAGGAACAGGTGGTGTTGGGTTACATGAATAAGTTCTTTAGTGGTGATTTCTGAGGTTTTGGTGAACCCATCACCTGAGCAGTGTACACTGTACCCGATATGTAGTCTTTTATCCCTCACTTCCCTCCTACTAATTCCCCCAAGTCCCCAGGTCCATTGTATCATTCTTATGCGGTTAGTTTGGAGGTGGTTCAGAAGGTCAGTAGCAGAGTCTCGAAGGAGAAGAGAAGTAGCAAGTTGCCCACTGCTTGTGGTGGGCACTGAGCCAGGTGTTGGCATGGCCACCTGGACCTAGGGGAGGAAGGGCGGGGGGAGCTCTGGCTACAGCTTGGGGTTGGCATGGCTCGGGGAGGCCTCCTTCCTTCTCAGAGGTTACTTATCCGTATAACAGGGAGACCATGCCTGCTTGATGTGCCTTGGGGACTGTGACAAGACTCAAATGAAGCATCAGGGTGAGAACCCTACAAAGACTGTACCACACCTAAACATGGAAGAAGCGGCGCTGTTATTTCGATGGTTCATTCAGCATGACTCTTTGCTAAGAAATTGTTGATCTGCTCAACATCCTTGCAGCAAATGTGCTCCTTCCCTGCATACCAAGAATGTGGTTAGCGCTGTCTCCAGTGCACGCTGAGCTCCCTAGAGAAGCAATTTATGAATGTTAGGTATTACGATTCCAGAGACTCGACTCTTTCCTTTTAAACAGCTTCCCATTGAAGAAAGAATAGTGTTGAATCTGAAAATACGCACTCTGTAATCTGTAAGGATATGCTGAGGTATTTCGTTTTCGGAAGGGTCCATTCAGGTCTAACTCGAAGAAGGCCCCTCTTCCCACTTTGTTTGATTGGAGGGGCTGGTGTTGCATGATTACAAGGCATCATGGCGCATTCCAGACCCAGGCTGAGTCCGCTCCATCTGATGTTGGTTTCTGGGTCTGGGAAGGAGCAGAGTGAGACAGTGTGAGCATATTGTCATTGTCCTAGCAGGCGAGTGCCATAGACAGGGCTTGACTTCTGGGTTTGGGCTCCAGGGGTCCTGTGGCTGCATTTGCCAGAGCAGGCTCAGCATCTTCCACCTCCCACAGGTAACACCGCAGGCATTTCTGTGTCTCCTCTGAGCTGGGAACAATCGGGCAGCCACTCCTCATTTCTATGCCTTCAAACCATAAAACAGCTACGGCATGTTCTCGTAGCCTCTCTGTGTGTGAAGTTGCAGTTTTCAACGGTCTTCCTACCTAATCAGAGTCGAAGCTGGCAAATTGCTGGGAATGAGGTCGCTCCACAGGCAATGAGCTGCCTTCTCAGGCTGGCTGGGATTTGTGAGCCTGTTGGCTTTCCTGGCTAAGGGATGCTTAAGGGAGGAAAGAGCATCTTCTTCTTTACGTATCTATGTAGTCCAGGTCTTCCTGGAATCCTGGTTGTGGCAATCCTAGCAAGGTTCTTTCCATGAGTTTCGGGGCACTTTGCTGCCTGTATCCTTTGCAGCTGTTCAGCTTCACCAATTTTGGTATCTGTGGTAAAGACAATGCTTTGTTCACTAAGATATTTTAGTTTTCCGTTGGGCACTTGACAAGATGATATTTCTCGTCATGAAGACATGATGCCTCAGGTTTTCATGGAGGCAAGTGACTGTTGCTGGCCAGTAAAGCATGGGCAGGAGGGGTGTGTGCCCCCTTCTCTCTGCTTCCATAGTGGCCTTGGGGTTTCTGTGTTGAAGATGCTGACCCTCCAAGGAGGAAGCTTACATTCCTGAATCACCTCTTGGAAAAGAGCAACTATGTGAAGCTGCCCTGCCAGGAATATCTGTGTTGTCATTTATACTTGGGAGCCGTTTGTCACAGAAGCCAGCTGACAGTTATTCTGAAAGGCAGTGCCCCTCCTGTGCCCTAGTGGGACTGAAACGCTCCTGGGTTCAACGTGGGCATCGCCGGTGGCCTCTGCTTGGTGGGTGGTGCAGTCGTCGTGGAGACACATTTTAAAGGGTTTAATGCAACGGGGAGCTTCTTATGGTCAAAAGGTAGACTGCACGTGACCTCTTCCCTGCCAGTGCCTCCTTGCGATTGGGGTAAAAACTCTTCCGTCTTCCCATCCTCATGGAAGCAACCACAATTTACAGCTGCTTTTGTGTGTGCTTATGCTGCCAGGCACAATTTCTCTAATTCTCAACAATTTCATGAGGTAGAGACACTTGTTATTTTCATTTTGCAAAGGAGGACATTAAGGCTGCAGCACACCTGAGTCATGGAGCTCAGTTCCACATCACTTAGAGGCGCATGCCCAAACTACGTGGTCCTTTAGCTCCTAAAAGGATATGATTTTGCACATTTAATTCTCCACTTATCCCATAGCACATCATCGTGTTAACATCAATGGGTTAAAACACGAAACATCTTTCAAGAAGAAATCATCATACCATAAAATTTTATTAGTGAAGACTCTGACATTTTTCTACATAAAGCAATGGATTGATCAAAGAAGTTGTCTGATATGCTTTGGTCTGTGTTCCCGCCCGAATCTCATGTTGAAATGTCATCCCCAGTGTTGGAGGAGGGGCCTGGTGGGAGGTGATGGGATCATGGGTGGATTCTCAGGTAGAGTCTGGCACCACCCCCTCGTTGCTGTTCTCAGGATGGTGAGTTCTTATGAGATTTGGTTGTTTAAAAGTCTATGGCTTCTTTTTTCATATGTTTGTTGGATGCATAAGTGTCTTTTTTTGAGAAGTGTCTGTTCATATCCTTTGCCTTCTTTTTGATGGGGTTGTCTTTTTCTTGTAAATTTAAGTTCTTTGTAGATTCTGGATGTTAGCCCTTTGTCAGATGGATAGATTGCAAAAATTTTCTCCCATTCCGTAGGTTGCCTGTTCACTCTGATGATAGTTTCTTTTGCTGTGCAGAAGTTCTTTAGTGAGATCCCATTTGTCAATTTTGGCTTTTGTTGTCATTGCTTTTGGTGTTTTAGTCATGAAATCTTTGCCTATGCCTATGAATTGAATGGCATTACCTTGATAGGTGCAGCAAACCACCATGGCACGTGTATACCTACATAACAAACCTGCACGTTCTACACATGTATCCCAGAAATTAAAGTGTATATGTGTGTGTGTGTGTGTGTGTGTGTGTGTATGTGTGTGTATATATATATATATATATATATATATATATATATATATATAGTCTATGGCACCTCCTGTCGCCTCATTTTCTCTTGCTCCTGCCCCCACCATGTGAGACACCTGCTTCCCCTCTGCCATCCCCAGGATTGGAAGCTTCCTGAGGCCTCCATAAAAGTGGATACCACCACGCTTCCTACACAGCCTGCAGAACTGTGAGTCGGTTAAGCCTATTTTCTCATAAATTACTCAGTCTCAGGTATTTCTTTATAGCAATGCAAGAACAGCCTAAGACATCCTCTCTTCTGGATATGTTTGGTTTTTCCGGAGGAGACCTATCCTTATGGAAGCATCTAGCCCGTTGAATGAGCCTGTCCTAACTCAGCTGGGGGCTGTGATTGTGTGAAAACTGGATCAATTTATTTACTATTTTCTTTTCATCATGTGTTCCCGTATCAGGAGAGACATTCTGATAGTAACAAATGCCTCAAATATAGACTTTTTTTCAGAATATAATGATGAACATGACCGTTTGTTTTACTCTAATATTATATGGCTATCTTAAGGAAATTATAAAATAAATTATATTTTCATTGGAAAAATTGTGTTTCAGGGTTATCAAATAAAATAAGGAGCAAACAGATTTTCTACCTAATCTTTTTTAAAGTCACATTTGACATATTTTCAGTCAGTGTAGTAATGAGACATTTGATGTCATTTATCACCAAACTGCGAACTATGCTGTTCTTAAAACTCTTGACTCTTGAGTACTCAGATCTTGGAAAATGTGATGTCTTAAGGTTTACAGGACACATGTCTGCCCCTAAATATCTCTTTACAAAGATTTTGTTATGCTTGGTATTTTCATTTTTAAAGTTATTTCTTTAGGTTAAGAAAGTCCAAAGATTCTTTACTAAATGAAAAAATACTGATATAAAAATTATGATATTAAATAATATTATGACATGTGTGAGCAGCCGTGTTCTGCCAGGAGGAGGGAGCCTGGAAGACCCTTGTGTTTAGTCCCCACACGGGGAAAGTGCCGGGGAAGATGGAAGGCTGTGAGCTGTACCAACTCCCTGGTTTACAAGAAGGCCCGAGATTATCGAACCACATCTGTGTGAGGAGACGTCACCTACAGGAGCTGAGAGGTGTCTGGAGGCCCCAGAGCCGAGTGGCCTCTGGTGAAGCCCTCTGCATTCCACGGCTCCCTTCTGATCCAGGTGCCTCGTGGTCAGTCTGGTTTGATCTACTGCCTGCTCAGGGATGGTTCCGGCCCTGGGCAAGCCCTGGGCTGATCTTCACGTATGGCAAGAGGACTCATTCCTACCAAGATCAGAGCTTACTAGCTCTTACGTTTAATCTCCTTGCCTTCACTCTTCTTTTTTGAGACAGAGTCTTGCTCTGTCACCCAGATTGGAGTGCAGCGGCACGACCTCAGCTCACTGCAACCTCCGCCTCCTGCGTTCAAGCGATTCTCCTGCCTCAGTTTCCTGAGTAGCTGGGATTACATGTGTGCACCACCACACCTGGCTAATTTTTATATTTTGAGTAGAGACTGGGTTTCACCATGTTGGCCAGGCTGATCTTGAACTCCTGACCTCAGGTGATCCGCCTGTCTCAGCCTCCCAAAGTTCTGGGGCCTTCACTTTTTAAATGAAATAAAACAAATCTAAGTTTATTTGGCTTATCACAGACATTTCAGATTTCCAAAGTCAATGCCAAATGCTGGAATTGATCCACTCAAGGGTGTGTGCCTTGCCGGGGTTCAGCGAGCCGCCTTTGAGAGGAGCAGAACAACTTCCGCCTAATTTCCCCAGAACAAGGGGAGGCAGAATCCAATCAGATGCCCTCTGCCAAATGGGTATAACATCTCTTGGACCTTCTGAAACTGCAGCTTCACACTGCAGCAGCACAGGCACGAACCCCCCGCCAGGTGCACAGCATTCCCCCAGATCTCTGTCCACCCACTGTTGCACCAGCACGGGCCGCATGGACAGGAACAGGGCCTCCCGGGGAGGGCAGCACGGAGTCCCAGCTGCCCTAGAGGCAGGTGCTCCAGCCCTGGCCGAGCCTGGGCAACCCCGGAGAGATCCCACATTTGACGTTCTCTCAGACACCTGACTCACAGCCCCCAGGACAGGTGGCAAATGACCCTGTGCCATCAGCCACTAAGCACGGTGCTGTGTGCTCTGAGCCATCGATAACAGGCACATTTGAAGGGGCAACGAATGTTTCAGGCTATGGGGCTCCATCACCTCTGCTCAGCACCACACCTCTGGGAAAAAGCAGCTTCTGACCACGGCCAGCGAAGGCCCTGCACTCCTGTGAGGCTGGGTTTGCAGAAATCGGAGAGGGGCCCAGCATTGGCCCATGGGCTGTAGTTAGCTGGCCCCACTCTCCAGCAACTTAAGGGCACTTGCCAATTAAAAATATAAACAGGCAATGTATTAGTCCATTTTCACGCTGATAAAGACATACCCCAGACTGGGTAATTTAAAAAGAAAGAGGTTTAATGAACTCACAGTTCCACATGGCAGGGGAGACCTCACAATCATTGCGGAGGGTGAAAGGCATGTCTCACATGGCTACAGACAAGGGAGAACGAGAACTAAGCAAAAGGGGCTTCCCCGATAAAAGCACCAGATCTTGTGAGGCTTATTCACTGCTATGAGAACAGTACATGGGAAACCGCCCTACGACTCAATTATCTCCCACCAGGTCCCTCCCGCCACTCATGGGAATTATGGGAGCTCCAATTCAAGATGAGATTTGGGTGGGGACACAGCCAAACCATGTCAGGCAACCACTCGAGTTCTTCATACTCTGAGTCTGGAGCTGGGGGTGAAGTCGAGAATGAGGAAATACCTCTTGGGTGAAGACGCGCTAGTGGACGTAGCGCCGGGTGCAGAGGGGCAGCTGTAGCTCACCCTCCCGGCCGCCGGCCTGCATTTCCCTGCTGGTGCTAACTCTCCCAGCGTGGCTCACCCAGGGCCAGGAGAACCTGTGGCGACAAGACCGACGTGACTTTGGTGGGTTCTGAGGTCACAGGATCCGAAAGCAGAGAGGCAGGGCAGAGTCACAGCCCGGTTCCTGGGCCCTGCCCTTTGTCCTTTCAAAGACTCTGTCTGGGTTCATTTTGAGCTCTTGTGAAGGTGCAGAAAATTCCTCTCCATAAGTGGACAAGGCTGGCCGCTCACTTCTGCTTCTGAGCCGTGGCAAGGTTTCCTGAGAGCACAGAAATCTCCAGAATCTCCTTGAGGCTAACTTTTGAAAATGTCTTTCATAAAACTGTGACAGCCATCACAAAAAGAGCCATGGCTCCCCGTATTACTCTTGTAGGGTTTCTGAAATCTACCAGAATAATCCGTGAGAGAGAGACTCTATTCCAATGCATACGGCTTTCTTCTTTGTGTGTAAGTCAGGCTGAAAAATAACCAGAGGCGCTGATCTAAAGGCAGCAGGAGGACCGGTTTACCCGAAGGGCGCACTGTGGAGCTACTTTCTGCTTTGCATTTACTTTGAATTCCAGTTTTAAAGGAACAGTTTACTATGGGAGAAAACATTTTATCACACACAAAAAGTTAAATATTATTTAAATGGCTGAGCTCTTACTCTGGTGTAAATTCACCAGTGGGAGCCGATAAAATACACATCCTTTTCCCTAGCCGAATACCGTATTATCTATTTTGTCTTTGCCAAATATAAAGTAATTTTTAAGTAAAGCCCTGACCAAAAGCTGTCTTCATTGGTTTTTAATATCACTGTTGTCCTGCCAGTGCCCTTGGGAATTTTACCTTTTTTAGATATATGAATTTGGTTTTCTTTTCACTATCAGAATTATTTACTTTTGTTTAGCTTTTAAAACAACATCCTCCTGTTGTTTTACTTTTTGTTAAAGAAAATCACTTTTTGTTGAGAATATCGCTTTTTGTTAAATGTCTTTACTCTTCTTTCATGGGAGATGGGGGTGGTGTGAAGGGTGCTCGACCATGGGTTGGGAGGTGGAGGGTAAAGCTCCTGCCCTGCGCCATCCGTGTGGAGCGGGCGGTGCTGTTCAGACCAGGCTCTCTCCTCTGGGCACCGTCAGGAACAGCCTCAGCCCCATGCTCGTGCACCCGCGAATGCCCCGTGTAATCGTCGTGGGTGATGTTGAGACCACACCTCACTTCAGAAGGTTCATCATGCCACGATAAGCAAAAATGTCACTTTGGATCAATGGCTAAGTAGAAATCGAATCTCTATGAATATGACAAAATAGTTCCTTCATAACGTATTTAATAAATCAAAGAAACTTTTAGGAACCTCCCTAAAATACTGTTTAAAAGAGCAAAATATCTAGTCAATCCAGTTCACATCGACGTGTGTGGGAACATTCACTGAAAAGGAATAAGGACAGTGGAGACACCCCGAGTCTCAGTTTCAGAGCGAGACATTTGGGTGGCCCTGGTTCCTGGGGCAGGCAGTGCAGTGATGGCGGGTTTTATATATTAGATCTGCAATGGATCATTTGAATTTACGAAGAAAACACCGAGATTGTTAACTCCTCGGAGGAACAGATGGTGCAGCGCTCGTCTTTATTTCCAGGGATTACCACAAAGTATGTGCCGGGTGTCCCACGTCAGGAAACGCAGCCTGCAGCAGCTGGGCTGCAGGTGTCGGGCACGGCACACTGAAGAGGCACCGTTGTGCTGGATGAAACACTGTCATTCCCTCACGCACAGCATTAGAGAAACGTTCGTTGTCCGTGACTGGAAAAATCCTCCTGTCTTCCCACCTCTGGTGTCTCAAACAAAAGAATCGGAGATTTTCAGTGAGGAAGTGGCTTCCCCAAAAACCAGAACTAGGGTTTAGAATCAGAGGCCTGAGCAAGGCCTGCAGGGTTGGAAATGAGGGTGCTCGGGACATGTTTTGTAAGGACGACGTAGACACGGTGGAGGAAACACACTCTTGGGACCCCAAACGCACGATGCCACAGGGAAGACTGAGCTTGGGACCCGCGTCACACAAAAACTGCCTCCCTTTTGTTCCCAGACAGGCAGCTGTGATCTCCCGGGCTGACCTTACCTTATGTAAAAGGTGGATTCACTGAGTGCTAATCAGAGGCCCACGAGAATGCAGCCATGAGCCTCACTGTGCCCCACCACCTGCCCTCCCTCCTTTTCCTTCTCCCCTCCTGCTTGCTCTCTCCCCGTTAAGAATTAAAGTTCCCCAAACCCTCTTTGGAAAAGGCTCAGGTCACAGGTCCCACTGGGACTTGTGTTTCTTTCTTCTGGGCACATCCTCAATCTTAGCAACATAAACTTCTAATTGATTGAGATCTACTTCGGTCACGTTTTGGCTTACGATACTGTGAACCAAAATAAATCCTCCCTTTCACGACCAAGGTGAGTGTCCTAGTTCACTAGTTTCCTATGCCAGTGTAGGTCTGAGTCGACCCCATCTCTCTTGTTGTCTGTCTAGCTGACATTATTTTTCAGCCCTAAGCAATGTGTGGTCAAAGGAATTTAATGCAATTTTCTTCATGATGATTTTTTTTCCCTTTTTAAAATTTAAAAACTAAAAAAAATTTAAAAACTCTTTAATCAACATTTTCAGTTTTTTTATTCTTAAATATCTGTTGAAAAGGTTTATCTATGGCTGGGGGCGGTGGCTCACGCCTGTAAACCCAGCACTTTAGGAGGCCGATGTGGGCAGATCACGAGGTCAGGAGATCGAGACCATCCTGGCTAACACGGTGAAACCCCATCTCTACTAAAACTACAAAAAAAAATTTAGCTGGGCGCGGTGGCAGGTGTCTGTAGTCCCAGCTACTTGGGAAGCTGAGGCAGAATGGCATGAACTCAGGAGGCGGAGGGTGCAGTGAGCCGAGATTGAGCCACTGCACTCCAGCCTGGGTGACAGAGCAAGACTTCATCTCAATTAAAAAAAGAAAAAAGAAAAGGTTTCTCTATAAATTACAGGGCTCATGTTTTCTGGTATGATGTTCTTTTCAAATAAATCCTCATCAACATTTTTGCAGAAATGTTTTCAAATTTTGTCAGTTAAAACTTAGAACCTGAAAGGGGCAAACGCATGCTTGTCCTAGAAAGAAGAAATTAAACACGGCGACCATGGTTTCTACGACTTATTAAGTTTGTAACACACTTGGGAATGACAACAAAAGATTAACTTTCTCAAAAATTCAGCCCGTTCAGTAAGAAGAAAAAGGAAAACACAGAACTCCTACCAGGTGGACGGTGGGTAGTGGCCGCCAAGGTGCTGATTGATGGAGCCTTTTCTAAGTGAAGGGCCGGGTGTCTCACGGTGAGGCTGGGGTCAAGGAAGGATTCTGGCGCCGGCTGAAGGCAGGGGCTGAGCTGAGTGCGTGTTTCCAGTCCTTTGCCTTCAATCCTTGAAGTAACAATCATTGCATTTCCAACAGTCAGGGTAAAAAAGATTTCCATCTGAATTATCTTTCCTTATAGTCTTGTGAAGAGGAGACCACGGCTGAGGGCTTCATCCAGAGGGAAGTGGCCACAGAGGTGACCTGTAGACTTGGCCACCGTGACCATCTCCCTCGTTTGCTTCTGAGTGTGCAAGGCGTTTCTCCAGGATTTCCCCTCAGTTTAAGGAAGGCGAGTGCAGGTTTTTGTCTGTTTGCTCACACGGCCTTTCCAGGTCTTGGATACTTGTTGGCTGGGGGCAATTCTTCCTCTCCTGACCCAGATGGAAATCATTGCGAAGCTCCCTTTCCCCCGCCCACCGTGGAACAGCCACAGGGCTGATTGGAGACACCAGCCCGGGAGAAAACTACGGTTCTGCTGGGAATTCTCAACGTGATTTCACCTGTGCGTCCTCAGTGTGAGCCACTGGCTGATGCAGGGAGAGCGGAGAGACTGTGGGAGCGGCGGCAGTGGACTTGTTTTCCCACGTGGCTTATTTCAGGCGGCTTTTAAATACCGTTCTTCTTCCCAACGGACACAGGCGCTTTTAGATCTGCCACTGGGCAAGAACTGCTGTTTACAACACTCAGCACATTAGTTCTGGAACTGAAACGGCCCATCAAGATATGTTTCAGGTAACAGCTTATCTTTTAGAATATCATCTACAGTTGGCTTAATTATTTTGAAGCTACATATATTCATCTTAAAACTGTTTCGACTTTTTCTTCACCACAAACAACTGCATGTAAGTGTGCGTATCGTGATACCTGCCGGCCTGGAGCTTGGACTATCCGTGGACCTTTGAAGTTAAAGGCACAGGAAAAGATGCTGAGGCTGTGTCCTGGATGGCGGATCATTCCCACAATGGTGAAAATGCCACCCCCACTTTCTTCTGTTTGAGTTTTCTGTGACATTTCATTATTACATACCCTGCACAAAGTAGGTATTCCTCTATATGCTTTTTAAAAGATTGTCATGTTGGAAAAGATTTGGGATAACCTGAATTTCGAAGACTCACGTAGCCTGTCTTTCATTACATCCCACCCAGACTCACACAGTTTCATAGGGAAAAAAATGACATAGTAGAGATAGTGTGTAGGATACATGTATAAGGTCAGTTATATTTATTCTATCCCGTATTCATACCCAAACTCCCATATGTGCACTCTCTTTTTATTAATACTGAGAAAAGAGTATTGACTCTGAGTTTTAAGATTAAAAACACAAAAAATCCATTAAAATATAATCCAGTTTATGGAAATTCTGCTAAGGTGGTAACATTACTGTGCACTTTGTACAGATTGTCCAGAGGGCTATACAGAGGACAGCCTCCGATCTGCTCTATGAGAACCCTAATTCCTGACATGTGCTGCGGAGGTGTTTTAAAGGAAGCACCTGAAACAAAAGTGACTGCCTGTTGAGAACCAGTGTGTCAGTGTCCTTCAAACATGGCTCCCAGAACAAAAGGCCAGTTCCTGTGTGAACTGATCGGTTCCAGGTGTGTGTCGGGGGTCATGCCATTGTCTGCCCATCTTCCTTCATGGTGGGCATGAGGATGACATCAGCGTTTTCAGCAGCTGTGAGCTGCCCATCCACCCAAGGCGCCCATCCATCCAAGCTGCCCATCCATCCAAGCTGCCTATCCACCCAAGGCACCCATCCAAGGTGCCCATCCACCTAAGGTGCCCATCCATCCAAGCTGCCTATCCACCCAAGGCACCCATCCAAGGTGCCCATCCACCTAAGGTGCCCATCCATCCAAGCTGCCCATCCACCCAAGGCACCTATCCAAGGTGCCCATCCACCTAAGGTGCCCATCCATCCACCCAAGGCACCCATCCAAGGTGCCCATCCACCTAAGGTGCCCATCCATCCAAGCTGCCCATCCACCCAAGGCACCTATCCAAGTTGCCCATCCATGTAAGACGCCCATCCACCCAAGATGCCCATCCATCCAAGCTGCCCATGCACCCAAGCTACCCATCCACCCAAGGCACCCATCCAAGTTGCCCATCCATGTAAGATGCCCAAGATGCCCATCCATCCAAGGTGCCCATCTACCCAAGGCACCCATCCAAGCTGCCCATCCTTGGCTCCTCTGCTGCAGCACCTGTCACAGAGCCTGGCCCTGGGGTTAATGCTCTACAAATATTTGTTGAATGGATCAAAAACATTTTCACCCAAATGCTCCACATGCTTCTCCCAAGAGCTACTGTTTGGGAGACTGGGCTCCCCTTGAATCTTTTTTTTTTTTTTTTTTTAGATTCAACTATAGTACTTTCTTCTCTAAACAGATTGTGTTAGTTTATCCCAGGGTTTTAACCTGTTAAGGGCTTTACAAACTGTTAATTCTGTATTTCAGCATATCCCACCTCCCTGTCTCTGACTTAGCCATGGTCCTCACGATGTGCCAGGCATGTCTTCATTCTTCCACCGTAAACCTGCGTTTTCCATGTGCACTTCATTCTTCCACCGTAAACCTGCGTTTTCCATGTGCACTTCATTCTTCCACCGTAAACCTGCGTTTTCCATGTGCACTTCATTCTTCCACCGTAAACCTGCGTTTTCCATGTGCACTTCATTCTTCCACCGTAAACCTGCGTTTTCCATGTGCACTTCATTCTTCCACCGTAAACCTGCGTTTTCCATGTGCACTTCATTCTTCCACCGTAAACCTGCGTTTTCCATGTGCACTTCTCCAGCTTGGTGACAGGGTGTGCTTGCAAGCGCCTCACTGAAATGAGGAACATATATGTCTACACCCCACATCTATCGGGGCCTTTTTCATAGATAGGAAGTGCTTTTCCTTAGGGAAACGGGGCTGCCTGTGAATGCTTCCTGCTGCTTTTCTAGCGTGTGTGCACGGACTCCATTCATAACTTCGGGAGGCACCTGGATGCATGGATAAGGACAGCCTTAGAGATGGCAGGCACAGGCTCAAATCTGAAAACCCGCTTTTCCTGCTTTGCTGAGAACTTTCTCCCAGATTTCTCACCTGATGCCCATAATGAGGTTGTGAGGGGGTGGGGAACAGGGATTGCGACTTTTTCTCTTCCATATATGAGCAAAAGAGTCAAACATGGGCCGGGTGTGGTGGCTCAAGCCTGTAATCCTAACACTTTGGGAGGCTGAGATGGGCAGATCACGAGGTCAGGAAATCGAGACCATCCTGGCTAACACGGTGAAACCCCGTCTCTATTAAAAAATACAAAAAACTAGCCGGGCGAGGTGGCGGGCGTCTGTAGTCCCAGCTACTCGGGAGGCTGAGGCAGGAGAATGGTGTGAACCCGGGAGGTGGACCTTGCAGTGAGCTGAGATCTGGCCACTGCACCCCAGCCTGGGCGACAGAGCGAGACTCTGTCTCAAAAAAAAAAAAAAAGTCAAACATGGTACATTCTTCACATGGGTTTAAACTTGCTTGTGGTCACCTCAGAAAGGATAGAGTTCTCCCAACTCCTAAGCCAACAGTCTTCCAAGCCTCGGCTCCTCTGCTTTTGACAGCCTGTGTGCTGACAACAGTATTTACAAGGCAGGTTGGAAACCTGCGGGGGTTGTGGGTGTTGGGGGAGGGGTTATGTACTCTCCACCTGTCTATCTCTTGTCCCAAACACTGAAAGGAGCAAACAGAACATGGAAATGTTCTCCATCTTGTATCTGTTTTGAAAAACCCCGCCCTAACTTTTATCTGTCTGAAAGGACAACAATCAAATGGTCCCTCCACCAGCAAGGGCAGAGCAGGATTCATGGTTGTACATTTATGAGAGGCTATCAGAGGAGCTGAACATCAGTTCCCATGAACTATGGGCCCGGAGGGGTAAACTAGCTTTCCGGCCGACTGCCGGGATTCCTCTGGCACTGCTGTGATACGCGGGGAGTCCTGGAGGAAGAAAACAGTCAAGAAACACATGAAAATAGGCTGAGAATGCAAACAGCAGGTCCTGGGCAGTATCAGTGACTGGACGATTGTTAGAAGGCATTTGCTGACTGGTGTCTCATATTCAAACACACAGAGTTCAACTAAACACTGAAAGTAAGATTTGGAGAAACTTGTTTATATGCTGAGAATGTTTTATTTTCTTCTGTAGTGAAATTCATTTAGTTAGATATTTTATCCTTTGATAACTAAAATGTTCTTGGAATTCACTGAAATTCAGACCATAAAATGAGAAAAATAAAGTTCACGTGAGTCATTTAAAAATATGATTCCTAATGTTCAAAACCACTTGCTGTCTCATTCTCAATAAAACTGGACCTCACTGTGTTAACTGTCTTCTGTCACAACCCACCACTAGGTTAATTTCTTTTTTTTTTTTTTTGAGACGGAGTCTCGCTCTGTTGCCCGGGCTGGAGTGCAGTGGCCGGATCGATCTCAGCTCACTGCAAGCTCCGCCTCCTGGGTTTACGCCATTCTCCTGCCTCAGCCTCCCGAGTAGCTGGGACTACAGGCACCGCCACCTCGCCCAGCTAGTTTTTTGTATTTTTTAGTAGAGACGGGGTTTCACCGTGTTAGCCAGGATGGTCTCGATCTCCTGACCTCGTGATCCGCCCGTCTCGGCCTCCCAAAGCACTAGGTTAATTTCTATCTCTTTTTTCCACGGAGCCTATCCTTCTGCAGAATAATCTCTGGGCTTTGCAAATCCAGTTCCGCTCTTGAAAAATCTGTTTGCACCCAGTGGCTGGAGACTCTAACTTTGAGCTGTAATTGTGTCTCACCTGATCTTTTCTAAAGGTTTCTCTGCTTTTCGTCCTGCCAGAGTTCACTCATTTCTCCTGGCTCAGCGTTGTGAAAACCCCGTGTGCTCTGTATGAGCAAAGCCTGCATTCAAGACACACATCTGAGTGAAAGACATATTCGGTGCATGGTTCTCCATTAAAAAAAAAAAAAAAAAAGACATGATGTTTGTAATTTCATTTCCTTGCCTTTTGGGATTCTGAGCATTTTCCAGTCCTCCTTCTAAAAGACGTAAAGAAAACTTCCGGATGAATATTCATAGAGCAACATCACCAATGAGAATTATCTGCTCAGAATAATATCCTGTCAAATGCCCACATATTGGGAATTAAATCAGATTCACAAACGTTTTCTGTTTTTGGTGTTCACACGGGATATGGAAAGCACAGACGTGGAGCAGAAGGAAAACGGATCCACGTTTGCAAGATAACGGCTACTGTTTTCCAAGGAGGGGCAAAGACAAAATCGGCCCCCCAGGAGCACTCCCCAGGCGGGTGTGGCTGCTGTGGGTTCAGAGGGTCCCCTGCTTAGTGAGGGAGGTGGGCCCTGTGGTGTGAGGACTCCCGGGTGGGTGGTAGGAGGCCTGGGCTCCTGGCCAGCTCCAGGGCTACAGACACCTTGCTGGGCCCCTTGACTCTCTGCTTCTGTACCTGGAAATGGGAGCCGAAGGCCGGAGCCTGCACCCTAGGACTGGCGGTGAGCTGGTGACTTCTCAGTAGATGTTAGCTGTGGAGATCTACAGGTGACCCCATTACCTTTTGATTAAAACCCAAAGCTAAGGAGATCTTAGAATAAACTACGTGTCTCAAATAAAAATAAAACAATTTCCGGCCCCGGGCCCCACTTTGTAAGGGCCTGGTGGGAGGAGATACTGAGGGTCTCGGTTTCAAAGGGGTGTGATCATGAACGGATTCCTCCCCTATGGGCCAGGTGCCCTCAATCATGAGGGGGCCACTGCCCCCATGGGCCAGGTGCCGTCAATCATGAGGGGCCACCGCCCCCATGGGCCAGGTGCCGTCAATCATGAGGGGCCACCGCCCCCATGGGCCAGGTGCCGTCAATCATGAGGGGCCACCTCCCCCATAGGCCAGGTGCCGTCAATCATGAGGGGGCCACTGCCCCCCCATGGGCCAGGTGCCGTCAATCATGAGGGGCCACCGCCCCCATGGGCCAGGTGCCGTCCATCATGAGGAGCCACCTCCCCCATGGGCCAGGTGCCGTCAATGATGAAGGACTGTCTGCCCCATGGACCAGGTGCCATCATGACGGGCTGCTGCCCTGACACACTGCCAGGATGAAGGAGGCTGGTGCCCGGCCTGTGGCCTCACTGCCCAGCCTGGGCATCTCTACAGCCTTGTACGTGGCCACCCACAGGGATCCAGTTGATGTGAAGAGGAAGGCCTGTGGGAATGGGGTCATTTGTCTCATTTTTACAAAAAAAATACTTTTACTGTTTTTAAATTTTAAAAAATAGTGCATTTTTGCGAAAGAATTGTATATCTATACAAATATAAAAATAAACTTTAGTATCAAATCTTCCTGGGAAAATCTTAGTTTTTTCATTATTATATAGTAAAGGTTAATTTTTAGAATTATTTTTTACAAAAACAAAAATCTGCCCAGCTTCTTCCCTCCGTGGTGCAGAAGAACACGTTCTATTTTTGGTGGGTTTAGGCTTTTTGGCGAAAGGGAAGAAAATGAGCATCTGTTCATTTTGCAGATCAAAATATCCACATGGAAGGGAAACTGGTGAAAGGAAAATTTCTACCTTTACCTTTTTTGGGTTTTATATATTTTGTAAAATTCTGACTCCTATTGCTATTAATATTAACAGGAAGTTCGAGTTAAAGCCAGAGAATGAACACTGAGACCGAAAAATACTGTCTGATGCCCCATGAATCACATTCACGGGGCAGAATATTACTTTAAATTCATTTGAAATACTCTGCTCCTTGCTGGAGTCTTCCACAGAAGCCATCAAAATGTCCATAGTACACGCAATATTTATTATATAGAGATGTACATCTTCTAAAAAGAATATACTTTCAAGCACATAAAACTATTGGTTGTAAATATTTGGTATATTAAAATATTTCCCTCTTCCTAATGTCAGACAGACAAGGGGTGGGTGTAATGTGGGGAGCTGTGGATTTTTGCTGAGATCTTCATCACCTCATGAAATGGAACTATGGAATCTTTCTTTAGCATCTGTACTCTCTCTCTCTCTTTTTTTTTTTTTGTGAGACGGAGTCTTGTTCTGTTGCCCAGGCTGGAGTGCAGTGACGCAGTCTCGTCTCAGTGCAATATCCACCCCTCAGGTACAAGCGATTCTTCTGCCTCAGCCTCCTGAGTAGCTGGGATTACAGGCGTCTGCCACCATGCCCAGTTAATATTTGTATTCTTAGTACAGACAGGGTTTTGCCATATTGGCCAGGCTAGTCTTGAACCCTTGACCTCAAGTGATCTATCCACTTCAACTTCCCAAAGTGCTAGGATTACATGCATGAGACACCACACCTGGCCCACATTTTCTTTTCAACAGAACTGCAGAAGCAGGCATCTGTTTATTTTCTTACTTTCCTATACTTTGTAGATTGATGGTTTTATGTTCGTCCTTTATTTGAAGGCTGACAAGCAAGTGCCTAATCCTTATTTTTCCACCTAGAGTCCTATCTCTAAAAAAAAAATTCAAGTAACTCTAGTCAATTGCCATTAATAACAAAAATACAAAGTATCCCTACTTAGAAGTCATAAACAAATGAGAAACACGGAAACTAAACTGCATGCTATATTTGATGAATTAGGGAAACAATTAAAATTCCCATTTATATATGTTATTCAATGTATGATACATTTATAAGCATGAAGATTGATATGTAATAAGATTATAATATTAAGGAATTAAAGTTGATTTCCTTTCCCCACATATTTTGACCAATGCCTGTTTCTCAAATAATCCTGTCACTCTGATCCCCACTGGAGGAGAAGGGAAGTGACAGCCCCACTGCAAAGAAGGCCCTTTCCTTCCTGAGGAGAAACGTGGTACCTGCTCAGAATTTGTGATGACATATTTTATGAAAATAAATCTGGGTTTTGCCAACTTGGGAAGTGGCGTGTGCAATGCCCACACGGTTCTCATGCTGCTGGGACACGGGCTAGGCGTGTGAACTGCATCAGCTGGACTGGAGTTTGAGCCACAGACTTGTGTGGGGGATGCTGGGGCTCCTCGTTGAGGGGAGACTCGTGGGAAGAGGGGACCAGGCATCCCCCATGTCAGATTTAACAAGGAGGACCCATCTTTGGAAACTAGTGACATGTTTTATTGGTATCACAACTATAGGCTCATTATAAAACAACACAAAGTTGCAATATTATGCAGGAAAGAATCATTTCTTACGAAAATAATTTAATTTTTCAGCACTCAACAGAAACAACCTTTAGCTGCTGTACATGTATTTGGTGGCAAGACTCTGACTGTCCACGAAGCCGGGGTCCACGGAGGCCACCTTGGCTGCTATGAAGGAGTGGACGCAGTGCAGGACAGCCGTCAGGTCCTGGAACTCGAGTTCCTGGAGGAGAACATCAGATCAAGTGTTTATTACAATTGTTGGAAGAACACGTTACAAAAATATTTAACAAAGTTTGGACCTTGTGAACTCCAAGAAAGTCCCTCCAAGAGAGTAACAATACACAGGAAATACATATGGTTTAAAGTAAAAGGCAGAGTAATATGATCCAAATTGGTTACAAACATGAATATACGGTATTTTTTATTACAACGCTGAGATTGTAACTTACTTGTTTTCTTGCACCTAACGGGAGCTAATACTCACTTCCTTTATTTTGCATCCTCATTGATCAGTGATGGGTCTTGATTTAAGTCACACCTGGTAATCCGGCCAGGACTCAGTCTTCCCCACCTGCCCAGCGCCTCTGGTGATTTTGTGACGTGGATCCCGTCGCGGCAGACCCCTGTGCTGTGTGAGTTGGCGGAACTAGCCATTGTGTCCCAGGCCTGCGCGCCTTCCGTATGGGTGCGTGTGGGCTTCATGCCAAGGCCGCGCTTGGGAGGAACAGCGCCTGCTGTGTGGTGCGGAACAGGCGGTGGGCACGGCATGGCGGGGAGCGAGGAGGGGCCTTGTTCACCCACCCTGTCCCCATGGCTTCGGGAGAGCAGGCAAGGGTGCCCCAGGGAGAGTTTCCCAGAGAGACGGTTATGCCCGTTTCCCCGCCCCATACCCAATAAAAAAACTAAAACAAACTGCTGGATCCTCACCTCTGCACGTTAAACACACCAAATGTCATGTAAAAGCAAAAATGACCCAGAAAAGATTCCTCTTCTCTCCACAAACTGCCCCACATAAAGTCCTCGTGTCAAATAAACAGAAAAGTCCACACTGAACCCCAAAGCTGACACAGAAGTTAAAGAAACTGTTTTTAGAAGTTATTCAGTTACTGGGGAAAAAATCATCTTCCTGTTTTTGATGGTAAAATATGAATCTCGCCGTCCCGCCACCCCATTCCATCGGTAGAAAAGAAGGTCTAAGTGCATTCTTCTAATGTTGTCTCTCTTCTTTGTTCACATAACAAAATTCAATAAGATGAAGAACAACAAAATTTCTTTTAAGGTGACTGCTAATTGATTGACATCCTATTTGCTGAATCTCACCAAAATTCTAGCATATTCTAAACTGCCTAGATGACACCAGAAAGAAAGAGAAATCATTTTCAAGAACAGCAACACAAACTAAGGTCCGTCAGTCCCACAGAGGTGCTCCCTTAAGCTCTCAAAAGGCAGGATCTCGGTCATTTTCATTCCATGGCAGAATGAGCGGGTGGAGAATGGGGCCCCAGGCAGGGGTGGAGGTCACACATCACCGGGTAAAGCCCTCCCTCCCCAGTAATATCCATCTCAGCTTTTCTGAACTGCTTTTCTTTATAACTCAATGACGTGACATCTCAAAAATGACTTCGAACTTCCCTGACAGCATGAAGTCCCCTCGGCCTCTTGCTGGTCCTCTCTGCATGCCTTTCTTTTAGAAACCGCTCCTCTCTTGCGACAGGTATAGGACCCAGGGGGACCAGGCAGAGCCCAGGGGCAGCTTGGTATAGACGACAGGGAGAGGGAGGCCAAGATGCCTACTTTGGTGTGACCAGCTGTGAGAAGTGAATACCTGAAGCTTGTTCTAACACCACTATCGCCAAGTGGAGGGCCAGCGAGCCGGCCTGTCGGAAGAGGAATTCAGCACAGAGGAACACCCCACGCAGGGACACACAAAGACATTGGGGGACACTGGGTACCAACACGCTGGGAGCTGCCCCCAACCTCCTACTGACTGCAACCGAAGACTTCGCCTTTCCTTCATTCCAATTTGAATTAAGTTCCTTCCTTTGCATGTGAAGGAATCTTAACACTGACAGCTACAACACTAATTATTTTGATCATTTCAAGTTGTGATGAGCAAAATGTTCAAGATGTTGAGGAATACTCTCCTGCCACAGCTTCATAGTCTTTAGGTAGTTTCATAAAGGGTCATTACACTTGGAAACCAGCATCCCTCACTCTGGTCGTGAGTGGAACCCAGGGCCTGCCTAGCCCTTGTGTTAAACTTTAACTCAAGCTGGATTCACCAGTCATACCCAAAGCGTGAGACTGTACTTAAAATCTTTTATTCATTTTAACTTATCCCTGTTAGAGGAAAAAAACCAAGTAGCTTTCTAGAAGAAACACAAGGTTCTTGCAAACTTAGCGCATATTGTAATTTAATGTATGTATGTGTTTCCAAATAGTAATTACTGAACTTTTGAAGGGACTTTTGGAGAAAAAGAGCCATAATGACCATATCACTCATGCTTCAGGGTTTTGGGTTTATTTTTTTCGAGACAGAATCTCTGTTGCCCAGGCTGGAGTACAGTGGCACAATGTGGGCTCACTGCAAGCTCCACCTCCCGGGTTCACTCCATTCTCCTGCCTCAGCCTCCTGAGTAGCTGGGACTACAGGCGCCTGCCACCATGCCTGGCTAATTTTTTTTTTGTATTTTTAGTAGAGATGGGGTTTCACCGTGTTAGCCAGGATGGTCTCGGCCTCCTAAAGTGCTGGGATTACAGGCGTGAGCCACCGCGCCCGGCCAGGGTTTTGGTTTTATACATACAAATTGAAAATTGCTTTACAAGTTCCCAAGATGTATCCAGTAATAGCACAATGCACAGAAATAAGAAGCCAAACAGCTACCAGTAATAATGCAGGCATTCAAAACAACATCAATAATTTTTGGTATCATAAGTTGAAGTTACACTCCATAATCTTTGAAAGTGCTAGCAGTGGCCAGGCATGGTGGAATGGTGGATCACGCCCGTAATCCCAGCACTTTGGGAGGCCGAGGTGGATGGATCACTTGAGGTCAGGAGTTTGACACCAGCCTGGCCAACATGGTGAAACGCTGTCCCTACCAAAAAAAAAAAAAAAAAAAAATTAGCCAGCCATGGTGGCAGGTGCCTGGTGCCTGTAATCACAGCTACTCAGGAGGCTGAGGCACAAGAATCACTTGAACCCGGGAGGTGGAGGTTACAGTGAGCCGAGATTGTACCACCGCACTCCAGCCTGGGCAACAAGAGTGAAAGTCTGTCTCAAAAGAAAAGAAAAGAAAAGAAAGTACTAGCTAGCAGTGAAATCAGTCATGCCACTAAATTCCACACTAAAACTCAATGAGTAGTATTGAAAGCCAGGAATGAAATTAAAGCTTCTGAAACAATACTCAGTCCATTCTGTCGTGATCCAGATACTGAATAAACAGGCATCCTGTGGGCATTTCACTGAACATCTTCAATTCAATGATATCTCTGGTCTGGTTAATTTTCTAACCAAGTATTACCAGCAAGGCTATCTTGAATTATAGATTTGTGGCCGGTCGCAGTGGCTCAAGCCTGTAATCCCAGCACTTTGGGAGGCCGAGACGGGCGGATCACGAGGTCAGGAGATCGAGACCATCCTGGCTAACACAGTGAAACCCCGTCTCTACTAAAAAATACAAAAAACTAGCCGGGCGAGGTGGCGGGCGCCTGTAGTCCCAGCTACTCGGGAGGCTGAGGCAGGAGAATGGCGTAAACCCGGGAGGTGGAGCTTGCAGTGAGCTGAGATCCGGCCACAGCACTCCAGCCTGGGCGACAGAGCGAGACTCCATCTCAAAAAAAAAAAAAAAAAAAAAAAAAAAAAAAGAATTATAGATTTGTAACTAGAGCTGATCAAAATCACATTTTGATATTTTGTTTGAATAAAATACCTGTGTTGAGTTTCTAAGCCTGAGACGCCCTGTATGGATCCCTCCGTGTGCTCCTCACCCGTGTTCCTGCGTAGGTCATGGGCTGACGCGTTTCCGCCTGCAGAGGAGGGGGTGTCTGCTGGCTCTCTGTGCTGGAAACAGTGTGGAACGAACAGTCTGATACGTTGGGTGAGGGAGTGTCAGCCTCATACAATGGCAGAGACAGGCTCTCCCAAAGTTTATCTGGGACTCTGTAGGCGATTGCAAGCTGGCACGTAGGTGCTATAAGAAACGACAGGGCTATCCAGAGAGGCTGGGATTCAGGGAAGCTTAAAGGCAAAGTGAGGAGGGTCACAGAAGTTGTTTCAAAACCGTTACCCTTGGTTACAGGGATCAGTAGCAAGGGGGGCTTGTGTCCTCGTAGAGGACATGAAGAAATCGAGGCCACAGAAGCCTGAAGTCAAACCGATGTTGTGTGACACAGGAAGAACTTCCGCCCGGCTCTTAGACCCCGTTGCCTGTGAAACGTCTACCCAGAGATATTTGCCAACCCTGAAAAAAATAAGATTTTAATCTGCTGTAAAGTCCCAAAGTATTCTCTTCTCACGTGTCACCCCAGCCCATCACATTCGCAATGTGTGACATCCTTCAGGTGGAAACGTATCCACTTTACAGATGAGAAAGCAGAGGCTCGGGGAACTCGGGCAGCCGGCTCTGCCACGGAACACCCAGTCCCTGAGCTCCAGCCCGGCGTTCTTCCACTTCCCCCACACCCAACTCCTACAGCCCCGTCATTTTCCTCTGCAATGTATCTGTCCTAACGCCCTAGATTTTTATAAAGTCTTTTAATATTTAATGGTGGCTGAAACAATGATTTTAAATATGACCCACATCTTGGCACAGTTTTCAACAGTTGAGTGCTTTAACACCCTGAATTTTTCCTTAATTAGGTAAAACTTTTAGGACGCCATGAGGCTCTATCCTGTGCTTGTCAAAATGTGAACGACGAGGTCACCCATCATTGGAGAAAATGCTTTTTCTTTCCCTCTTTATGCGCAGGCATGCCCCATCTATCACCAGAGTGACACTTTCAATCAACATATAAATGCTAATATTACCCCATGTCCTCAATCAATCTCCTCCAGTGGAAATCACGCCTCCTCACTGCACGGTCCATTTATCCGTCTCAGTGCACAAACTGTTGGACATTTGTCACAAAGTGCCTGTGAGATGACTGGCCCTCCGATGAGCAGCCATCCTGGGTTCTTAGTTTTCCCAATCGTTACCTAATGGCCCTATGGGAAAGGGGGCAAAGGTGAAGTCAATCAGCACTGAAGAAAACCATTTCCACTGGGCCACAGCAATCCAAACACAGGCTGCCATTCACCGCAGGCCACTCCTCTGCCACCGACGGACCCATGAATTCAAGGAGGTGGTTATGGGGACTTGGCTCTCAAAGCAAGACTTGAAAGAGATGGTTGTTCAATGCATGAATGAATACCTGGAATAAGTGAGAATGCTTTGTAGTTTGCCTTAGAAAAAGCCCAAGAAGTATAGGATGAAACGCAACAATAACGAGGAACAGTCACACCCCGGCACTCAATGCCACACTTGCAGTGCTGCAGAGAGCCCAAGCCAGGGCCCCAGGCACTTCCTTACGTTTACACCATGAGGCTGGAGCCCTCACATGTGAACACACTCTGGAGCTCAGGTCGTGCTCCTTCTCCCCACTGATTCTGTGGGCGGAGGTGGTGTGCAGGCGACCTGGCTGTCCCGGGGGTGGAGGGGGCCTGATGTGCAGCCTCTCTCACTGCTGAAGTGTATGTGCTCCCGCCACAGCCAGTTTCAAGCTCCCAGGGGTTTTGTATATGGCTGGAAATTTTCTGAAAAGGCACCATGTGGATTTTTGGGACCATGTGGTCATGAGCCAGACGCAGCACAGGAGCACTGGGTGGTTGTGAGCCAGACGCAGCACAGGAGCACGCTGGGCAACTGTGCAGCTCGGAGGTGACGTCTTTGTGAGGCAGGACCCCACTGCGCCCCCAGAACTGCTGTGGTGACTGAATGAGGTGGCTGATGAGAAGGGTAAGGTTTCCGGTACAGCATCAATGCTCAACAGACATTGCCATTTTCATCAAACCATCTTTGTCAAATGAATAAGGCATCTTTAGCCTCAAAGCTAAGGTAAAATAAAACAAAATGTAGGTGACACAGTCCTCATTTTTCAAATGAGAAAACAGAGATTTAAATAACCCGTGCAAGGTGACAAGGCCAATGTGTTGCAAGATTGGCACCTGAAGTAGAATCTGATTCTTAGCCCAATGGGACCTGATGTTTCACTCATGGAAGATTTCAGAACCTTGACACTACGAGGTCGCCGTATTACAAAACGCCCAAGAATAAACTCATAAGCTTATGGGGAGTGGTCCTGCAGAGACAGCATTTCCTGGGAGTCTGTTGGACAGGCAGAATCTCAGGCTCCACCCTGACCTACTGAGTTTACACTCGCAGGGTTGCTGGACTGTGTGCTCAACCCTGACTAGGAGGGGTTGCTAGGAGGAGGCCTGCACAGGCCCAGCCTCACCATGCCCAGGAGCTCAGCGGGCAGAGGGGCCTGCATCCCAGTCCAAAGGAGCTCAGGGGGCAGAGGGGCCTGCAGCCCAGTCCAAAGGAGCTCAGGAGGCAAAAGGGTCCACATCCCAGCCCAGGAGCTCAGCGGGCAGAGGGGCCTGCATCCCAGTCCAAAGGAGCTCAGGGGGCAGAGGGGCCCACATCCCAGTCCAAAGAAGCTCAGGAGGCAGAGGGGCCTGCATCCCAGCACAGGAGCTCAGGGGGCAAAGGGGCCCGCATCCCAGACCAAAGGAGCTCAGGGGGCAGAGGGGCTGGCATCCCAGTTGAAAGGAGGAGAGGGGAGGAGAGGAGAGGCTGGCACCCCAAACACAGTCGGGAAGCTAAAGGTGCCAGGAGGATTGAACAGAAGACGGCTTTGGTTGTAACTTGTCATTTTCATTGTACCCTGGGGGAATGAATGATTTTTACAGCTGGGCATGGTGTGGGTGGATGAGGTTCCAGAAGAAGGCAGGAACCGAGGCACGAGTGTGGTGAATTAGAAAGTGATGGTTGCCCTGTGGGGCTGTGCAGGGACTGTCAGAGAGGGGACTCTCCCGGTACTCCTCTGCAGGGCCAGGGACCTCCCAGTCGACTGGGAGACACCGAATCATGTCTGTGGGGTGAGGACAGCTGTCCATCATGAGACAGGAGGGAAAGACTGAGGACAGGACTTTCCCTCAGGAGGGGCTGCAGGTGTCCAGGAAGGGTGAGGGCATGTCAGAGGGCAGGTCAGTGAGGAGGAAAGCGCCTCGTGGGCTGGCAGAGAGGGTGGGGCGAGCATTCCACCATGGGAACTGGCGTTCCTAGAACAACCATGTCAGAGACACTTCAGAGCAGTGGGATGAAGGCTTCAACAGTAAATGAGGCAGGTGCTTTTCCCCAGAATGGCAGAAACAGCTGGTGAGAGAGAAACAAATCCAGGCTGTTGAGCCCGGCTGGATGTGGCCGAGTCGGCGGATGAGCACAGAGGGCTCCATTCACACCCCGTGCGCCTCCAATCTTGTTTGGAAGTTGTTGTGTCAAGTGCCCTCTTTCTTCTACCCGTTCAGATTCATCGGGTTAGATTCAAAGATCTACCTTCCTGGGCAGTGTTCCCTGTCATCGTGACAGGGTACCCCGTGATTTGCCTCCTGGGATGCTTTCCTTGGTGTTTCTTTGATTCAGGTTTTTAAACCACCTTTTCCTCTTCAGCAAATAATGGAATCACATCTTCATAAATGCTATTTATACCCTCAGTATTATTATCTTGCCAGAAGGCTAAAAAACATCTGACTTCTGCAAACAACTCTGAATCTATCACTCATGCCTCTTTCCTGTGCCTACAGAGACATATTTTAAAGATGAATCCCTGGCTCTTTGGAAAGCTGTTTTCACAAAGCGTAGTCCTTGCAATTTACTGTAGCTCCGGAGTCAGGCAGACAGAGGGAAAGCAAGGAAATTAAGAGAACGGTGGGGCTGCTTTCTTCTGCTTGTGTAAATATTTTACTTGGAAATTTCCAAGTTCTGACAAAGATAAAGAGCTCTTACACTTACTGGCCGAACAAGGTCAATTTTGTGAGGAGATAGTATAGAATTTTACCCATTCCAAACTTGATATTGAGAGTAAAAGTAGTAATAAACATATTAAGGAATTGGGAAGACATTTTCTGATAATTTTGTCTTACAAATAATGAACAAAAACATGAAAATCAGGCACCAATTCAAGTCAATCATGTCCCTATTCACTCAAAATATCATTTGCTTTCGTAAGGCTAGTCATTAGAGCCCGATTGGCTTTTCTTTCTTTTTCTTTTCCAATAATGACAGCTAAAAAAACTTCATGTATCTTTTTTGGAAGCACGTTGGCATTTATACTTCTATTTTCTCATTCAATAAAATACAGTTGTTACAATCACTGTTCCCTTTCCATCACCAACATTCATCATGTTTCTCTGAGCCAAAACCTTAGCCTTCACTCAAGTCATCAGTGCCAGCAAATGACAGCGTGCTTATATTTCTAGGCATATGTGCAGAAACAGCATCTGGCTGTCCTTGCTGGAAAAATCTGTGATTTATAAATTGCCAAACTCCTGCAAGAAGCACCACACAGATCACTACAATGGATAATCATAAATAAATGGGCAATCTGGTAGCTTTTCTAAGAGGCAGAGAACACATTTGCACGTGTATTGGGGCCAGCTGTGTTGCAGGGCGACCTCCTTCCAGACCTCCATTCACACTGTAACACTTTCCCTCCTCTTTCAAAGGCTTGAAATTAATTCAGCCAAAGCCCAGCAGGAACTAATGTGGTTACATCCAAGTTCCGCCTTCCAGGAAGAACCACCTTCTCCCTCTGCAGAGTCTGCTCCCCTGACCGTTTTCTGAGGAATCGCCACATATTAAAAACCGTAATTATCCTAATAGGCATTGTGGGGAGGGCAATGCAATGTCTGAAATGTAGAAGGCACTGGGGGGTGACAGCAAGGCCAGGAGACTGAGGTCATCCCATTTCCTAAATGGGCACACTTCTTTTGTTGTTGTTGTTTATAAAATTTTAATTTAAAAACATTAAATTTTTAAACAGACATTATAAGTTGTTATCCCCTCCAAAAGGCTTATAATTCATTATTTTAGAAATAATCATTTCCAAATATTGACAAGACCAGAGTCTGGGCAGGCTGTGAATCTTAGATGACTTAAGCTTAACTTTGATTCTATGTTTAATAATTCTTTTACCCTAAGCAAGATATTTACACTCATCCCCAGGTTCACGATGAACAAACCAAGGATAATTACACTGTGTCCCGGGGCTTGGTGGTGATTAATGCAATCATGCATAAACACTACCCAGTACAGTCCCTGGCATCTGGATGGCACTTAATATACAAGAGAGATTGAAACTGCCTTTGTGAAACTTATGAAGGCGAGAAAAGTAGCGTAAGTGACCCCACCTTGCTTCTAACCTCACAAGCTGATGGCCTTGTTCATGGCTGGACACAGGCCCAGTTCAGAACACAGGAATTTAGCTTCTAGTTTAACCTTAAAGCAAGGATGATAACAGCCCCTTCCCAAAGCTACCCCGTTCTTGTTCGAGGACCAAAACTGCCTTTGTATAGCTAATGAAGGGCCACAAGTTTAGAATTATGGCAGGAACCTGAATTCTGCTAAAAGCTCTGCATAGGTCAATCATAACTAGTTATTGTTTCTTAACTTGTTTACTGCTTAAGTGTCATGTAGCTGGTGTTCACAAGACTTGTAACTTCCCTAATTGCCTCCGTAGATAACATCACTATTGTAAAGACTAAGACTGGTGTCTGAGATATTTTTTCAGACCTTATATTTTAGTGGAACAACTGATGCTGCCTAGACCAGTGACGCCAACCAGGAAGCGATGCAGTGCACAAAGACAGTTTGGACATCCCGTCATTTCATCCCCAACCCAGCCAGTCAGCGTTTCCCATTGTCTAGCCCTTTGCTGGAAGACTATCCTATAAAATCCTAGCCTTTGAATTCTTCATAAGGAAGATTTGAGAAGTACCTCCTGTCTCCTCTCGCTCAGCTGCCTTGCAATAATTAAACTCTTTCTCTGCTGTAACACGTGCTGTCTCATTGTATTGGGTTTTTTGTGCATCAGGCAAGAAGAACCCATTAGGCTGTAACAAGATTATTTTTAAAGAAAATAATTTGTTAGAAATGCACCAAGTAAGAAAGCTAGATGCACAAGTATTAGTTTAAGCTGATTTCTGTTCAACTGCACAACAATTTGTTAATGAAAAGAGTCAAACTCTGTAAAATATTTGAAGAGATTTATTCTCAAATATGAGTGGCCACGGCCTGTGACATCACCCTCAGGAGGTCCTGGGAACATGTTCCCAAGGTGGTTAGGGCACAGCTTGATTTTACACATTTTAGGAAGACATGAGACTTCAATCAAATACATTTAAGAAATACATTGTTTTGGTTCAGAAAGGTGGGACAACTACAAGTAGGGACTTCCAGCTTAGAGGTAGATTGAAAAATTTTCTGATTGACAATTGATTGAGTGTATGTAAAGACCTGGGATCAATGGAAAGGAATGTCTGGGTTAAGATAAAGGATTGTGGAGACCACAGTTCTTATTTGCAGAGGAAGCTTTAAGGTAGTAGGCTTTACAGAAAGAATAGGTTGTAAAATATTTCTTTTCAGACTTAAAGAATATGTTGATATTCATGCCGGAGAGGCATCATGAGGCACACCCAACCGTTATTTCCCGTCATGGCCTGAACCAGTCTTTCAGGTTAAATTTTAAGAAATCCCTGGCTGAGAAGGAAGTCCATTCAGATGGCTGGGGGGCCTTAGAATTTTATTTTTGGTTTACAAATTATTCATGCACCCTTGCGTTTAGCATAAAACATATAAAGGGCATGCTGTGCTCCAGGCAGGGTCCGGTGGCTGTTGCCATAGGGATGTCAACCTAAAGCAAGAAGCTGAGGCTAAATTAATACATGTGGAGACTTTCTTTGAGCTAAGCTTGAGAGCTGCAACCTGGGTACACAGATTTAAATTGCCCTGAATATACACTCCAAAAAGCTGCAGTTATAAATGGACCTTTAAAAAAAAGTGGCAGTTTCTGAGTTGTTTGCCCAAAATCTAAATTAAATACCATAAGCTACTGATTGATTGGCCATGCTTTGTTCTTTGTATCACAAATTCCAGGAACATGAAGACGATAGGTGAGGCAGCAGGGCAGGGCCCAATGCCTTTAAACAGCTGCCCCAGGCAAGGATGCACGTGTGGGACTGCAGGACTGCAGCCCCAAACTCACGTCTCCCTGGGACTGATAAATTCCGCAAACCTCATGTAGCTGACTCCTCTGAGCTAATTTTCTCTTCCCAGGGATGGGTGAGATCCAGCCATTCAGACCCCTTAATGCTGAACTCACAAGGCCTTGGCCAAGGAGCGAAAGGAGTGAAAGACGGGTTCACACATACAGTGATGGGAGCCAGACAGGGGCCTGACAGGACAGAGAGGGACGGGGACTTCAGAGTGACAGAGAGGAACAGGCAGTGAGAGATGACGTTGTGGTCTTTAAGAAGAGCCCGTGGTTATAAACCAGTGCTTTCAAAACCAATTCTGTCCTGGTTTGATGATGGTCTGAGTCTCTGGGTAGGGCTGGTGAGGGTCAGCTGGGGTGTGGCTTGCCTGAGGGCTCCTTGGTTTTCATGGGCTGAGCCTTAACACCAGGAAGACCCACAGGCTGGTCAGGAGGCTACTGGACCCTGCCCTACAGGAGTCCTGGCTGGAGCTCTAAGCCCTCTCAAGTCCTGACCTTCTTACTCAAGGGCCCAAAGCCCCTGCCTGTTATGGTGGTGCCCGGTAGGGTTAGCACTGGGACCAGAAGGGCTTTACCTTCCTGTTCCCTGATGTCTGAGCTCTGACTATTTTTTTCCTCTTTACCAAATTCCTTTCTAAAGGGCCCGGGGAGTTGTGCCCTATAAACCATAAAATCCCCTTGAACAGATTCTTTTTTTTCTTATTAATCCATGTGATATGGTTGACTTTCCAGCCTGACTTTGGTACAGCATGACATGGTGGATGCAGATGCCCTCATCTTAACTTCAGTGTTACTTCACACTGAACCTGAGACAAAGCTTAGCTCTTTCAACCAACTGCCAGCTAAAGAATCCCCAAAACCCACCTATGACTTGTAAGCCCCCACTTGGAGATGCCCACCTTTCCAGGCTGAACCAGTGCACACCCTCCATGCACTGACTTCTGATTTCACCTGAGATTCCATCACCCTGAAATGTATGAAAGCAAATTGCAACCCGGCTGCTCAGGTGCACCTGCACCTTCTTGGGACCTCAGGAGGCTGTGTGTCCCCAGGTCACAGTCACTCTGTTGGCTCAGAATAAACCTTTAAGTATTTTGGCAGCATTCGATTTTCTGTTGCCATCCTCTTTATCTTCCTCTAGTTGTGAATGCTGAAGCCCGCATTGCAGGGAGCTTGCCCCTCTGGTTCATGTCCTGGCTGCCCCTGGAACTTGGCACTGGAGAGGCTGGGTGAGATGTGTGGAGCAAACAGGACTTCCTGCTCAAGCAAGTCTGGACATCAGAGCTGGACATGGGGACTGAGACCACAATCAGCTGTGGTCGGGGCAAGCCTGCCCTCTGCCCTCCCTGGGACGGGGGCTTCCTGCCTCCAGAGACATCTTTGGATGTGGGCGGCTCTCAGGAGTCCCAGTGCCGGGCAGGGTGGAGGGGTGGTCCTATCGGTAGGGCTGCTGGGCCAGGTGTGCCCAGAACAGGGCGAAGAGTGAGACTCCACTCTTCCTATGCACGTCCTGCTTCCCAAATTCACAATCCCAGTAAGAGGAAGCTGCTGCTGTCCTAGAGAGCAGGTGCTGTTTGAAATGCAGGACACTCAAGAGACAAATGTAATTTATAACACAACTCACAACAAGCCGGGAGCAAGAAACCGGCCTCGTCTAAGGAGTGAGCTCCCTGCCCCGAGGTCTTCACAGAGGACTTGCTAGGGAGGCTCTGATTTGCATTGATTAGGTCCTCAAGAAGGTTTTAAATATTAAAGGAAAATATCTTTTCCAGACTCTGAACTACCTAAGTCCCAGGCTACAGCATGTTGTTCATTAAAATAAAACAGGCTGGGTGAGGTGGTGCACAGCTGTAATCCCAGTGCTTTGGGAGGCTGAGGCAGGAGGACGGCCTGAGCCCAGGAGTCTGAGCCTGCAGGGAGCTATGACTGTGCCACTGCACTCCAGCCTGGGCAACAGAGTAAGACCCTATCTCCAAAAAAACACAAACACAAACAAAAAGCAAAAAACAAGATAAAAACTAGAAAACAGAGCATTGTTGGGTCTCAGCAGGTGGCGCCCTGAAGCCTGGCACATGGATGTGCTGAGGGCCCCAGAAGCTGCCTCGGAATCAAGGTCCCTCCAGCCTTGTCTTGTTTCTCTCCCAAGGGCGGGGAGAAGCTCTCTGGAGTCTCCTTACTTGACTGAGAAAGCTTCTTTCAAAGGAATGCAACTGTCTTAAGACCGCCTCCCCAGAGATCTCATTAAACAGCCGGGAAAGATCCACCACCAGAGAAGAGAAGAGACTGGAGGAGGCCACCAGGCCCAGACTTTCCCCCTCTTCTGAGGGCAGCTCCCAGAGGTGACCTGGGAGACTTGGTCTGCAGCCGAGACAACCTCCACTCCTACGCACCCTCCCTGGAGCACGGGCCTGAGCATCTCCACTCCTCCTCTCTGTAAGGAGGGCATTTGGGCCTCAGCCACCTGGACCCTCTCTGAGTTCACATGTCCCATGACCTCCATGAACACATGTGAGTGTAATAACTGTTCTCTGCTTCTCTCTTGTTAACGTGTGTCTCTGCTGTAAGGGTGTCAGCTGTGGTCCTTTTTGATGGGGAACAAAGGGATCGTCCTGAGCTTCCTGATGGACACAGAAAGCACAGCGTTCAAGTGGGGGAAGATCTGGACGATCACAGGTGAATCCGGTCACCTGGAAACTCCTGTGAGCATCTCCAATAGCAGAGACACGTGGACTCCTGCAAACCCAGCTCAGCTGCCGTCCTCCCGTGGCAGCCAAAGGTCTCAGAAAGGCACGTCTCTAAAACTTGGTTTTCTCACCTATAAATTGGGGCAAACCCCAGTCTGTGTGTATTGGGAGAATTAAGTGAGATACTGAATGTAAACTTTGGCACAATTTAACCATCAAAAATGGCAGCTATAATTTAGGCTAATAACTTCTTTCTTTGAGCCAGGTGTCTTGCCTGTAAAATGGGGATCTTTTGTTATAAAAAAATTAGGAAGAAAATAAACTGTAATTGGCTCTGTGCGAAACATCCCAAATTAATTCAAGGGTTATTAATAACAAAAGATGGAAAAATTATTTTCCCATTTAGGAAAAAATGTGAAGTAATAGCAAAACTAGGATGCTTTTATAATTAATGCAAGTAATAATAAAATGTCACTATTTTACCATTCAATTTTAGAAAGACAAATCACACTATGTCAAATATTTTATTTTTGTACTGGATCACTTTTATGAATATATGCACTTACATTAGAGATATTTCATGTTAGAATCTTTTTTGGTTGAAAGAATAGAGGTGATCATCTCTTTTTGAAGAGATGCCATTTCAACAATATTTTGTTATTTGGTATTTATTAATTCCTAGCAGGAGCCAGCTCTATAGAACCTGGAAAAGAAAAATGACCCACTTTGCAAAAGAATTTCTCCTTCGATTAGTATGAAATGTTTGCCCTTTCTATCCTGGAAAGGATAAATAATGGTGTATTATAAACGGGCTGTTGCATGATGATCTCATTTATTCAAATGCCAAGTCCACCCTCTGTCTGCATAGGACTCCTCTTCCCACCCCTTCTTCCAGGGTAATAACAACCGGCATCTCGGTTCTTTAAGTCACTTCTCCAAATTCACAGTCTCTGAGGTCTGCAGGTTTTGTTACCTAAATCAGTAAATTTAGACAGAGGTGAGGATTTGCTTTAGTTGTTAGCTCCGGTTTTTTTGTTTTGTTTTGTTTTTGTGGGGAGGAGAAAGAAGACCTTGGGAACACACAGAAAATTGACAGAGGCCATGGAGAGGGAGGCGAGTGCCTCGGTGCCTCTTCTGTGCCTCCAGAGCCTCCACCCTCTGGGAGCTCCCGGAAGCAGCCTGTGCTGCATCCCAGCTTGATTCCGGTTCGATGTGGCCGGTGTATGGATGGTGCAAAGCCTTAAGCAGTTTCTAGTCTGCAGATCAGGGAGTGATGCAGCAGCCAATACTCTCATTTGGCCATTAGCATGGGGGCAGGGGGTGCTGCCCTTTCCCCCACCTGACCATCTTGTCTCCAGCCTGTATGCAGGTGCCAGCGCATAGCTCTTGGGCTGCAGTGGAATGTGTTTGTTTCTGTGGGTTAAGCAGTTACGGCTTCCTCTACTGTGGTGTGGCAGAAGGGTTTACATTTTCCTCTTGATATTCATCAGCTTAAGATTCACACATCAGAGAAATAACCAGCCCTCACAATGAGCAAATCTTTTTACTGATGAGGTGTGACAAGCCTTCCACTCAACTTGAGGGAAAACTGGCAGGAAGCCCTCCTCCTGGAGTCTGGAAAAATATAAAAACAGCTACAAACCATTCCTTATATCAGTGTGAGAACTGAAGTGGGAATTCAAGGTGGCTCCAGCCCCAACTAGCACATGTTAGATAACTCTGGTAAGTGACTGTCTTGTATCACGCATTAGGGAGTTTAAAACACTGCTGCCAAACAGCAAAAGAGAAAAGAGATGAAAGTGGACTTGATCAAAATAAAAAACTTTTGTGCATCGAAGGACATTTTCAAGAGAGTGAGAAAAGATGAACTATAGAATGGAAGAAAATATTTATACATCATGTATCTTAGAAGAATTTAATATCCATAATATGTCAAGAACTCCTACACATCAACAACAACAAAAAAACCAAATAATCCACTTTAAAAATGGGCAGAGGACTTAAGTTTCTCCAAAGGAGACACACAGATGACCCCTTAACACAGGGTAAGATGCATCACATCATCAATCACTGGGGAAATGCAAACAAACAAACAAAACCCTCAAAATGAGATACCACTTCACACCTACTACAATGGCTGTAATATTTGAAAAAGGAGAAAAGAAAAACATTGGTGAGGATGTGGAGAAACTGGAACCTTCATTGATGGTTGGAATGTAAACAAGTATAGGTGCTGTGGAAAACAGATGAGCAATTCCTTAAGAAAGTTAAACAGAGTTATGATATGGCCTAGCACATTCACTCCTAATGGGTATTCCAAAAAATAAAAAAGGGACTCGAACAGATATGTGCATGTAAATGTGCATTGCATCATTATTCACAATAGCCAAAAGGTGAAATAACCAGAGTGCTCATCAACAAATATTGAATAAAATATGATGTATCCATAAAATGGAATATAACTCAGCTCTAAAAAAGAATGTTCTGATACTTATTCCAACATGGATGGACCTTGAAGACATTAAGCTCTAAGCAAAAGAAGCCAGACAGAAAAGGTCATCTATTCTATGATTGCACTTCTATGAGACACCTAGAAAAAGCAAGTTCATAGAGACAGACAATAGAATAGAGGTTACCCAGAGCTGGAGGTTGGGAGAAGGGGAAAATAAATTTTGCTCCTATCCCCTTATAATGAATAATCTGAAAAAGAAATCATAGAAACAATCCCATTTATAATAGGATGAAAAAATAAAATGCTAAGGAATGAACTTAACCATGGATGCAAAGGTCTTGTAGAATGAAAACTAAAATAAATTGTTAAAAGAAAGTAATGAAGACACCAATAAATGGAAAGGCATCCCATATTTATGGGTTGGAAGGCATAATATTATTAAGATGTTAATATTACCAGAAGTGAACCTCAGATTCAACACATTCTCCATCCAAATTCCAAAGTTATTTTTTAATAGAAAAATGCATCTGTAATCTTAAAGGATCCTGACTAGCCAAAACAATCTTGAAAACAAATAAACAAAGTCTGAGGTCTCATAGTTCCTGATTTTAAAGCTTATGGCAAAGCCACAGTAATCAAAACACTGTTACTGGTATAAAGAGAGACACACAGATGAATGAATGAATAATGAATGATGAATGAATACACCAGAGAGCACAGAAGTAAAACCTGGCCTATGTGGTGCCATATAAGTCTGCCACTCAATCGGAAATGTCCGTGCTACGGGCAATAGGCAGTTTTTTAATTAACTGGTGCTGGGAAAATTAGATATCCACTTGCAACACAATGAATTTAGGCTCTTACCTTATACCATATATAAAAATTAACCCCAAATGAATCAAGGACCTAAACATAAGAGCTAAAACTTTAAAAAGTTTAGACAAAAACATAGAGAAACACTTCATGACATTGGGTTTGGCAATAATTTCTTGGATATGACACAAATAGCAAAGGCAATCAAATAAAGCATAGATAAATTAAAAGAGATAGATTGCACCAATATTAATAACTTTTGTGCATCAAAGGACACTGTAAACAAAGAATAAAGAGAAACTCCCAGAATGAGAGAAGACATCTGCAAATCACACACTTGATAAGGAGCTAATATCTAGAATATTTAAGAACTCTTACAAACAAGCAACAACAACAACAAAAAAAACTTGATTAGAAAATGGGCAAAAAATCTGAATATTTATCTAGAGAAGATATACAAGTGTCCAACAAGCACATGAAAAGATGTTCAACATCAATAATCATTAGAAGATAATAAAACCCCAGTGAGATAACATTTAACATCCATTAGGATAGCCAGTACTCTCCTAGGAAAATCAGAAGTGTTGTTGAGGATGTGGAGAAACTGGAACCCTTGTGCATTCCAATTTCCTTTGTTGGTGGAAATAAAACAGTGCAGCTGCTACAGGAAAGAGTACAGGAGTTCCTCAAAAAATTAAAAATAGAATTACCACATGATCCAGCAATTCTACTTTTGTTCAATACCCAAATAATTTAAAACAGGGACTCAAGCAGATATTTGAACACCTGTGTTCACAGTAGCAATATTCACAAGAGCCAAAGGATGGAAGCAGCCTAACTGTTTGCCCATGAATGAAAGGATTAAAAATTGGGTATATGCATATAATGGAATATTATTCAACCTAAAATAGAAAAGAAACAGTAGCCAAAGCAATCTACAGATTCAATTGCAATCCCTATCAAAATTCCAATGACATGTTTGACTGAAACAGAAAAAAATTCTAAAATTCATATTGAACTACAAAAGACCTTGAATAGCAAAAGCATTGTTGGGCAAATAGAACAAAGCTAGGGGCATTGCACTACCCAGCTTCAAAATATACTACAAAGCTGTAACAACCAAAACAGCATGGTACTAGTGCTAAAACAGAAATATAGACAAAAACAGAATTGAGACCCCAAAGATAAATCCATGCTTTTACCATCAATTGCTCCTTTACAAGGGTGGCAAGAACACATAATGGGGAAAAGATAGTCTCTTCAATAAATGATGTGGGGAAAACTGGATATTCACATGCAGAAGAATGAAATCAGATCTTTAGCTCACACCATATACAAAAATCAATTCAAAATGGATTAAAGATTTAAATGTAAGACCAAAAACTATAAAACTACTAGGATAAAACATAGGACAAAATATTTTTGGCATTGGTCTGGGCAATGATGTTTTGGATATCACTCCAAAGGCACAAGCGATGAAAGCAAACAGACAAATTAAAGTCCATTGAACTAAAGAGTGTTTGCACAGCAATAAAAACAATAAACCAAATGAAGTAACTACCTAAAGAATGGAGGAAATATTTACAAGCCATGCATCTGATAAGGAGTTAATATCCAAAATATATAAGGAAGTCAAAGAACTCAAAAGCAAGAAAACAACCTGATTTTAAAATGGGCAAAAAACTTGGACAGTCTTTTCTCAAAAGAAGACAGACGGATGGCCAACAAGTCTATGAAACAAATGTTCAGCATCACTAAGCACAGACAGAGTGGGGAGAATGGGAAACTGACGCCTCCAAACTGGTAGGTATTATTGTGTCTAGTACTTTTCTCTTTGAAAATCTGCATCAAAAGAGGCATAATTTGGATCTCTCTTTACCAATGCCTTTGAGTTGAAATATTATAGCATTTTAATTTCAAGACTAATATTATTTTGACTTCCAAAATATAGACCCTAATGGGGATGGTCCCTTCCAAATAAAAAAGATAGGAAAACAAAGCAATGAGAATATGATTTGTTTGATCTGGTGACGTAAACCATGACTGTGATGTACCTGAAAGAAAAGTAAAACACACCAGCCTCTCTCTAAGGTCACCCAGCGGACGGGTTTGAAGGCTGCATTTCTATCTTAGAAGCTGGAGTGTTTACCAGGGAGAGTTCTCCCAGTGTGAACATCCATCTTATATTTTGTCAAACCCAATCACAAGCGAGTTATTTAAGCTCATTGGACAGAACCTGAGTGTGCGTCATGTGGTTTCTCAGTGTTCAATCCAGACCCACACGGGCTGAAGCACATGTCTAGATTTAGTGTAATGATACTTGGAAAACGGAATTCACCTGTAGGACTCCAGTCTAACATAAATTTATCTTAGAAGCCCTGATGGTTGAAAATAAAATGATTAGAAATTTTCTTGGTTTTCCCTGGGCCCAGACTGGCTTTACTTACCTACGTGGCCATTGTTTTAATGCTCTAACTTCCTCACCCACCTGTGAATCCCCAAAGCCAGGGTCAGAGAGGAGCATGAGTCCTTCCCTCTCAAACAGAAGCTATAGCCCCGGTTCGCCTTTCCTGGACCAGCAGGCAGCGTGGTTGGCTGCTGACAGCTCAGGCCTCTGCTGGGCTTCTCTCAACACTGAGAGAGCCAGGAAGTACGTTAGGACCCATTCTGTGACGTCTCCCAAAAATTAGCTTATATGTTGATTAAGTTTCTCAAAGCATGGTTACTTGCAGGAAACATTTATGAAGCATCTGTCACATGGAAAGCCAGCGGCTGATGCAGTGCAGGCACGGGGATACATTCAGAGTCCTCTACGCAAGGAGCACAGGCTCAGTGCGCTTTAGTGTCAACAGTGGCTGGGCCCCAAGTTGAGAGACAAAACACATGAATCTCTCCATGAAAAAGGGAATTACTGGGATAGGGTTATAATCAGGAAGAAAGAACATAGCTATTTAAGAAACAATTCACTTTTCTGTATTCTTTGAGTACTTTGTCCATGCACGTTTTGAATATTCATTTTCATTTTTATTTCAATAGTTTTTGGGGAATGGGGGTTTTTGTTTACATGGTTAAGTTATTTAGTAGTGATTTCTGACATTTTGGTGCACCTGTCATCCATGCAGTGTACACTATACCCGGTGTGAAGTCTTTTATTCCTCAGTCCCCTCCCATCCTTCCCCCACCAATTCCCCAAAGTCCACTGTATCATTTGTATGCCTTTGCATCCTCATCGCTTAGCTCCCATTTATGAATGAGAACATATGATACTTGGTTTTCCATTCCTGAGTTACTTCACTTAGAATAATGGCTTCCAGCTCCATCCAAGTTGCTGCAAAAGACATTATTTTGTTCCTTTTTATGGTTGAGTAACATTCCATGGAGTATATGTACCATGCTTTCTTTATCTACTCATTGGTTGATGGGCACTTAGGTTGGTTCCATGTCTCTGAAATTGCTAATTGTGCTGCTATAAACATTTGTGTGCATGGTGTCTTTTTCATATGACTTTTTCTTTTTCCTTTGGGTAGATATCCAATAGTGGGATTGCTGGATCAAATGGCAGTCCTACTTTTAGTTCTTCAAGGAATCTCCACACTGTTTTCCATAGTGGTTGTGCTAGTTTACTTTCCCACCAGCAGTGTAAAAGTGTTCCCTTTTTACCACATTCACACCAACATCTATTGTTTTTTTAACTTTTTGATTATGGCCATTCTTGCAGGAGTAAGGTAGCTTATATGTTGTGGTTTTAATTTGCATTTCCCTGCAAATTAGTGATGTTGAACATTTTTTCATAGGTTTGTTGGCTGTTTGTATATTTTCTTTTGAGAACTGCCTATTCATGTCCTTTGCCCACTTTTTGATGAGATTATTTGTTTTTTTCTTTCCGGTTTGTTTGAGTTCCTTGCAGAGTCTGGATATTAGTCTTGTATCGAATATATAGATTGCAAAGATTTTCTTCCTTTCTGTGGGTTGTCTGTTCACTCTGCTGATCATTTCTTTTGCTGTGCAGAAGCTTTTTAGTTTAATTAGGTCCCATTTATTTGTTTTTGCTTTTTGTTACATTTGCTTTTGGGTTCTTCGTCATGAACTCTCATTGGCCTAAGACAATGTCTAGAAGAGTTTTTCTGATGTTATCTTCCAGAATTTTTATAGTTTCAGGTCTTAGATTTAAGTCTTTGATCCATCCTCAGTTGATTTTTGTATAAGGTGAGAGATGAGGATCCAGTTTCATTCTTCTGCATGTGGCTTGTCAATTATCCCAGCCCCATATATTGAATAGAGTGCCCTTTCCCCAATTTATGTTTTGGTATGCTTTGCCAAGATCAGTTGGCTGTAAGTATTTGGCTTTATTTCTGGGTTCTCTATTCTGTTCCATTGGTCTATGTCTGTTTTTGTACTAGTACCATGCTGGTTTGGTGACTATAGCCTTCTATTATGGTTTGAAGTTGGGTAATATGATACCTCCAAATTTGTTTTTTCTTAGTTTTGCTTTGGCTATGTGGGCTCCTTTTTGGTTCCATATAAATTTTAGGTTTGTCTTTTCTAGTGCTGTGAAGAATGATGATATTTTGACGGGGACTGAATTTGTAGATTGCGTTCAGCAGTATAGTCATTTTCACAATATTGATCCTACCCATTCATAAGCATGGGATGTGTTTCCATTTGTTTGTGTCATCTATGAGTTCTTTCAGCAGTGTTTCGTAGTTTCCCTTGTAGGAATTTTTCACCTCCTTGGTTAGGTATATTTTTAAGTATTTTATTTATTTTTTGCAGCTGTTGTAAAAGGGATTGAGTTCTTGATTTAATTCTAAGCTTGGTCATTATTGGTGTATAGCAGTGCTACTCATTTGTGTACATTGCTTTTGTATTCTGAGACTTTACATGATTCATTTATCAGATCTAGGAGCTTTTTGAATGAGTCCTTACAGTTTCTAAGTACAATCATATCAGCAAACAGCAATAGTTTGACCTCCTCTTTAAAATGTTGGATGTCATTGATTTCTTTTTCTTGTCTGATTGCTCTGGCTAGGACTTCAGCACTATGGTGAATAGAAGTGGTGAGAGTGGGCGTCCTTGTCTTCTTCCAGTTCTCAGGAGAAATGCTTTCAACTTTTTCCCATTCAGTATGATGTTGGTTGTGGGTCTGTCATACATGGCTTTTATGACCTAAAGTCATGTCCCTTCTATGCTGATTTTGTTGAGGGTTTTAATCATAAAGAGATGCTATATTTTGTCAAATGCTTTACCTGCATCTATTGAGATGATAATATGGTTTTTGTTTTTAATTTTATGTGATGTACCATGTTTACTGACTTGCGTATGTTAAACCATGTGGATTTTCCCTCCGAGGGCCCTAAATATTCCCATGTCTCTGGCTTTGGGGGAGTTAGCTGCTGACACTCCAGGTTTGCTTCGGGAGAACCGTCTTCACTCCGACTTGGCCCTGCTGCAGGGGGAATTTTGTGACTGAATGTTGTAACTTCAATTCACCATTCTGAACACGTTAGTTACTGAATGATAATATACTTGCTTGTTGCCACTGCTTAGAAAAGAGATTTGATTCAACTATATTTTTGTGTTCATTTGAATATTGTGTTTCTGGACTCAGCCATTGAGAGACTTACAACCAAAACAAAGTTGTTGTGTTCAAACATCCTAAAAGTAGCCAATTCATTTTTCTGGAATGAATCAATTGTCCAGCCTTCTATCAAAGGTTATTATTTAAGAAATGGAAAGAGAAGAGAAGGAAGGGAGGGAAAGAAGGAAGGAAGGAAGGAGAGAAGGAAGGAAGGAGAGAAGGAAGGAAGGAAGGAGGGAGGGAGTGAGGGAGGGAGGGAAGGAAGGAGGAAAGAAGGAAGAAGGAAGGCTTTGCTTTTGTTTTCATTTTCTTGAGACGAGATTTTAAAAAATAATTTCGGATCTGTATTTGGGAAGGGGGCGTTGCGCTTCACGAGTATCATATTAATTGTTTATGCTCTTCCTTTTGATATCCATCTGCATGAGAACATTTAGAAGCCCCTGGTTTACAGACAGGGAGATGGGAAATTCTCTGTTGGGTGACATTTTGCTGGGGCTGGCCCTCCCTCCTGGCACCATCTGGCTTCCTGAAATAGTTTTCTCAGCACCCTCGATTCAGTCTTTTCAGTGATAAATGCTGTGGGCATCAATCGGCGCTCCTGCCGAGAAAACTCAGCAGCCAGGCCTCAGTTTCAGAAACACCCCAAATTCCTTCTGGTCTGCCAACCCCTCAGTGGTCCTAAACACGCAGGTGCCCAAGCCCTCCGTCTGTGGCTGGCACACTCAGCTGACTCACTGATGGCAGAGGCATAATTTTCAGTGGGGTTTACTCTCACAGATCATTATAGAGTGAAAAATACACAGTAGTGTTTCTCCCAGAGACATGATTCTGCAGTAAATTGTGCCTTGCTTTCAAGGCACAGCCTCTGCTTCATGGATATATATGTGGGAACATCAGAAACTTCTGTAGGTATCTGTATGGAGTCATTAAAATGTATCTCATTTTAATGATAGTAGGAACAGTTTTCTCCTTAGAACTGATGAAACTCCTGTGAGTACATTTGGCAGTTTCTTTAATACTAATTTGCTCCTTCTTCGTTAATTTATTCATTTAAAACATTTATCAAGTGTACATATGTGCTGAACCTCATGATGAATATAAAAAAGCTAAACTAAAGTTGCCCTTTGGAGGCTCAGCCTAGAGGCAGAAATGGACTTATAAAGAAATATGCAAAATACAAGCAATATGCACAGAAACATGGCAGGGTCTCACTGGGTCTCTTTTGTGGGAATTAGGAAAGGGCAGCTTCCCCTGTGCAGTGCGTGTCAAGCTATGTCTGAATAATCTGACATAATTTGCATGAATAACACAATTAAACAGCACAAGATGGAAATTCTTCATTCAATAACATTTGCTTCCTCTCCACTCTTTTTTTTTTTTTAAAGGAAAAAACAGTCAAAGAGGAAGAAAAATATTTTATTTAAAAACTACTGCAACCTCAAATTTCCAGCCATTGGAATCCTTGTGAAATCATCCCACAGTCTTGAATTCTATGTGATTTTTAAATTTCTTCTATTACTTTTTTTTTTGAGATGGAGCCTCATTCTGTCACCCAGGCTGGAGTGCAGTGGTGTGATCTCGGCTCACTGCAAGCTCCGCCTCCTGGGTTCACACCATTCTCCTGCCTCAGCCTCCCGAGTAGCTGGGACTACGGGTGTCCATCACCATGCCTGGCTAATTTTTTTGTATTTTTAGTAGAGACGGGGTTTCACCGTGTTAGCCAGGATGGTCTCCTGACCTCGTGATTCACCTGCCTCGGCCTCCCAAAGTGCTGAGATTACAGGCGTGAGCCACCATGCCCGGCCAATTCTATGTAACTTTTGCAAATAATGGATGGTAGGAATTAACATTTCACTCTGCTCCCCAAGCCCCACAACTCCTCCTTCAGATTTCAGGAGAAACTCAAGTGTTCTCATCATGCACTAATTACTAAGGCAGTGTCCTGGTAGAATATTCCAGAAATATTTTCAACAACTACTAAAAGGAAACTTGTTTCATTGCTACCACTCATTTTACTAGAAAATCAACTTACTAGGAATACTGTTTTCTCTGACACTCCTGGTTAATTGATGTAATGAGGTAATAAAAGGTTCCTATTTCTTAAGACGACATATTGCTAACATCCAAGATTTGCAAGAGCTTTGAGTCTCACTCAGAATTCATTCCCGTGGACTCCTTATGTCCTGCATTAGCTTCTATAGTTTTCATTTCCCAGCCGCCGTGTTCTAACTTTCCATATATCTCATATATTGACAACTGCAGAACCTCAGTGTGTGGAGGTGACTTCTGAAAATGCCCACGGCCACCCATGCACTAAGTGTTTGCAGTCATCCACATGTCTGTTTCCTATTCTGTGGGATAAGGTGGGAAATGCTGTCATCCTCGTCTGTGTCCCCTCTTCTTCCTGTGTAAGCTGTGAGGCCCTCGACTGCACAGAGCCCAGGGAGCTGGGGGGTGCGAGTGACATGCCCAGGGCCTTTGGGTCACTGCTCTTGTGAGGTCCCTGCCTCTCTCTACCCAAGTTCCTCCCTCTCGCCCCAGGGGTGCCACGGAGGGGCCTTGGGTGGCTCTGAGATCCGGTGTGGGGAAATGGAGGTGGAGGGTTTTTTAGTTTGGGTTTGTAGGGACATATTAATGTGCCCCACACTCATTTCTAAGTGTAGCTAGGTTGCTGTATTTGCAGTTTTACTTTTTTTTTCCATAAAAAATTCCCATGAATTATTTAAGCTTCAAGCCCTACGAATCTGGCGTCTATCCCTGTGGCCTCTGGAACTCCCTGGGGCGTTCTCCTTTCCACCCACCCACGATGGAAATACGTAGGATCCAAACACAGCAGCACAAGGCAGCCATGCCTGTCACAAAGCCTCTGTCCCACGCGAATCTAACATATTTCAAGCCCCTCTGTCTTAGGTGACCTGATACTGATGCTCCTTTTATTAACAGATAATCAAGACCTGACTGATCATTAACAAATAAAACACAAATGCATTTAACCTTAACAGACACTGTTAAAAGGGTGTTTCAGATGCCATGGAAGCTGCTGGAGGTCCTGAAGCCTGTGCCCCGGGGATGAGAGGGGCTCAGAAAGCCACAGGGACACCGTGGGCATGAAACCCTCATGGCCACCGGAGACCTCGCGCCCTCACAGTACGAGACTCAGAGCTCCACAAGATTAAAGCAGCAAAAGGTTATGGTGCTCCTCCCCCGCCAGGGGGCCCAAGGCAAACAGCTGCATAAATAAACAAACCAGAGGAAGAACGTTCTATTTTCATCCCTGATCCATTCACATCCATGCCAGTGAAATACCAGATGGAAATTGATGTCAAGCCTCTCTCTCCACATTCCCAGCTTGCTGGCGGCTGACGACCCCGGGATGCGGCTCAGGGCAGCCTGCTGAGAGGTCAGCTCAGGGCCCTGCGGTCAGCACGAGTGCTGCTGCCTCATCACTGTCCCCCACCCCAGGAGCCACAGCCTCTGTACCATCTGCAATCAGGTTTTACTTTTGTCAATTTCCAAAACATAAAAATGTCAAACAATCACATACAATTTCCGTTGTACTTTAAGTACAGCTATAAATTGTCATTTCATTGAGATCAATGAAGAGAGGTTCAAAGTTGACCTAAACTTTCACATATAAAAATGCCACATGTGATGTGTTGCTCAGATTAATTCCATCAGAGAAAAAAATGTCTGCAAAGTATTGACAATCTGTTTCCACACAATATATGTTCATGAGTCTCATATTTTTTAAAATTTATTTTTCAGTTTAGTAAATTTAATCTTGTCTTACTAAGTTTATATAAAAACTGGCTTGTAGGCAACACATTTATACATAAAATATGGTAAAAGCCAACACCTGTCAATAGTACAATGTCACCTCCAGGCAATGAATTTAAAAGGTCTAAGGTCTTTTAATTAACAAAGAAGTTTGTTCTCAATATTATGGTCAATTTATCACATACAGGGTGCAAACAAAATACAGTTTGTAAAACCCTTCCTTTAAATTTTGACTTCTGGTATATTTTAAAATATTGATTTCCTGCTAATATTTACTAAGATGCTTGTACATTTTAGTCAAACCAAATACTTTGTTTCAACAGTCACTATTTTAGGATATAAACGTCTCTCTAATAGGAAACATCCTGTACAGCTTGAGCCTCCCAAATCTGAAAATCCAAACACTGAAATGCCCCAGAATCCCAACCTTGAATGCTGACCTGATGCTAAATGCCTCAGAATCCCAACCTTCTTGAATGCTGGCCTGACGCTAAATGTTCCAGAATCCCAACCTTCTTGAATGCTGCCATGATGCTCAAAGGAAATGTTTATTTGAACATTTTGTATTCTGGATTTTTGGATTTCAGATGCTCAATCAGTACCTAATCCACAAACATTCCAAAATCTGAAATCCCAAACACTTTTGGTCCCAAGCATTTCAGATAAGGGACATTTGACCTGGACAGGCTCTTTCGATGTATCTATTGTCTAATTTTTAAGAAGGACTCGTGCTTCGGGACCTATTGGTTTATGTATGTGTGCATGGGAAGGATGGAGGCTTTTACCAGCGGACCATCTGAGCTGTACTTTATGTGTGGGTGGGTGGCAGAATAACCCATAACCCATACCTTCGTCTCAATCTGTTTGGTGTCCAGATTCTGAAACAGCAGCTTTACTCGAGTTTTCCCATCATCTGAAGATCCCTTAAGCTGAGAGAATTTAAATCTCCAGAGCACATTCTGTAAAGGAATAAAATTAATTAGTGATTTATAAACAAGAGTTCATTTATTTAATTAGCATCTCTTACTACATTAAACAGCCTTGTTACATCAACAGACATTCACATAATGTTTAAATCGATATTTAGCATGTAATGATTTGTCAGTCTCTACTTTCTCACTCTTCAATCTTTGCAAACTGGCTTCCTCCAGCCCACCCAGCTCTCCTGCCCCACGGTCCAGCCTCCAGCCCACCCAGCTCTCCTGCCCCACGGTCCAGCCTCCAGCCCACCCAGCTCTCCTGCCCCACGGTCCAGCCTCCAGCCCACCCAGCTCTCCTGCCCCACGGTCCAGCCTCCAGCCCACCCAGCTCTCCTGCCCCACGGTCCAGCCTCCAGCCCACCCAGCTCTCCTGCCTCACGGTCCAGCCTCCAGTAGCTGCTCCGCATGTCTTGAGGATGCATCAGCATCCACCGTCCTCAGTCCCTTGTCGCCCGCAGTGGCCCCCTCTGGACTTCCCTTGCGTTTTCCTGTACACAGCCTTAAAACATCTTATGAGCATTGCTCCTTTTTCTGCTTGGAGAACTTCAGAAAAATTCACTAAAAGTTCCAGTTCTTCCTATATTATATAAGACATAGTCAAGAGTGCAGAAAAAATGAAAACCTTTAATCCTGACTGATACCACCCCATCTATGGCTATATGTGAACCACTAAACCTTAGTTTTTCATGAACCAATTTGAGAAATGTAAAATTAAAAATTAAAAATATTGCCTTTTAATACTACTGCAAAAATTACTTAATGTTTGCTAAGGTACTTTAAAGATGAAATGTACTCTACACACTCTTACTCCCATAAATAAAAAAGCCTGCAGCAAAGAAAGACTTAATGGATGTCTTCTATAAAAGGTAGTCTTTAATTATACATACTTCATTATAATAAATCTTTATCTTCCCAGAAAAATTCCACCAGGGAACAGTAATTTTTTTTTAGCAAGCCATAGGTCGAATTTCCATTAAAAGCTTTTATTTTTAAACAAAGAACATATTTTCCTCTAAGTGTCAGGAGAGGGAAAGGGGCTGCAGAAAACAGGGAAAAAGTTTCAAGAACACTTTTATCCCATCTGACCATTGACGGGTTTATTTCCTGCCCACATGCTAACCTCAAGATTCTTGGCCACATCTTTTCTTTTATATTAAATCAAGGAGCTAAATAGAATCTCCGCATTTTATGCCAAAGTGTCAAAGCACACGTTTCCTGTAGGTTTTGGGAAAATTAGAACTTCATAAGATCTTAGGGAACAGTTTCTCTGTCTCTTCCATGTTCACAGTGAGGAAACTGAGCCCAAATCCACCTGGACAGACTTGAGCATCAGTATCCTTTTAGAATTGGAATTGCCAGACACTGTGCAGAAACAGAATATTCCAAAGTCATGCCTCAGTCACTGCTTCCCATGTGATATGATATGGTTTGCCTGTGTCCCCACCCAAATCTCATCTTGAATTTTAGCTCCCATAATTCTCACGTGTCGTGGGAGGGACACAGTGGGACGTAACTGAATCACGGGGGCAGATCTTTCCCATGCTGTTCTTGTGACAGTGACTAAGTCTCACATGATCTGATGGTTTTATAAAGGGCAGTTCCCCTGCACAATCTCCCTTGCCTGCCGCCATGTAAGACATGCCTTTGCTCTTCCTTTGCTTTCTGCTGTGATTGTGAGATCTCCCCAGCCATGTGGAACTGTGAGTCCATTAAACCTCTTTTTCTTTATAAATTACCCAGTCTTGGGTATTTCTTCTTAGCAGTATGAGAATGGACTAATACCCTATGGTCATCAATTCCAGAAGTGAAACATGTGTATCCATTCTTGTCGTGAGCAGAAGAGAGTGTGATGTGAGCAACGGGGCACTGACGCAAGCCCCGGAAGCAGATGGCAGCCACAGCCGGCCTGGAGGACCTGTCCCAGTGAGCGAGCTGCCCGAGCCACTCCTGCCCTGCTCCACCCACTGCACCTGCCTCCGGAGAGCCTCTTCCCACACTCCACACCCATTCCACCTTGTCTGGGCAGTGCCAAAGCACCCTCTCTGCAAGCTGTTAAGTGAAGGCTGTGACTTCAGCCTCTTACATTGAGGTAAGTCTCATCTGCCTTTAAAAGAACCTATTATCCATCATTTGTAGGGGGGACCTGATCATAGGTATGTGCTCATCCATCAGGAAAAGCCAGGCAGTCTTGGCTATTGAGGTTTTGCCTAATTTCTCACAAAATAAGCAATACTCAAACGACTCAGTGAGCAGCAGTAAGAGGCTTTGGCTCAAATTTGATTTTGAAGAAAGAAAGCTCAGTAGTGGTCTACCCCTATTAGGATAGGGTCTTGGAAATAACCTAAATTAATATTTTGCATGGTATCATAAACTGCTATTAAAACATTATATACAAAAAGTGCAAAAATATCTATGTAAAAGTCCTGTTTATTGTTTAAAGGCTTCGAAATGGTCCTCACAGTGAAGTGACTTAGGTATATGATTATTGTCTTTTTGGTCCATTGATATTGCACCGTAACTGTACTCAACACTGGCAGATTTGAGAATAACGTTTCCTCACGAGGCATACACATCCAGTATATATGCTTAAAATTGTGTCCCAATTTTACCATCTAGCTCTTGTTGGGGTAATGGAGGACAAGGATCTCGTCAGCTTCTCTGGTTTGGGACAGGCTGCAACGTGGTCCAGGCACAAGTCGGGGCTCTGTGGGTGCAGGTGTGGCTCTCTTTCTGCCCTTCTCAGAGCGTGTGGTGGGGACGTGGTGGCTCCTCTCATAATCATCCCTTCCAAATCACCCCGGTGGCCTCTTTTAACTCTTTCACAGCTTTTCTCTTATGCATCTCATAATAGCAATGTTTCTGTAAAAATGGAACTCTTTTTTCCATTATGGATGGCATTTCTGCACACTTTATTTAAAAGTGGTCTGGGTAACAGTTTAATTTCACAACTCTAAGCCCTTCTCCAAAGCGCGATCGGACCTTCTGGATCGGAATGTGGCATGTGCTCCACTCACAGCTCCAGAGACGCTGTTGGCTGCCAGTCACAACAGAGCCATTTTTATTTGTTCCACAGCCTGGGGGATAAACTCGGGTGGACCCATCCTCCCGTGGCACAGATAAAAGCTGAAGGGAAGCCAGATTTCTAGTTCTCCCTCTTGGAAGACAGAAAATATTTTTCCGTAGTTTTAGTAATTAAAGAGCAGCTTTGCAGTTGAGTGCACGTTACATGAAACATGCTAATGTTTACATATTACTGTGATGGTTTCAGGTTGTTAAAGATGATAATCACATCTCACTTCCTTTGTAACATGGTCTGATTGTTAACATAACTGACAGTGGAAGGTAAAACTTCCCCTGTAATGCAGTCCGATTGTTAACACACCGACAATGGAAGGTAATCCTTGAATCCTTCATGGTGGAGGTGCCATGGATAGTACCAGGCAACTCCATGACACCAGGGACTTTGAGGTACTCTCAGTTCAAACTTGATTCATTTCTTGGTGTTTTCCAGAGAGCTGTAGAGACACTTGCTGCTCCTCCTCATCAGGCCAAAGCCAAGTCTGCACTTTGTCTCCCACAACAAACAATTCCTTTTCAGCTTTTAAAAACAGATCTTTTTGTTCCTCTCCATCAACCTTAACTCAGCCCCACAGGTATCCTGTTCCTAACTAAGGACCAGGCCCCATGGGGGCCAGGGCAGCCCCAGGACACTCTTGTGAGGGTCTGCACTGATCACCCTGAATACAGAATCATAATTTGCTGCGGTGTGGGGAGTGACCTGGTGGTACAGTTAGAATAGAAGTTGCCATTTAGAGACAAGTATAGCTTTTCATTGTGCCCCCAAGAGCAAGTAAATCCTGTGATGGTTCTACCTCTCTAGCAGCTCTCAGTCCTACATGTGCAACCGGGCCCCATCCTGAGCCCTGTGGAGGCTGAGGGCTCAGGCAGGACCCCTCCCGGACCCAGGTTGTTGCCAGGTTGGTGCCTGGTGCGCACCCGGGGTCAGTCTCCGCTTCTCTCACACCACTGCGGGTTCTATTCTTGTTGATATTCTCTCCCACTTCTGATTAGTTACATGGAACAGGAGGGAAGTCAGTGCTAATCCAGAGAGCAAGAGGATGTGGACGTCACCCAGAGGCCCCACCGGCCTGGAGTGCGCTTGGACAGGGCAGGTGACCTGCCTGCATGGGGCAGGGACGCCCTCCATCTCTAGCAGCTAGGAGGGTGTTCTAGTTTATCCTCTTTAATTAAAAAAAATACTTTCCATCTAGAGATTTAGGCCATATAGATAATGGTCTTCTCATTTATTTTGTAAGTGCAGAAAATATTTTCATGGTCAAACACATTTTTTGTTTTCCTGCTTAACTCTTTTCTCAACGTTGAAAATAGATAGTTGATGGTTAATGGATTCAGGCTTGGAAATAATTGCTTGTCTTTCTCTGGCAAGCAGAGGTGGGCAATCAAGAAATTTGACTATACACAGGCTTCGAACCAGGATGTCCCAGCAGATGAGTTGGGTTGGCCTCCCAAGTCCAGAACCTCTTTCCTTGCAAGAGTTTGGTGAATAGGCACTGCTGCCATGTCATGGTCTAGTTTTGACCCAGAAATAATACACAAATGTCCTGAGTTAACAGTATAGTGTGGCGTAAAAGTGCTAATTGTCTTGTGAATATAAGCATGGTAACTCCCAAACAAAATATTTGTAGCCACATAATCTATTTGATTTTTTTTCTAATAACTAATACAGAGGGCACATGGGCACTGGAGAAAACAACATTTTAAATAATTATTTAGAAGCATTTCATATTCAATGATATTTATTTTCATAATTGTTTCATATCATTCATCATATTGATGCTCTTATCAATATACAAATAATTGGAAGCCTATTGATGCCAGACTTACAAATGTCCTCCAACATTGACATGAGTGACAAGATGCCAAATAAAGCAAAATTATCAACATTTTATGAATTTACAACTCATTGGTTTATCCTTCATAGTTAAGGTGGGAAAGCTTTCCTTCAAAAAATATTAATTCAAAAATTGTAAATTCTATAATAAACCCAAGTAAACTACAAGGAACGATTGTTTATGTTGTCATGCACTATTTTCATGTTGAGTTGCTGTCTGAGTGGACTCAGCAAACCAGTGTTAGGCCAGAACTCCTTGAAATAAAGAAATAATCCCAAGAAAAATGTGAGGTCAAGTGCTCTCCTTCAAAGGAAAACAGGTCAGCAGGTCAGGGCCTCTGAGCCTCAGATTCAGACCACAAAAACACATCGTCATTGAATCTTTACACAAAGCTGACTAGAGTGGAGAGGACAGCGAGCAGAAGAGACCCACAGCTGAGGAGGGGAAAAGTTCCTCGCTGGAAGGTGAGCGGGAGGAGGGCTGGAGCCGGCCAGGCCACCTGCCCAGCACGCGGCAAAGAGGCCCCCGGACCGCCTGCATGCTTACTCTAGCATTGCCCAGGTCATTTTGGGTGAGGGATACCCACGCTGTCAAACAGAAAGAGGCACGAAAGGCTGTAGACAAATGGGCTTTGATTATAGGAGCTCAGCTGAGTTGGACGGCCTGGTTACCAGGAGTTTAAAACACTGCTGCTTTACCAAAGGGCTCACAACTGCATTTTGCACAGCATTAAGAAACAAATTACAGCTATTTTAAAAGTTGACTGCATTAATTTTAGGGCTGACTCTGGAGATAGTTCTGTCTGAAACGATAGGAAGTGCCCTGTGAGGCCCCAAGCCCAGCTCTGCCTGACTGTGCCTGGCATCATTGATCATACCAGGGAAATGGGAAGAGGCTCCAGGAAAGGCCCTTGAGGAGGAAAGGCACAGGGCAGCCCAGGAAGAAAGGAAACTCACCGGGGAAATGAAGGTAGGAAATGTGTAAACACGTTGAGCAATGGCCTGGAAACTCACAAACATCGCTCCCACCCAGAGAGCCCCGTGGCCACTCCAGGTGAAAATCAGCCCCTGCAGGTACGAGGCTCAGGGCTTGGCTAAACGTGTGATGGATGTTCTTTTCATTTTTGCAGACTCAGTTGGATCTTCCTATGGTGAGACCTTCTGGCAGAATCACGACAGGGAGACTCATGACCTCTGGACACAGTGCTGAGCCCCGGGCATGGGTGAGAGGTGCTGGCTGGGAAGGGCCTGTAAGTACACTACCCACAGCAACACAGGCACAGATAGACGCCCCTGGTGAATGCTGACCCAGGCAATGGGGACGGTGGGCCAGTGTTTCTCTCCTGGAAAGGAGGAGCTCACAGGCTCCTTCCAGAGGAGGGACACACAGGACCCCAGGGGCTGCAGTGAGGGGGCTATGCAAACCTGCTCTAAAGCAGACTTTGGAGTCTCCCTTCAGATCACCTGGAATACTTCATTACTTCAAACACAGAGCAAGAAGTAGAAGTTACAAATCAGGTGTCCTATTTAAGAAGCTGTATGGAGAGTTTGTCCTTACGCTTGAATAGTTGCTTCATGACCTCCCTTATCTCAGAAGGACATGCACGGTGAAGTTATACAGATCTGGCTTCCAAATAATATTCAGAGCAAGTCACTTAGCCTGGAACCGGCAGGTCCATACGGCAGACCAGGGACAGTGGGAAAAACACCTAAGCGGAACCGGGAAGCTACTTCCCACTCTGTGACTTTAGGGTCCACAGAATTATGGACCTGGATACTGGACGGCAGATGTGAAATCCCTTCTTCTTATTCAGCGCTTATGCAAATATGTGCTATTGTCCTTACAAACATGGTATGTGCCCTTGGAGGGGAACAATGACCCCATTAAATTTTCTGGCCCTGGAATTCCGTAAAGGAAATAGCCTATGGCCCTAGCCGGGGTTTCTCAACTTCCACACTATTGCCCAGTAGGCCCTGAAGATGCCCTGTGCAGGGCCCTGTGCCCTGAGCAGCATCCCTGGGCTCCACCCTCCAGGTGCCCTGGATATCAGCAGAAACCCCCACCAAGTCCTGACAATAGAAAATGTCTCCAGGCATGTCCAAGTGTCCCTCGGGGGCAAAACCACCAGTTTGAGAGACCCAGCCCAGGAAGGGGTTTTTGTCTTGCTGTTTGTGGAGAGGCCACGCAGTGAGGGTGGCTTCTCAGAAAGAAGGCGCCGTTCCCAGTGCTCATTAACCTACAGATTCAATGACCAATTCACTGCAGAGAGCACCCAAAGGTTCCTAAACACAGAAGTCAGGAAATGACGATGAGAAAACGAACGGGGCTCTATTTTGTAAAGGGGATGCTGCCTGATTTGAGATTGCTAATAAAAGACAACTAGGTCTTTCAACTCGATTTGTTGAAAAAAATTTTTAACCACCATATTTATCCTACCAACACTTTCCATTTCATTCATTCTTAATTAACACAGAGAGTAGGTTTTGAAAAATATTACATGACAAAACAGTGGATTGTCCTCGCAAAGCATTTCCTTAACACTTATGTAGTTAGGAGAATACTCAGATGCGGGTGGAAATGGGTCTCGCTCCCTTCCTAACAGCAGCTGTATATTCCTGGCATGCGCCCTCCATAAATTCCCCCAGGCACAGGTGCTGTTCACGGTTACCACGAATGTTCAGGTAGAAGGCAGGCAATGAGGGGTGTTTTTTTCAAAGCATTTACTCAAGTGTTGTGGGTCCCTCCTTAGCAGCGGCATCTTCAACTTCCCTGTCCACCCAACTGACCCTGCTGTGAATCCTACTGGCCAGACACACTCAGGGCTTGTGGAAATCCTGGGTCCCTGAGCTATCAGAAAAAAAGGAGACAGTCTATGAAAGCATGGCCTCTGCACAACACACAATCCAGCAGGGGTGGTGGCTTCTATCAGACAGGCCTGAGTGTTAAAGTCCATGGAATGTAACCAAGCACATGGCAACGGGGCGGCATGGATGCCTGCTCGGCCTCTTACCTTTGTCTTACTCTCAAAACAGGTAAATCCCATCGCGAAATCCACCGTGAAACACAGCATCTCTCCTTGCCAGCTGCACATGTATGTTCTGGACTAGAAAAAAGTATTAATTTTGAGAAAACATTCTTTAATAAAGCTGTTTAACTTTAATTATGTAGGTGCAATATCAACCCGTCTTTGGTCAAAAATTATAAAATGCTCTAACATGAAAGTTACAGGGAACAAAACAGGAGGAAGCAGGGTCCCGGGATACCCGCAGGAACAACTGCGTCCAGGGAGTTCTTTCTTGCTTTTCGTCGAGAGGCCAATATTTCCAGCTCTGTGAGGGGGGAGTGTTTGCCGGCACTGCTCTAACTCCGAACAAATGCACAGAGCCCAGCCAATCTCTATTCTCCAACGCGTGTTTGAAAACACAGTAAACCACTGAATTTTCCTCCTGCTAGCTCATTATACCTAGTGGGTAATACGCTCACTTTTCTTTGCATGAGGCGCACGGCATGTTACGGCAGGAGCTAGACGTGGCATTTCATGAGAAAATTCTGAAGAGCAGTACAATTTACAACATCATCAAGTAGCAGAGCAGGACAGCAGGGATACCGCCAAAACCACACAAAAATGACATCGGTCACACAGTGCGAGAAGTCCCGCAGTCTGCAGCACATCCCACCGCCATGGACGGTTTGTGTGGAGGGCGGCCTGGACCAGCACGTGACACTCCTGAGGGGAAACCCGGGCTCTGCTCACCCCGGGGCGGGTGGTTTGTGTGGAGGGCGGCCTGGACCAGCACGTGGTGCTTCTGAGGGGAAACCCGGGCTCTCTGCCCCGGTCTCTGCCCCGAAGGTCTCTGGGCTTCAGGCTGCGGAGCCCGTGAACACCTGCCAATGCACTCGCAGCCATGTTGGGTGAAAGCGAGATTTGTGCTTTAAATGTTTTCATGCGACTCAAGACAAAAGAAGCAGGAACCCTAATAACTTGGTAAAAGTTATTTTTAACAATCTCTGTAATAAATCTGCAGGTAAAATGTTCCCATTTAGAAGAGAATTGGAGCCATCGATTTGAGTTGGATAAATAGAGCCGTGGGTTCTGGGCCTGTCTCTGAGCCAGGGTGTGCACGGCCCTTTGGCATCCAAACACGTTACTCTTATGGGAAAGGGGTGCTTGATGCCTACACTCTCTCTCTTTCCCTCCTTTTCTCTCTCTCTTGCATACACGCATACGCACACACACACACACACAATACATGGCACATACACCACACACGCAGTCACAGTGCACGGCTAACACCATATATACACACATACACACAGAGTGCAAGGTTTATACACCACACACAATACATGGCTTGCACACCACAAACACACATACACACACAATGCATGGCTCGCACACACACAGTGCACAGTTCACATACCACACACATACACAATGCACGGCTCACCCACCACAGACACAGACACACACACAGACACACAATGCATGGCTCACACCCCCCCCACACACAGAGCACATGGCTCATACACCACACACACAGAGTGCATGGTTCACACACACACAAACACCACCCCCCCCACAGAGGCCATGGCTCACACACCACACACACACAGCACATGACATGCACCACACAGTGCACGACTCTCATACCACACACACACACCCACAATGTGCGGCTCACACCCACACAGCCTACAGGTCTCACACAGCATGCGGCTTACACACGCACACAGTTCAGGGCACACACACAGCACACAGCTCTCTGACACACGGTGCATGGCATACACACGTGCACACACACAGTTTGGCTCACAGTGCACTGCTCTGACACACACAGCATGTGGCTCACACACACACAGCGCATGACTCACAGCACATGGCTGACACACACAGTGTGGCTCTCACACACAGTGCACGGCTGACAGTGCATGGCTTACACACTCACACATACCCTGACCGAGGCGGGCTGGAGTCAGTCAGGTCTCAGATCTCAGGTCTCATTCCTGCCACAGCTCCACTCCATGGGCTGCCCACGCTGCCTGACAAGACCACACTGCCCCCCGCGCCCACCGTGCTCGGCCTTGTGGCTGTATAGCTTGGGAGGTTCTTCCTCACTTATCTCTTGTTCTGCTATTGTCCTCTTCCTGAATAGCTGACTGCGTGCCTTCAATATCTTCACGCCTGTCAACCTTTCCTTAGAGATTGTCACAGAGTAGCTCAAGTCCCTGCCCCTCCCCTCGTAGGGGAGAGCAGGTGGCGGGGGTGGGGTGGCAGGGATGGGGGGAGGGGGGCAAAAGGCTGGAAGGACCCATCTGTCTTGGGCTTCACACAGCTCCTGACCCTTCCAGGATAACTGGGGGTCCAGCCAACACCACACACACAGCCAGTGGTCACGAATACTCTACACACCGTTGGCTTTGCGATGAGAATACGAGAGCAGATCGCAATGAGTGGTGGCTGAAAAGCACAGTCCCAGCCAGCTCCCCCTGCTCACCTTCCATGAATCTGACCCAGAGTGTGAGGAGGATTGAGGTTCTACGTGAAAGTTCACAGGAGGTGACATTCTCACAGCTCAGATTTGAAAGCTACTCAAGCTCTAGAATTTAAATCTAGTGATTATAAAATAGGAAATGAAAGTATTCCAAGGGTAACTGCTATATTTTATGTAGACTAAGTAGCTATCATCATAGGATCTGTAGAAATTGTAAACATCAGTGGCTACCGCTGAATGGCAATGCACACACATTCAGTAATTATAGCCCATCTTTACGGCACAGGCCAAAGTTACTCCAGATGGCTACATAAGCACACAACACATTTGCATAATCTCCAAAGGGGCTTAGGATGGAGGAAGAAAAGAAAGCTTTCGTCTAAGGAACCTCTGGCTACACAAAATCTCATTTTCAGAATTAATCAATCAATATCCTCCCAGACACATAGAGTGTCTCATCATTTGCATTTTTAGAACTTGAAGGAATTTAAAAAAAAATCTGTTTCCTCACTACTGCTGTACATCATAGAACTTTGCAAACACAATTCTTTCAACCTAGTGAATGAATGACATGTGGGATTATTTCCAGGCTTCCTCTATGTTTGCAATTTTCCCTTGATGCCTTGGAAGAAACTCTAATTGGCACACATGCCCCAAATCCTGAATGAAGGGTTGCCTCATGGCCCACTTCCCACATCAGAGGGAGTCTGGGAATGTTTATTTTTGTGTACCAGCTTCTTGAAAGACATCCTCATAGACTGCCCAGCGCATTTTGATAAAATTAGTAATTTAAACATTTTCATGTAACTCAGGGAGAGAATGTCCACATAATGCATTTGGTGTAGTCATTTGGAATTCTCCAAGATGTCGAGGCCAAGGAAAAACTTACTAGGATAACATTTGATCTACTGATGAAATTACGGAGAAAAGGTATATGCATAACACTTCATGGTTTGGCTGAAGACGGGACTGAACTTTATCTCCAGGACATTATATGGTGACCCATAGAAAAATGGCCAACTGTAGACCACAGCTCTGGGCTTACAGCAAAGCTTCTGAATCAATTAATGAGTTCAAGAAAAAAAAAAAAAAGTTCTAAGTACCTCCTTCCACAACTGACCGAAACGTAAAATAGATAGTTTCAGAACTTTTTACATGAAAATATCAAAAGTGGTCTTATTAATGAAAGCTTAAAGTAAATGGTTTTGTAGTTCAGCTTTTGGAATAAAATAAATCAAGAGCAATAGCACAGAGCAATCAATATTTACAGAAACTATCAAAAATATAAAGCACAGAATTACCTGAAGAGTTAAAAAAAGAAAAAACACTAATACCAGAGATAAAACCATATATATATTTATATATGTACACATATATATTTATATGTGTGTGTGTGCATATATATATATATATATATATATATATATTTTTTTTTTTTTTTTGAGACAGAGTTTCACTCTTATTGCCCAGACTGGAGTGCAGTGGCATGATCTCGGCTCACTGCAACCTCCACCTCCCAGGTTCAAGTGATTCTCCTGCCTCAGCCTCCCGAGTAGCTGGGATTACAGGCATCCCCTACCACGCTCGCCTAATTTTTGTATTTTTAGTAGAGATGGGGTTTTACCATTCTGACCAGGCTGCTCTCAAACTTCTGAACTCAGTGATACACCTGCCTAGGCCTCCCAAAGTGCTGGGATTACAGGCGTGAACCACCACACCTGGCCAAGACAAGAAAGTGCTGGGATTACAGGAGTGAGCCACCGTGCTGGCCAAGACAAGAAAGTGCTGGGATTACAGGAGTGAGCCACCGCGCCCGGCCACACCCGGCTAATTTTTTGTATTTTTAGTATAGATGAGGTTTTGCTATGTTGGCTAGGCTGGTCTTGAACCCCTGAGCTCAAGCGACCAAAGTGCTGGGATTACAGGCGTGAACCACCACACCTGGCCAAGACAAGAAAGTGCTGGGATTATAGGAGTGAGCCACCGTGCTGGCCAAGACAAGATTTCTTTTCTGTGTTCTGAACACCAAGAACAAGATGCCACAGTTGGGCTGCTCAGGTGAGATGCTGTAACTTCAGGAGATGACAGGCAACTTGCCCCCTTTGATTTGCTCGTTTCCATTAAGGAAAATGCTCTCCCAATAGTGGGCAGTAAAGCAAGCAGCCTGGAAAAGGAACTGGAGTCAGACAGAAGAGAGATAACAGCAGGTGTGCATCTGCCAAGCGTAGGTCATCTAGTGTTTTCTTGAAGACTTCGTGTCTGTATTCATGGAGAATATTGGTCTGCAGTTTATTTCCTGGAGTGTTTTTGACTGCTTTTGGTATAAGGGTAATGCTTGCTTCAAAAACTTGTGTTTCCTCCTTTTTTCTTCTAGAAGATATTATAGAGAAGATATTGGTGTTCGCTTTGACATTTGATAGAATTCTCCAGTGAAGTCATCTGAACTAAACATTTCATTTTGAAAGTTTTTAAGCCACAAATACAGTTTTCCTAGTAATGATAAGGCTCCCAAGACTATAGTGATGGAATTGTGGCTGTTCGTGGTTTACGAGGAAACAGTCTTTTCGGTTTAAGTTGCAAGATTTACATGTGTAGAGTTATTCATTGTATTTTCATTATCCTGTCGAAGCTTACAGTCTGTAGTGATACCCCATTCCATTTATTATATTCTCAATTTTTGTCTTCTCTTTTTCTCCTCTTTTTTTGTCTGTCTTCTAAACATTTGCCAAATTTAATGATATCTTCAAAGAAACAGCTCTTTGTTTCACTGTTTCACTGGTTTCCTCTGTTTTTTTGTTTTCGATTTTACTGATACCTGCTCTTCCCTGGGGTTTATTTTGCTCTTCTGTTTCTAGTTTATTGAGGCAGAAGCCTACGGTTTTTAGACATTTCCTCTTCTCTAATGAATGCATGCTGTTAATGCTGTAAATTTCCTGCGCAGCCCTGATTCAGCTGTGTCTCACAAACTTTGATATATTACAGGGTTCTCATTTTCATATCCTCATTATTTCTTTATTTGCCTTGAAACTGCATGTTTGACACATTGCTTATTTATAAGTGTGCAGTATCTAAGTGTTTGGAGAATTTCCTATTATCTTTCTGTTGTTGATTTCAAATTTGTTTCCATTTTAATTAGATAACATTCTTTGTATGTTTTCAGTTCTTACAAATTGATTGATGCTTGTTTATGCCCCCAGATATGGCTGATCCTGCTAAAAGTTGCATGGACACTTGAAAATAATGTTTATTATCCTATAGTATGTAGTGGGGGGATTCCATAAATATTTACTAGATTCTTTTAGTTGATGGTACTGTTGAATTCTTCTATATATTTGCTGATATTTTACTTAGTTGTCTGTCAACTGTTGAGAAGGAGCGTTGAGGCCTTTCACCGTAATTGTAGATTTTTCTGTTATTTTTCAATTCTCAGTTTTTGCTTCCCATATTTTGCAGCCCCGTTGTTTTGTGAATACTCACTCAGGATGGCTGGGTCTTCTCGGTGGACTGAGCCTTTTATCATTCTATAACGCCACTCTCTCTGCATCTAGTAATTTTATTTTCTCTGAAGTCTCCTTTATCTGATAATAGGGCTACTCCTGCTTTCCTTTGATCAAAGTTACATGATTTATCTCTTTTTACTCATTTACTTTCAAACCATCTACATGGTTATCTTTGAAGTAAGTTTCTTCATTAGAGCTTGGTCATCTTGTTAATCTACTCTGCCAATCTCTGTTTCTTACTTGGTGCATTTACACCATTTTCACTTCATGTAATTATTGATATCTTAGGGCTTAAAACTGATATTTTATTTTTTGTTTCCTGTCTTTGATTTCTCTGCTTTTTTTTCCTGCCTAACTGTAAGTTACTTAAACTTCTTCTTTTTTATTTTTTTTTCTGCATTCCAATTTATCTGTATTTTTTGAGTGTCTCTTTGGATGGCCTTTTTAGAGGTTGCTCTGGTTCTCTATACACAGTTGTATACACATTCTATATACACAATGGTCACCCCTACATCAGTTTCATTGAAGTACAGAAAACTCACTCCCCTTCAACTTCATTTTCCCTCCCCTATTTATAGTATATATATTTCAAATAGTTTCTTCATATACATTTATAATCACATCAGACAGTGGTATTATTTTTGACCATAAAACATAATTTAGTAAACTCAGCCGGGTGAAGTGGCTCACGCCTGTAATCCCAGCACTTTGGAAGGCTGAGGTGGGAGGATCACGAGGTCAGGAGATCGAGACCAGCCTGGCTAACATGATGAAACCCTGTCTCTACTAAATACAAAATATTAGCTGGGCATGGTGGCGCATGCCTGCAGTCTCAGCCACTCGGGAGGCTGAGGCAGGAGAATCTCTTGAACCCGGGAGGCGGAGGCTGCAGTGAGCTGAGATCACACCACTGCACTCCAGCCTGGGCGACAGAGTGAGACTCTGCCTAAAAAAAAAAAAAAATAAGAAAACTCAGTAAGACAAGAAATGTCTGTGGTGTCACCTGCACTCTTGCTCACCATGGCCTTTCTTCCCTCCTGATGTTCCCAGATTCCTTCTTTCATCTTTTGATTTCTGTTTAGAGAACTTCCTTTATTCTTTTTGAGTAGATCTGCTGATACTAAACTCTCTTAATCTTTTCTTTTTTATCAGAAAATGTTTACATTCTTTTTAATTCCTGAAATATATTTTCAAGCGAATAAAGGTTTCTGGTGCCAATTCTTTTCTTTCAGCACTTAAAACAATATTGGGACATTTCTTCTGGCCTCTGTAGTTTCTGATGAGAAAGACACTGTAGTTTGAATCATTTTTCCTCCCTAAGTGCTGTATTATTTTTCTCAGGCTGCTTTCAAGATTAGTTTTCTTTTTCTTTAGTTTTCATGAGCTTAATTGTAAAGATCTGGGTATAGAATTCTCTGGTCTTATTCTGTTTAGTTTGTTCAACTTTTGGAATATGTAGGTTTATGTCTCTAGCCAATTTGGGGAAGTTTGAGGCTGTAATATTTTTTGAATACTTCTCAGTACTTCTTTTCTCCTGGACTCCAGTGATACAGGTGTTATGCCTTAGTTACATCCTGCAGGTCCCCCTGGAGGACAGCACGGCACAGCTGCAGACAGCAGCCAGGCCTCAGCAGGGCACAGGGTGGGCAGCGGGAACCACAGTAAGTATGTGGACTCTGTGTGACTCTCCCTCAAACTGAGTAAGGTGCCATCCACTAACTCCATGCATGTCACCTCTGGGGGATGCTGAGGCTTGAGCTGAGTGCTGTGAGCGCCCAGTGGGTCTAAAGTCATCCCGTCTTGGCTTCAGGCTGTCGGTGGAGAATTTCCTCTCACACACAGTCAGCTTAATGACTCATCAAATTTTCTAGGGCTCTTGAGAAGCACAATCAGAGTTCCCTTAAATACCTTTGACTTAATTTTTGGACACCACTACAGAAAATGACATGTGCTGCAGGGGCGAAAAATCCAGATAATAAATATTAAAATAGCTTTTTATAGGACAATAGCTAGTAAACTTCATTAGGATGTGATAAAACAAAACATGGTATTAAATAGCACATTCAAGTTCATTTTCAAATATGTTAAAAATTCATGCTCTCAACAAAAGCATTAAGATTAGCCTTTTAAGTATCATAGACAACAGGCACAAATGAAGGACTGGAATTAATGAAGAAGTTAAAGAAGCGATTCTGTTCATTAACAAAACCGGACACATGGAGCTGTCGGAAGCAACATCAGGATGGGGTGTGGGAAGGGAGAGAAATCACATGGGCACAGGCAGCTCTGCTGGGATAGACCGAGAGCCACCTTACAAGCAGGGGCTGGCACGGCCCAGGTGAGTTTCTGGTCAATGTGCACACTGGGGCCACAGCTTGTGTCCGGGGGAAACGCTGACCCACCCTGGGGTGTTGAGGGATCTTTCTGTTTCTATCGTGGGGTCAGTGAGCCCTGGGAGACCAATGCTTTCTTCAATCTAAAGCAGACTGGATTGTGGAAGGAGACCTGCAGAAAACGCTTTAGCTAACGAAGAGCATCAGCCATGAGTGAACGGACTTTGAAAGGATTTTCGACAGCACTTCAGAGCGGTGATGGTAACAGTGCCCTCATTTAAGGCACCCTTCTTGCATACCTGGAACTAGGCTAAATGCCTTACATTGAGTTCTCATGGTAAACTCACGAGACGGTGCTTCCATCCTCATTTTACAGATGACAGTGGGGTTTGGGCAGGCACACAGCTTGCCATATGCACAGAGGATGGGCCAGTCTCTCTGTCCCTGAGTCCTGGCTCCTCATTTATCACTTCCAACACCACAGCTCAGCATTGCAGTTTGCTCCACATTTCCTGTGGGTTGGTGCACAGGGATGACTTGTGTCCCCCCAAAAGTCATGCTGGAGTCTTAGCCCCAGTATCTTATTTGGAAGTAGGCTCTTTGCAGAAGAGACCAAGGTGAGGCTGTGCTGGAGCACATGGGGCTCGAATCCCATGACCAGTGATCTTCTGGGAAAAGGAGACAGAGACCCAGGGAGGAGAGCCAGGTGTGGAGACAAGGGTGGAAGCGGGGGTGAGGAGCTGCAGATCGAGGAATGCCAGGGACTGCAGGAGCCACCCAAAGTGGGAAGAGGTGGGAAGGAGCCACCCAAAGCGGGAAGAGGTGGGAAGGAGCCACCCAAAGCGGGAAGAGGCGGGAAGGAGCCACCCAAAGCGGGAAGAGGTGGGAAGGATTCTCCTGAACCTGAGAGAGTTCAGCCCTGCCAACCCTTTGATCTCGGAAATGAGAGGACAAATTTCTGTTGTTTTAAGCCACTCAGTTTGCGGATATTCCTTAGGGCAGTCCCGGGAAACGTGCGCAGGGCTAGGCCAGCAGGGCCAGGACTGGTGATGGATATGGGTATCTCCACCGCTCAGAAAGCAGCAGTGCGGGGCGTGTTCCTGCCTCCGACTCTTGGCTCCCGGTGTTGTGCCTTACTGGATAAAAGTATCTTATATTAGTCAGGGTTCTATAGAGAGGCAGAAGTAATGGGATAGATATATATCAAGGGGAGTTTATTAAATATTAACTTATACAATCACAGGGTCCCACAATAGGCCGTCTGCAAGTCTGAGGAGCAACAAGAGCCAGTCTAAATCTGGAAACTGAAGAACTTGGAGTCCGATGTTCGAGGGCAGGAAGAACGTGGAGTCTGAAGTGTCTGGCACGGGAGAAAGATGTAGGCTGGGAGGCTAGGCCCATCTCCCTTTTCACATTTTTCTGCCTGCTTTATGTTCACTGGCAGCTGCTTAGATGGTGCCCACCCAATTAAGGGTGCATTTGCCTACCCCAGTCCACTGATTCAAATGTTAATCTCTGTTGGCAACCCCACACAGACACACTCAGGATCAATACTTTGTATCCCTCAAACCAATCAAGTTGACACTCAGTACTAACCATCATTTCTGGAGTGGCGCAGGATGGTAACAAGGAATTTAGAGAGGTGGAGGAGGCAGAGGCAGAGGAAGAAGGGACGCAGGGAAGGCGAGTGGGGAAAGCAGACCTGGTGTTCACCCAGGGGAACCGTCCAGGACCGGGGGAGGGCAGGGTCTCTACCAGTGCTTACTGGTGTAATTCTGCTTCTCTGTTTAAGAATGTTTGCCACTTCAGCCTGCCTTCTGTTTACATATTTCTTATTTTAAATTAAATGTGTAGGCCGGGTGTGGTGGCTCTCACCTACAATCCCAGCACTTTGGGAGGCCAAGGTGGGTAGGTCGCTTTAGCCCAGGAGTGAGACCAGCCTGGGCAACATAGCAAAACCCCACCTCTACCAAAAATACAAAAAATTATCTGGGTTTGGTGGTGGGCATCTGTAATTCCAGCTACTCGGGAGGCTGAGACATGAGAATCTCTTGAGCCTGGGAGGCAGAGGTTGCAGTGAGCCGAGATCATGCCGTTGCACTCCAGCCTGGGTGACAGAGGTAGACTCCGTCTCTAAAAAACGAAACTACAAATAAATAAATGAATGAAATAAAATACACTATGCTGACATGCTAATAGATTGAAATGCCCTCTGCCCCTGCTCACCATCAGAGAAATGCAAATCAAAACCACAATGAGATACCATCTCACACCAGTTAGAATGGCAATCAATAAAAAATCAGGAAACAACAGGTGCTGGAGAGGATGTGGAGAAATAGGAACGCTTTAACACTGTTGGTGGGATTGTAAACTAGTTCAACCATTGTGGAAAACAGTGTGGCGATTCCTCAAGGATCTAGAACTAGAAATACCATATGACCCAGCCATCCCATTACTGGGGATATACCCAAAGGATTATAAGTCATGCTGGTATAAAGACACATGCACACATATGTTTATTGCGGCCTGCCTTCCTTCCTTCCTTCCCTCCCTCCCTCTCGTCATCTTCTCTCTCCTCCCTCCCTCCCTCCCTCTCTCTCTCTCTCTCTCTCTCTCTCTTTCTTTCTTTCCTTCAGAGTCTAACACTGTTGCCCAGGCTGAAGTGCAGTGGTGCGATCTTGGCTCACTGCAAGCTCCACCTCCCGGGTTCACGCCATTCTCCTGCCTCAGCCTCCCGAGTAGCTGGGACTACAGGCGCCGCCACCATGCCTAGCTAATTTTTTGTATTTTTAGTAGAGACAGGGTTTCACCATATTAGCCAGGATGGTCTTGATCTCCTGACCTTGTGATCCGCCTGCCTCGGCCTCCCAAAGTGCTGGGATTACAGGCTTGAGCCACTGCACCCGGCCCAGTCTTTTCAATAAATGGTGCTGGGAAAACTCGATATCCATTTGCAAAAATGAAGTGGAACCCTTATCTTATATCATATCCCAAAATTAAATGAAAATAGATAAAAATGCTAAATGTTACAGCTAAAATTGTAAAATTCTTATGATTAAAAATAGGGGGAATACTGCATGACACTGGACTTGGCAATGATTTTTTAGACATGACACCAAAAACACAGGCAACCAAAAAAGCAGACAAATGGAATAATACCAAAATTAAAACTTTTGTGTATCAGAGGACACCACCAAAGAATGGAAATCCAACACAGAGAATGTGCAAGTTTGTAAATCATATATCTATTAAGGGGTTGATGTCTAGAATACATAAGAACTCCTACAACCGAACCAGAAGTAAACAAGCAAACAACCCAATTAAGAGATGGGCAAAAGACTTGAACAGACATTACTCCAAGAAGATATATCAATGATCCCTCGGCATGTGGAAAGATGCCAACATCACCAGTGATTAGGGAAACAAAAATCAAACCTCAGTGAGATGCCACCTCACACCCGCTAGGATGGCTATGATAAAATACAAACAAGCAAATAAAACAGAAAATAACAAGTGGTGATGAGGCTATGAAGAAATTAGAACCCTTGTGTACTATTGCTAGGAATGTAAAATTTTGCAATGTTATGGAAAACAGCACAGTAACTCCTTATAATTTAAAAATTGAACTGCCACATGATCCAACAATCCCACTTCTGTGTATACACCCAAGGTAACTGATAGCAGAGACATTACAAGATAATTTGTATGCCCATTGATATGGTTTGGCTCTGTGCCCACACCAGAATCTCATGCATTGCAATTCCCAGTGTTGGAGTTGGGGCCTGGTGGGTGACTGGATCATGGGGGTGGTTTCCAGTGGTTTAGCACCATCCTCCTAGTGCTGTCTTGTGAGAGAGTTCTCACGAGATCTGGTTGTTTAAAGGTGTGCAGCACTCGGCCAGGTGCGGTGGCTCACACCTGTAATCCCAGCACTTTGGGAGGCCAAGGTGGGTGGACTCCTTGAGGTCAGGAGCTCGAGATCAGTCTGGACAACATGGCAAAAGCCCCGTCTCTACTAAAACTACATAAATTAGCTGTGTGTGGTGGGGCGTGTCTGTAATCCCAGCTACTCAGGAGGCTGAGGTGGAAGAATTGCTGGAACCTGGGAGGCGGAGGTTGCAGTAAGCCAAGATCATGCCACTGCAGTCCAGCTTGGGTGACAGAGTGAAAGTCCATCTAAAAAAAAAGGGTGTAGAACTTCCCCTTCACGCTCTCTCTGTCCCTCTCCACCATGTGAAGACAACTTGCTTCCCTTTCGCCTTCTGCCATGATTGTAAGTTTCCCGAGGCCTCCCCAGCCGTGCCTCCTGTACAGCCTGCGGAACTGTGAGTCAACTAAACCACTTTTCTTCATAAATAACCCAGCCTCAGGTAGTTCTTTATATCAGCGTGAGACGGACTAATACACCATTTTTATAGCAGCATTATTCCCAACAGCCAAAAGGCAGAAACCACTCAAGTGTCCATCAGTGGATGAACGGACAAACCAAATGTTACATCCATGCAATGGAATATTACTCACCTCTGAAAGGAAGGAAATTCTGACATGCTACAACAGGGATGACCTTGAGAACATTATGCTAAGTTAAATAAGTCAGACACAAACAGACCGACACTGCACGAGTCTGCTCATATGAAATATCTGCAGTCCTCAGATTCATAGAGACGGGAAGTGGAATAGTGGGTGCCATGGGCTGGGGTTGGAGCATGGGGAGCTGGTGTTTAATGGCAATGGAGCTCCGGCTTTGCAAGATGACAGGGTTCTGCTGCTGGTGGTGACAGCACAGCTGGACACCACTGTGAATGCCCTCAATGACTGTGCACCGTATACTTTAAAGTGTTACATTTTATGTGATGTATATTTTACCACATTTTTAAAACAAGGGCCCTACTCCAAAGACGGCTACAGGTTTGACTATGGCCCACGCTTATTTTCTGTGCAAATAGGCATGAGTTCACGCAAAGTCAACACGGACGTCAGTGTTTGCTAAGTGCTGCCCACAGTGCACAAAGTGTGTCATGGGCTTCCAGGGTATGATCTGCCAAGCGATCGACACAAAGCAGGTGGCAGGAGTAAGGCGGGGGGAAGGGGCAGTCAGAGAAATTGTTGGGGAGAAACACGCCGGCAGTGAGTGGACTGAGCAGGCTCCACTTGAGTGCACGTGGCACCCAGTGCCCCAGGAAAGATGAGGGAAGGACGGCAGCAGAAGAAGCCATTTTGAAGGTGAGAACAGGACCCCAGTCACCTGGGGATGTGGACCTGAGGTTCCAGAATGAGCTGCAGATAAGTAAAGATTGGCATCATTGCTAGTTTGGAATATCTAAGGGTGTGAGATTGATTAGGATCTCTGAAGATAATGCTAGTGGCAGGGAGTGAAGATGCTGGGGGTGATGCCAACACTTGGGCTTTCAAGCCAAGTAGAGATGATGGCGGAGAGCAGAAGACAGCCATGAGAAAGTCAGAAAATGATCAAGATGATCATGGAAAAGAAGCTAATGAAGGAGCCGTAATCAACAACGTCAAAGGCCAAGGCTGAAAGGAATCATGCGTAAGAGTAGACCAGGAGTCTGAAGTCAGATCTGTGTGCCTAGGGATGACCTGCAAATGCAGGGGCTGGGGGAGATGCAAGAGTAGGCCGGGGAAAGGCTGTATGTGTATGCGTAGGTGTAAGTGTGTACACAGAAGTGGTTGTGGCATGAGCATGTGTGAATACATGCATGCATGAATGTGCATGAGTGTGCATGTGTGCAAGTGTGTGAGGTTGTCATGTTTACACACATTTTTATGGGTGTGCATGTGTGTGGGCATGCATGTAAGTGCATATGCATAACTGTGAATGTGCACAAAAATGTATGTATGTCTCTTCATGTGTGTGCTGTACCCATGTGCATGTATACTTGTGTGTGTGGTATGTGGGTGTGTGCGTGTGTGTGCAGTATGGTACACATGCATGCATGGGCCTGTGTGCACATGTGAATGCATATGTATGTCGTGTGTGCACATGTCCATGTATGTGCCTGTGTGTGTGAATGCGTGGGTGTGGGGTGTTTGTAGCCTGTTGGTGAGCTTGGGAAGGGGGTCATCTTGGAGCATAGCTGAGCACCATTAACTTAGTTAAATTTATGTTCTTGGTGACACAAATTTCTTCCTCGGACCTTCAGAGATTTACATGGTGTTTGCTGGGTCTCAGACCTTGTGCCTGATGACAAGTAGCAGAAATGAGACAACCAGGAACACATTGCCCTACGTGAGCTCTGCTCTGAGTGGTCTAGATATGACGTCAGGTCTCCACACAGAGATTAGTCTGTTTTGTTCACTGCAGGTTCTCCAAGGCCTAGAACATAAATGCCACCCAGAAAACACTTGCTGAGTAAGCAAAAATAGCCAACTTGGATAGCATTTGCCATGTGCCAGGCACCACTGTAAGCCGTATAAATACCAATCACTCATAAATATCAAAACAACTGTAGGGGATTAATTCTATTATCCTGTTTTCTACAGAAGAAAACTGAGGCAAAGGCCTTTTTAAAAACTTGCCCAAGGTTCCAGGTGGTCAGGGTGGAAGCTGGGCTCACCCCAGGTGCTCTGCCCCGGGGCCAGGCTGTCCATCACGATGCTGTGCGGAATGCATGAGTGAGGTGGTCAGTCTCAGGTCTTAAAGTCAACACCTGGGAAGGCTTCTCCTTCCATTAATGTATCCACAAAACCATGGATGGAAAAGGACGCACCTTATTTTTCACGTGGAAATGCCGCTTGGGCCCTTTTTATGATGGCAGACTCTTCAGTGGTGGCCAGAGGGTGAAAACAACAAGTCACGCTGTTAGCGGGTGAAGCTGCTCCGTGGCCCCGGCCCTCCGATGAGAACGGTGAGTGCTCACTGTCTGGCACGTGCTACTCAGGGTTTGCTCGTTCAGCGTCACCATCAGGAGCATGTTCCACCGTCACTCTGCCACCTGCACTGAGCACTCTGGACCCTTCCTGCTGCTGTTCTCCACCCCTGCTCAACCAGATGCAGCACCAAGCAATGTGTGGGCTGGGGCTCATTCCTCGAATAAAGGGGCATGTTCACAGTTCAGCTTCTCCATGAACAAGACACGTGGTGAACATGTTTAGAAACTGTCTGTCTGGTCAGAGCAGCACAGAGGTGAGGTGAGAAGGAAAAGCTGCCGGACTCGCCTCACCTCCAACTTCACTCAAGGTCGGCTCAGACAAAGGAGCATCTGCTGCATCCACAGAGGCCCTGGTGCCTCCTGCTGGACTATTTCTATTTCCAGTTATCAGCCTTTCTCTAAAGAAATTAAATTGTTCAAAAGTTTTTAAGTCTTTCCAACATTCCTTAAATGTGGATAACAATTACTCATTGTTTAGACAGAAGGAAGGAATGAGGAACAAGGGGCAGGTGACTCAGCTGTGACTCCTCGGCGGGAAAAGCACAGAGTGAGCAAAGATGTTCTCCTCCCCAACCCAGAGCTCCTTCCAAACACGCCTGCCCTTCTGGGAGCTTTGTCTGTGAGCTGTGTCCACCTGGAGGACACACCTTCACCAGCCCCCTCGTTCTGAAAGAGTGAAGAGGCCACCGGGGAAGTGCCCGGGAATGTGCCTGCCTCCTTCAGTGAGCAAGTCATGACAATCACAGCGACACTCAGGTAACCTGTTGATGAATGTTCTTCAGAGCAGGTGTGATGGTTAACAGAGTGTGAATTCAACCAGATTGAAGGGTGCAAAGTGTGGATCCTGGGTGTGTCTGTACAATTTGCCAGCAGCAGAGACCAACACTGAGCCCTCGATATGGCACCATTCCTCGGAGTGACCAGCCAGCTCCCCGGTGGCAGGCTGATTATATTGAACCTCTTCCATCATGGAAAGGGCAGAGGTTTGTCTTCACTGGAATAGACACTTACTCTAAACATGGGTTTGCCTATCCTGCACGCAATGCATCTGCCAAGACTACCATCCGTGGACTTGCGGAATGTCTTATCCACCGTCAGGTATGCCACACAGCGTTGCCTCTGACCAAGGCACTCACTTTATGGCTGACAAAGTGCGGCAGTGGGATCATGCTCATGGAATTCACTGGTCTTACTATGTTCCCCATCATCCTGAATCAGCTGGATTGACAGAACGGTGGAATGGTCTTTTGAAGTCACAGTTACAACACCAACTAGGTGACAATACTTTGCAGGGCTGGGGCAAAGTTCTCCAGAAGGCCATGTATGCTCTGAATCAGCGTCCGATATATGGTCCTGTTTCTCCCATAGCCAGGATTCACAGGTCCAAGAGTCAAGGGATAGAAGAGGAAGTGGCACCACTCACCATCACCCCTAGTGATCCACTAGCAAAATTTCTGTTTCCAGTTCCCTCGACATTATGTTCTGCTGTCCTAGAGGTCTTAGTTACAGGGGGAGGAATGCTGCCACCAGGACACACAAGGGCAATTCCCTTAAACTGGAAGTTAAGATTGCCACCTGGACACTTTGGGCTCCTCCTACCTTTAAGTCAACAGGCTAAGAAGGGAGTTACAGTGTTGGCTGGGATGATTGACCCAGACTAGGATGAAATCAGTCTACTGCTCCACAACGGAGGTGAGGAAGAGTATGCAAGGATTACAGGAGCTCCATTAGGGCATTTCTTAGTATTAGCACGCCCTGTGATTAAGATCAATGGGAAACTACAACAGCCCAATCCAGGCAGGACTACAAATGGGCCAGACCCTTCAGCGATGAAGGCTTGGGTCACTCTACCAGGAAAAAAAAAAAAAAAACACGACCTGCTGAGGTGCTTGCTGAAGGCAAAGGGAATACAGAATGGGTAGTAGAAGAAGGAAGTCATCAATACCAGCCACAACCATGGGACCAGCTGCAGAAATGGGGATGGTAATTGTCATGAGCATTTCTTCCTTCTTTTGTTAAAAACACGCTTGTGCATGTATACACTTGTACTAAGAAAGTATCTTCATTTCTTTTTTCCTTTATCATGTGACATAAGATTTATTGACTTCATATAAGCATTTAAGTATTGTTAATTTTGTGTAATAGTATTTGGGTTGGGGATTGGTGCGTTTCCAGTCGTACCAAGGATAGTTGTATTATATTAGGTGTAATTATGAAATGATTGTCTTTATTTGAAGATTATATATAATCTCAGGAGATGTGTATGCGTTCAAGTCGACAAGGGTGGACTTATGATGGTTAATACTGAGTGTTAACTTGATTGAAGGATGCAAAATATTGATCCTGCATGTTGCTATGAGGGTGTTGGTAAAGCAGATGAACATCTGAGTCAGTGGGCTGGGAAAGGCAGACCTGCCCTTATTCTGGGTGGGCACCATCTCATCAGCTGCCAGCACGGCCAGAATATAAAGCAGGCAGAAAAACGTGAAAAGTCTAGATTGGCCCAGCCTCCCAGCCCACATCTTTCTCCTGTGCTGGATGCTTCCTGCCCTCAAACGTCGGACTTCATGCTCCTCAGCTTTGGGACTCGGACTGGCTTCCTTGCTCCTCAGCGTGCAGATGGCCTGCTGTGGGATCTTGTGATCGTGTGAGTTAGTAATACTTAATAAACTCCCATATATACATATACATATCATATTTATATATTTATATTTATAGAGAGAGTTATAAAACTAATATGAGATATATATATATAATCTCCTATTAATTCTGTCCCTGTAGAGAACCCTAATACAGTAAGTATAAGGTTTCCTACAACCTGACACACAGTCAATGTGCAATAAATGTTTGAGTTTATGATTAATAAGCAAAACTGAATATTTTAGTTACAAACACAAATGTCTATTTTAGAAATGTAATATGGTTCCAGTATTTAGAATTGGTGATTTAGTTGACATCAGCTTCAATTTTCTACTTGTTTTGTATAAACATATGTTTAAGTGAAATTTTAAAAGGTAAGGCCAATTTAATCTTGCCTTACTCAGAGAAAACATAACACGCTTTTCCAGGGCCCCATACGCCAACTGAGAACACAGCTGGTTTGGAGTCTACATCGAAGGGAAATAGATGGTGAGAAATGTATTCTCTTTTTAGGTGGTTTTGTAAGTTTTTTGAGGGGTGCCTGACTGTGATACGTTGGAGACTCTGGGGTTCCAAAGAAAAACAAGAGAGATTCTCCGTACCATCACCGAGCTCGCATCCCAGAAAAATGCTGGGCTTGGGGTTCTCACACTTTGCCAGGTTCAATCGGCTGCTGCCTTCCTATCAGCACCCGTCAGAATCAGAACAGCTAAAAGTTGGAGAGAGAGGGAACGTTACAATGTGAACAATTAACAAAAGCTAATTTGCTCTTCCCAGGATGGGAGTGTTAACTGAAGGATTAGATTAGCCCTGAAATAAATGACAGAGCAGAAATAGAAACATTACCACCAGCGCTCTTAGTTCCCATCTAATTAAATTAAGCCATAACGGCTTTTGGAGAAATAAACTGCCAGCTGCAGCCCGCTCCCTACTCCAGCATCTTTCTGGGGGAGATTCACAGGAGCTGACAGGCACCAAGAGCAATACTCAGCATCATTCTTCACGACGGCAGGTCGGTGGCTCACTGCAGAGGCTTTCAAATATGTACCATGAGGTCCTCCGTTTAAAGCTGTCAAACAAAATTCCCAGCCAGAGCACAGCGCCAATGTTCTAGCCCTGTTTCTCTCAGCAGCTCTATTTTATATTCCGATGGGAAAAGAAGATAGACGGCTCTTTAACTGTGTATTCCCCTAATAGTTATCCATGCCCAAGACTCGCTTTAATTCAGGAAACGCCGCCTCCACAGTCGCTGAGCTTCTGCAGGAACAGGATACGAATGATCGGGCACGCCTGCTGTGTGATGGTCCTGACGACGCCCCATGCGAGAGGGAGGTCCACAGAGAACTGTGGAAGACACAGAGAAGCCAGGGCCACACACAGGCTGTGGCGAGGAGAGGGCATCCAGGCTGGGGCACAGGGTGTGGGACAGAAAGCCCCAGAGACAGACAGGGTGAACGGTGTCCTGGGCACAGTCGGTCCTCAGACAAGCCTGGCAGGTCTGGGAAGGAGGGTCGGTGGGCCCTGTCCAGGCAGCTCTGGATGCCCTGCAGGTGCACAGCAGCTCTGAAGACTAATTTGTAACTGGACAGTGGACAAGAGACACCTTACAGCCGAGGGACTGTCAATGCCGATGAGCGCAAGGGCCATGGGGCTGAGGAGCCTCCATGTTGGCCAAAGGGAGGCAAAGGGGTGGGCACCCCGGCCCCAAGGAGCCCCATCAGCAGGGGTCTGGGTGTGCACAGGCCCAGCAGGGTCAGGCCCGGAAGATTGGTGAGCGGAGACTTTGGAGCATGACCACCAGCCCGGTGCAGGGGTGCGGCTGAGGAGTTAGGGTGTGGGCGGCAGCAGTGAGCAGGAGACCACCGACCACCCGCCTTTCCCAGAAGGAGCAGGCCACGGTGGCTTTGTCCATGGCTGCAGCCAGGCTCTGCGAGCCCTGGAGAAGGGATTTTTCCTTCTGGGTGTGGGCAGTGCCTGGAAGACTGAAAATCCAGAGACTGGGATCCTCTGAGTTTAGCTACCGACCTTCCGTGGCCACTTCTGTCTTGATATCTGTATTTTGTGCCTTTTGACTATTTTTAACCTTAATTTAGAAAACAGATGTGCAGGATCTCTGTAGTAAACGGCATCTGTGTGAGCAAAGGGAGCTCATCTGTCTTTCACAGGCCGACGTGTTGGGACCATCAGGAAATGCCGGCGCTCTACTTTGAAGTGGTCGATTGTATCAGTCATGAAAGAAAGTCATGAGGCAGGGACTGAACCTGGTCTTGGAGAGCACCCAGCTCACTGACGCGGGGGCGGGGGAGTTCCTGGAGGGACGCGCTAGTGGGGGAGGCAGCGTTATTGTGAGTGATGCTTGGCAGGACTTTGCAGGTACAGCCTCTGGATTCCTGTTTGGTGGAATTTTGGGGATTATGATTAAAAAGCATCCAGCACAGATGCCATTCAGCCCAGCTTGAAGCTGGGCCTTCTAAATGTGTTGGGTGCATTTCTGACTTCCAAAGCATGCAGTCGCATTTCTTTGATCAACAATGTTTTCAGCTGAAAGAGTTTAGGTACGTGTATGAGTAATAAATGCAAAATAAATTCCAAAAGGAAGACATTAACTTCATCTAAAGGGCTCACAAGACAATGGTAGATATAGAATTTATATTGTGCTCCTAGTATCGAATGAAAATGGGCTTTTTTCTTTGGAGTAACTTGGCGGTGCACGTAAACTACTCCCCAACTAGTGCCATTCACTTCGCCGCAGAAGAGAATCCCACACTCATTCCAGGTGTCTGGAAAAAGAGCCACGGGAAGGACGTTATTATAGTCATACCAAAGCCAATAAGTAAGGCGGGCACACATTTAAAAACACATCCATATGATATTAGTATTTATTCTAGTTTTGATAATGCAAGACTGACAGCTCCAGGCAGGCTGTGAGGCTGGATGTCTACGTGCAAGCCAGATTCCCAGAGTCAGATTTTCCTATAGAAACAATGCTAGAATGGCAGCAAGGTCACAAGGCTCAGCCGTGAGCCCACCCACCTCTTCACAGGCTTGAGGAGACACGGATGGGGGTGCAGTGGCAACTTCACCTCACTACATGTCCACAGGCACAGCAGCAGAGCGTAACGCTACCTCGCTACGTGTCCACAGGCACAGCAGCAGAGTATAACTTCACTTGTGAATATCTGAGTTTGAATATGCAAACTAGTAGTTATCAGATTTGACAAACTTTATACAAAGTTTCTATAATTACACAACACACTTAACAAAAGCAAAGCACTAGCAGTAGAAAAATTGGCCTCAGATAGATACTTTCAGAAAGTTTGTAAATGAATGCATGGAATAACTTTAATATGAGGTCACTTGTGAATTTGTTGAAATTCGTAATTTGCTTCAGTGGTTAAGAATACACTACAGAGAGGATTTAAGCAAATGAATAACAATTTTAAGGAAAAGCTGAATTTTAACATAGATGTGGATGAGGCTCCAGAATGGTGAGGAGTCCCAGGAGCCTCTGACCTTGGCGCTTCCCCTGAGAGGGGCTGGAGAAGCTCAAGAGGAATCAAGGTCCCACCAAGGCCAGTCCCTTTCCAGACCATTTGTGCAACTGCTGTGTATTTAAGGAAAACAAAACATTTAAGAGTCATTGACAGAAGCCACACAATTATATTGGCAGTTTTAACTTAAAATAAAGCTGGCTGCCAAACCAGCTCTGAAAGTGATGAGGTAAATTAGAACTGCAATAAGGTTCATGTACATAATGAAGATAATCTAAAACTTAATTGAGTAATTAAACTGGAGGTTCTGGTAACAAATAATTATCTTTTAATGACCCCATAAATCTATTCTAATCCAATGTTATTCAGTATTTCATCTGACTTTCTCTTAGGTTCTCTTGATTTATTTTTTTCAGGAGAAACAAAAATACATTTGTAGTATTATTCTATATCATATTTCAAAATCTCATTAATAATAGTGGTTTGTTAAATAATTCAAGAAAGAGTTTTTGAAAATTTATCTAGAAAATTAATTTAAGCATATAAGAAAATTATGTTTTGCATATTTCCATGTGAAGTACTTTATAAACCTCAATTAATTAAATTTTATAATATTATGCAAAGATAAAATAATCTTGTTAGGAATAAGTACACGAATTCTTAGGAAGGTTCAGTGACTTATTCAAAACTATCTTCCAGCCACTTATGAATTTAAAAAAGGCAGCATGTGCATCTGTCTGTCTCATATACAATGAATCTAGCCATGGTGCTCAGAAAAGGTTTTGCATCACTGCTGGATGTTATCTGCAATGCCCAGAAATAGCGGCCCTGGAACCCTGTACTCCAGCTGCCAGTGCAGTGAGAGGGTCACCCTGGGCTAGGTGGACGCCTGACTGACCGCTGGAGAAAAGCACGTACCCCGACTAGCTTCCCATCTGAAAACATCGCAAAAAGCACGGAGCACATCAGAGATGCTGTGCAGACACAATGAAAGAAAACTTTTCTGGTTACAAAAAACAGCACAAACCACATGAGAAATGATATAAGCAAAAGGCTTCAGAAGGACCAAACAGCTCACACACGAACACACAAAAGCTTAATTCCTGTACAGGAGCCCCTGCTCCTCCAGGACGGTTACATTCCGAGACCCTTAAGGAATGGCTGAAAGCATGGCGGTAAGGAACCCTATCTATGCTGTATACTGTGTTTCCTCCTACATACATACATACATTCCTGCAACAAAGTTTAACTTGTGAATTAGGTGCAGTAAGAGATTAGTGACAAAAACTAATAATAAAGCAATTATTACTGTATACCAGCATCTCTACTCTTGCACCTCAGTCACCCTTATGTGACATGACTACATCTGATAAGAGTGACCTGAATACAAGCACTGTGATGCTGTAAGAGTCGATCTGATCACCGAGATGGACGCTAAGTGACTAATGGGTGGTGTTCAGCCTGGATGCATGGACAGAGGGGTGATCCGCGCACGGACAGAGGGGTGATCCGCTCACCGATAGAGGGGTGATCCGCGCACGGACAGAGGGGTGATCCGCGCACGGACAGAGGGGTGATTTGAGCACTGACAGAGGGGTGATTTGAGCACTGACAGAGGGGTGATCTGCGCACGGACAGAGGGGTGATTTGAGCACTGGGGGGATGCAGCACGGTGGCATGAGATTCATTACAGTACTCAGAAGATGTGCAATTTAAAACTTAGGAATTATTCATTTATGGAACTTTTCATTTAATGTCTTTGGAACACATTTGACCACGGGTCACTGAAGCCTCAGAAAGCAAAACGGAATCGAAGGGAGACTACTGTGTGTCACACTTACATAAAGGGGCTGACATCTTCACTTGGGTTTTCTTTGTTCTTGGTTTTGAAAGAAGAGAAAGAAGCATTAGTATTTGTTTTCTTGGCTACCACTGCACTAGAAATGGCCATGAAGTTTGGAGGAAGGCCTACTACAGGAAGCAGCAAGAAGAACAGAATTAATGCTTGTAGGACAGGTAAGGAATCTAAAACTGAACCTAGCAGATGGCCAGGTAACAACATACCTCACCAGCACCTGGTGCCCTCCATAAACAGCAACATTGTACAGTAACTGACATGGTAAGGTAACAACATACCTCATTAGTACTCCCTACCCTCCATAAACAGCAACCTGGTACAATAACTGACATGGTCAGATAACAACATATCTCACTAGTGCCTCGGACCATCCATGAACAGCAACGCAGTGCAGTAACTGACATGGCCAGGTAACAACATACCTCACTAGCACCTGGTGCCCTCTGTAAACAACAATACATTGCATTAACTGACATGGCTGCTAACTTAGGTGAGTTGCCCCAAAATGAGGTTACTTGTGCACTGTGATTAAGCAGGTGAAGTGCATATGATATTGTGAAACTTAGTCACTAAAAAGTCGTTCCAGATTTACTTGGAACTGAAAGAGATGTCCCAGTTATCTGAAAATTTTGCAGATTGACTGATGACATTTGATAAATGAAATAATCACCATTTTAGTAATGTGGTGAAGTTAACACTCAGCACTAAGTATCAGAGAGAATGTTACTCATTGGAAAACCAGAGAAGCATGATCTTCCCCTCCTTTCCAGTGGGGATGGAAACCCCACTGACATGGAGACCCTGGAGCGGTGCCGGACACTTCCGGTGGGATCTCCGTGGAGCTTGTGTGAGGCCGTGCCCTTGCCGCCCTCTGAGAAGCCACCGGGCTGCCTTCCCTCCCCCCCTGCATCGCCCTGCACGAAAACCTCTTGGAGGTGCCTGGTTTGCGTGTCCCCAGCTGCCTCTTCCCTGGCGTCACGTGGAAAAGCCTGACTCCCTGCTATGGTTTGGATGTGGGGTTTGTCCCAACCAAAACTCATGTTGAAATTCACAGGCTGACTTCAGAGATATCCAGGTTTGGTTCTAGACCACTGCAATACAGCAAATGTCACAATAAAGCAAGTCCTACTAATTTTTTGGCTTCTGGGTGCATATAAAAGTTACGCTTATATTATACTGTAAAGTGTGCAAAGCGTTATGTCTACAAAGCAATACACAAACCTTAATTTAAACACACTTTATTGTTAAAATAACCTAGTGGTCATCTGAGCCTTCAGTGAGTCTTCCTTTTTTAGCAGAGAGAGGACCTTGCCTGGATGTTGGCTGCTGACTGATGCGGATGGTGGTTGCTGAAGCTTGGAGTGGCTGTGGCAATTTCTTAAAATAAGACAACAATGAAGTTTGCCTCATCGATTTACTCTTCTTTTCATGAAAGGTTTCTCTGTAGCATGTGATGCTGTTTGATAGAATTTTACCCATGGTAGAACTTCTTTCAAAATTGAAGCCAATTCTCTCAAACCTTGCTGCTACTTTAGCAGCTAAGTTTATGGAATATTCTAAATGTTTTGTTGTCATTTCAGCAATGTTAATATCATCTTTACCAGGAGTAGATTCCATCTCAAGAAACCATTTTCTTTGCTTATCTGTAAGAGTAACGCCTCATCTGTCCTAAGTTTATCCTGAGATTGCAGCAATTCAGTCATCTTCAGGCTTCACTTTTATTCTTGTCCTGTTGCTATTCCCATCGCATTTGCAGTGACTTCCTCCACTGAAGTCTTGAATCCCTCGGTCATCCATGACGTTTGGAATCAACTTCTTCCAAACTCCTGCTAATGCTGATACTCTGACGTCCTCCGATGAGTCACAAGTGTTTCTAATGAGATCTAGGGTGGTGAATCTTTTCCAGAAGGTTTTCAATTTACTTGTTCATCGGAGGGTTCACTGTCCATGGCAGCTATAACCTTATGAGACATATTTCTTAAACAATAAAACTCCAAAGTCAAAATTACTCCTTGACTTGTGACCTGTAGAGTGGATGTTGTGTTATCAGGCATGAAAACAACATTAATCTTGGATATCTCCACAAGAGCTCCTGAGTGACCAACTGCATTGTCAATGAGTAGCAATATTTTGAAAGGAATCTTTTTTTCTGAGCAGTAGGTCTCAACAGTGGGCTTAAAATATTTACTAAACCATGCTGTCAACAAATGTGCTGCCATCCAGGCTTCGTGGTTTTGTTTCTAGAGTACAGGTGGAGTAGATTTAGCATCATTCTTTAGGGCCCTAGGCTTTTCAGAATAGTGAATGAACCTTGGTTCAACTTAAAGTCTCCATATCCATTGACCCCTAATAAGAGAGTCAGCCAGTCAGCCTGTCCTTTGGTGCTTTGAAGTCAGGCAATGACGTTTGTCCAGCTCTGAAAGTCCTGGATGGCATCTTCTTCCAATAGAATGCTGTTTCATCTACATGGAAAATCTATTGTTTAGTGTCGCCTCCTTTATCAGTGCTGTTAGCTGGATCTTCTGGAGAAATTGCTGCAGCTTCTTCGTCAGCACTTTCTGCTTCACTTTGCACTTTCAGGTTCTGGAGACAGATTCTTTCCTTTAACTTCATGAACCCACCTCTGCTAGCTTCCAATTTTTCTTCTGCAGCTTCCTCCCTTCTCTAAGCCTTCATAGGATTGAAGAGAGCTAGGGTCTTGTTCTGGATTAGGCTTTGGCTTAAAGGAGTATTGTGGCTGGTTTGTTGTTGTTCAGCACGTTGATCTTGTTCAGAACTTCCTTCACAGCAGCAGTATGGCTGTTTTGCTTTCTTATTATTCATGAGTTCACTGGAGTAGCACTTTTAATTTCCTTCAAGAGCTTTTCCTTTACATTCACAATTTGGCTCTTTGGCACAAGAAGGTTTTGACCTGTCCTGGCTTTTGACATGCGTTCCTCACAAAGCTTAATCATTTCTAGCTTTTGATTTAAAGTGAGAGACATGTGACTCTTCCTTTCACTTGAATACTTCCAGGCCATTCCAGGGTTGTTAACTGGCCTAATTTCAATATTGTTGTGCCTCGTGGAATGAGGAGGCCCAAGGAGAAGAAGACAGATGGGGAAATGACTGGTCAGTGGAGCAATCAGAACACACATAGCAGTGACTGATTAAGTTTGTCATGTTATATGAGCAAGATTGGTGGTGCCCGAAACCAATAACAACAGTAACAACAAAAACTGATCACAGATCACAGTGACAGATGTAGTAATAAGGAAAACATTGGAAATACTGCAAGAATTCCCACAATGTGACAGAAGCATGGAGACATAACAGAGCACATGCTCCTGGAAAAATGGCAGTGACAGATTTGCTTACTGCAGGGTTGCCTTAAATCTCCAATTAAAAATAAATAATAAAAAGAGTATCTGCAGAGCTTAACAAAGCAAAGCACAATAAACCAAGTGGAGTTTGTAGTTGCCAAGGTAAGGATGTTGGGAGGTGGAGCCTTTCACAGGTGGGGACTAATGCTGGGCGTTCAGGTCACGATGGCTCCGCCCTGGTGGGTGGTTTGATGCCATTTTCCTGGTGGTGAGAGAGTTCTCCCTCTCAGGAGACTGGATGAGTTTTTTCAGGAGTGAATTAGTTTTTACAAGGATAGGCTGTCGTAAAGCCAGGGCACACTTCCTATTTGGCCCCTTTGCACATGTCGGCTTCCTCTTTGATCTACTGCATGTGAAGACTCAGCAGAAAAGCCCTGGTCAGAAGCCAGTGCCTTGCCCTTGAACTTCCCAGCCTGCAGAACTGTGAGCAAAATAAGCCCTTTTTCCTTTATAAATTACCTAGCCTCAGCTATTCTGTTACAGCAACACTAAATAAACTAAGACTCTCCCACTGAGCCTTTGTGCAGGGGTGCACCAGCCAGGCGGATCCCCCTTCCATCTACCTTGGCACACACACCAGTGACAAATGTGAATGTGCAATGGTCATGCTCCTAGATCAAAATCCAGGCAGAATCATCTGATCGAGGGCAGAATGGTGAGTTCTCAGAACAAAATCCAGGCAGAATCATCCTGATCGAGGGCAGAATGGTGAGTTCTCAGAACAAAATCCAGGCAGAATCATCCTGATCGAGGGCAGAATGGTGAGTTCTCAGAACAAAATCCAGGCAGAATCATCCTGATCGAGGGCAGAATGGTGAGTTCTTAGAACAAAATCCAGGCAGAATCATCCTGATCGAGGGCAGAATGGTGAGTCCTTAGATGTGACACCAAAAACACAATCCATAAAAGAAAAACTCAATGAAGCGGACCTCATTAAAATGAAACTATTGCTCTGGAAATTAGACAGAATGTACTCTTGTTGCTTTGGGAGTCTTCCATATCATTGCCTGTGCCAGTAGCTCATTCTTTCTGTTGATGAATTCCATTCCTTTATATAGATACACACGTTTTTGATTGATTCCTACGTCAGTGACCATTTGGGTTGTTTTTAATTATTGGTGTTTACAAATGAAGCTGTTATGAGCATTTTTGCTACACCAGGGAAACTTTCTGGATCTTATGGTGAGTTTGTCTTTACATTTAAGACACTGTCAAGTTGGGTATGTCATTTTCCACAGCTGCCAACAGTGAATGAGACTTCCAGTTCCTTCCTTTCTCCATCAACACTTGGCATCATCAGTCTTTTAAAATTTACTCATTTGAGTATGTGTGCTGTGAGATTTCACTGTTTTAATTTGCACTTCCCTACATGCTAATGATTTTGAGCATATTTTAACATACCTATTTCCCATCTAGAAATCTTTTTTGAAGTGTTTATTCAGCCTTTCCCCAAATTTCTTATTTTCTTGTCATTGAGCTTTGAGATCTTTTTATACATTATAGATAGAAGTCCTTTATCAGTTACATGCCTTGCAAATATTTTCTCCCAGTTTTCATATCTTCTCTTCGTTATCTTAGCAGTGTTTTTCAAATAATAGATGCTTTTAATTTCAAGTCTAAATTATCAATTTTCTTTCATGATTTGTGCTTCTGGTTTTGTATCTGAGAAATATTTGCATAACTGGAGGTCACACAGACTTTACTCTGTTTACTCTTCTAAAAGTTTCATAGTTTTGCACTTAGTTCTATATTCATTGAGTTTATACTTTATATATAATATTTATGTATATAATAAATCAAAGTTTTTTTTGTATATGGGCATCCAATTATTCCAGCACAATTTGTTCAGAAGCCTTTCCCTTCTCCACTGAGTTACCTTTGCACGTCTGCCATACACAGAAGCTGTTTTTGGCTGTGCTTGTCTTTAAGGTACAGTAGGGGTGGTAAAGGCATCAATGAATCATGGAGCCATCTTGATTTGCTTAAAATTCTGTTGCACATCACACCAAGCAGCAACTAATGCCAGAATATTAACCTGTGTGTGAACAAGAACAGTCTCCAGAGAATCTTTATACACAAAAAGGAGAAATTATGAGAAAAATTTCCAAAACTTGGAAACAGGCAGAAGAGAAGATTGGTGTTCAGTGAGAGCAGCTCAGACCCTGAGTTTCTGTTGACTGGGTAAGTTTCAGCTCAACAGAGGCAAACATCAACTGGTAGTTAATGCTTGTAGTTTCTATCTGGTGGCATAAACTCAGAGACGCCAGTTTACGAGCCTGCTGGATTTTAAGGAGTGAGTTTTCTATCTAAGCCAGCGATCATACACTAATAGATCTTCATTCAGTTGCACATGGACAGTGAGTTTCTCACATGCTCTTTGGACTCCTTAAATGCCCCACTGCTTTCTTCATTAATAAAGAAGCAAAATAAAAACTCTGAGCACGTGTTCATTTTGCATTTTCCTGAGAGCTATGACGTCATCTTTTGAAGTTCTTTTTAAAATCTAGAGTCGTAGCTATTCCAGGTTAAGAAATTGGTGAAACCAGCAGCTAGAAGGCACGTTCATCGGTCTGTTCTGAGGGTGTTCTGCGGACGGCAGGTGGGATTGCTGCGTGTTGCTGCTTAATCTGGTCAAATTGAGTTCAGCGCGTGTCCTGGCCAAATAACTAGCTCCATTATCCCAGCTTTAGTGGCTACATTTCTGAACCTCAGTTTACCTAAAAATTATGACTAAAATATCAAAATTCCCCACAGTACCATGTAGCATGTATTGATGGGACATAAAAAAGAAAAGAAAGAAAAAAATGGAAAACTTAGAATGAAAATACTTATGTCCAAGACCCATCACCACACTTGGGGGCTGCGTGGCCCAGGGCACAGGACCAGAGCCCCGGCATCTTCCTGTGGACCTCAGGCCGGGGCTGCAGGGCTTGAGTCTCAGTGTCTTCCTGTGGACCTCAGGCCGGGGCTGCAGGACTCGAGTCCCTGCGTCTTCCTGTGGACCTCAGGCCCGGCCCGCAGGACCCCAGTCCCGGCTCGGGTAACAGGGATGCTGCTCAGGAACCAGGCTCCTGCCACCCCGACATTGTGAACACACGCGAAGACGGTTTGCTAACTGTAGCAGAACACACTCATATGTGTTACTACCATGTAACTGAAGACATTTTGTGAAGTTAAAAATGCTTAAACATGAAGGTCGCACCCTTGATGTAATATCTGGTATGATAACAGTTTACAACCTTGTAAGTTTCCTCAGTCCATTCAGAATATATGCCACAGACCACTATGTTTACATCTTTCTTTCTTTCTTTTGTATTCTTTCTTCATTACAATGGATAAGGCTTAGAAAGTACCTGAATAATTAATTTGCATCTTTGAAAAAAGAAAATGCATATTATTCAAATGATCTGAATCCATTCAGGGAGGCAATGAGGCAAAAACTGGATGAGATTCGGGCAACAGAAAAGACCTGGGTTAAAGAGACCCCATCTCAGTCCCAACACCAACATTCCCAAGTATCCATACAGATCCGCTGTCCCAGGCCCGGCAAGCAGGTGGACGTGGGAAAGGAAAGACAGCTGCAGGGGAGGGCAGTGTAGTAGAAATCTCATCACCCAGACTGATCCCGAAGACTCAGGCAAGGATGCGACACCTGGGAACCAGGGCAGGCCTCAGACACAAAATCCCAGCTGCTGCCTGGTTAAACCACTGTGGGACCCTCCTGCGTGTGCCTGACATTTTATGACAATGTCAAGAGGCACTGAGAGAGCATCCTTCCTAATTTTTTGTTTCTTGTCAGGAAATCCTTGCTCATAATAAAGTCACAGAAGCAGCAGGCCAACTTCTAAGACTGGTGTAGGTCACCTGCCTAATGAAGGCCTTCCTTATTTTATCATTATTAAATTACAGGGCTGGTGGGGACAGCAGAGTTTAAGGCAGGTGGTGCAGTAAATGGAAAACCAAAGGGCAGCTAGGAAGGCAGATGGTGAGGAAATGCAGGCTCCCGTCCCGGCACTGCGTCCAAGCGGCTGTGTGGTCTTGGGAAGTCCCCTTCGCCTCTCTGGGTTTCAGGGTGGATGAACCAGGCTCCCGGTTTCCACGTTTGCCATTAGTCCATGGAGAAGCAGGAGGGAGCCCATCCACCCAGACAGTGGGGAATAAAGCCACACACAGGCCAAGGCCCTGCGGCTGGTGCTGTGCCCGTGTCTGGTGAAGACGGCCCCACACACACGTGCTGACGGGTTCGTTATGAAGAGGCTCTCTGTGGGGCTCACGTTACAGAAACAGGTGAAACACGGAGCTGGTGTGAGGAAACCAATACCTGAAGCGGGAAGACGGACACAAAGCTGGGTGTGCTCAGAGGAGCGGGTTTCGTGCAGGGCAGGCGGTCCTGGGCCAGCAGGAGCCAGCCGGGCACCGGGCACAGGGAGGGGGTCAGCGGTATGGACAGCCGGACTGAGGCCAGTAGTGCACACAGGGGAGCCAGGGGTGGCAAGGCTGGGAGGGGACCCACTGCTGGACCCAGTGCCCATCCCACTGGTTTATCAGAAGCAACACTTTTTAATACACACTGAGTGTGTGCTGTGTTTAATTTTCCTTCAAACTTGGAAGCCCGTGATTTCTATTCCTCAGGTTGAATTCTGAAATGCTTCATCTAAGGAAAGCGCTGATTCCATGAACAAAGATGGTAAACATTCCCACCAAATTCAGCTTTCTCCTTTGCGAGACAGTTTCATGAGATCACGTTTCTGAAGTTTCCCTAGGTCTGTGTGTGCTATACGGATGTGCAGTCACCAGCACTGCGCGGCGGCTCTCCTGTTAGCGGGGCCGGTCGGGCACGGTGCTCCATGGATTTTCCTCCGCAGAGTCCTGACCAGCACGCCCCTGCCTGTCCGCCTCGGGCAACGGGACCTCACGGCTGCGCGCCAGGCCGCCTCCTTCCACACAGCCCCTGTGGTTGGAGCTTCTCTCTGATGGGTCCGTCTTTCCCTCCTGCTCCATCTCTGGGCTTAGGTTTGCTCTCTGGTCTCTGGAGCGACACAGAGGTGCCCCTTGCAAGGAAGGAACAGGTTAGGGCAGGAGCTGCTGCCCCGGAACCCCTCCTTTCTCTCATACTGACATGGGGGTGTCTCTTCTGCTTCCTGGGCTGAGATAACCTGAGGCTTGAGAACAGCCTGGCTTCAAGACAGACTTAAACTAAATCTTTACAAACGTGCCTATTTTCCTGATGGGGACATTTCTATCCAAGAGGAGCTCTGGTCCCATTAACAAAGAAAAATCGGGTGTTTGAGGGAAGCAGAGACCGGGGTCAGTCTCTCACTTGTCCGTCAGACGGCCCCTGCATGTCACCCCGTGTGGACTGTCCCCCAGACGGCCCCTGCATGTAACCCCATGTGTGTCCCCCAGACGGCCCCTGCATGTCACCCCGTGTGGAGTGTCCGTCAGACGGCCCCTGCACGTCGCCCTGTGCAGATTGTCAGATGGCCCCTGCATGTCGCCCTGTGTGGAAGCAGGGCCAGTCTGTGTAAAGGAAAAATGTCCAACACGTCTCCCTGACACAGTGTGGGGAAAACCTTTACACAATTCTCACGTGTGGGTGACGGCCAGGGATGAAGGATCCACACACAGTGCTGAGGTCCGGCAGATCTCTTCCACACATGCTACTGTGCTGGGGGGAGGAAGGTGAACCTTCACAGACAACGGTTGCCCTCCCTGTACATGATGCTGGCTACAGAGATTTATCCCATTTCTATTTTATGTGGGACCAGTGAAAATGGCCCTATAGGCACTGTGCCATCGGGATGGTGATGCCTCTGAGCGTACTATAAACCAACCCTAATCCACAGTAATAATCAGGAGACATGATGGAGGTGGGTGGAAGTGGACAGGTGCTTGGTTTCTTTCCTAGTTAATTCCCTTTGAATCCAGTTATGTCATCAAATCGGCACTTAAAAGCATGAGAGGGCCTTCCTGATGAGACATGAGGACAATGGTTTAAGAAGACTGCCTTGCTGAGCCTCCAGCCTCATTCTCAGCCTCATTTCTTCCCACTTAGGGCTAAAGTCTCAATAGTCTAGTAGGTCCTAGTTTACCTCTGGACACTCAGCAATCAAAAAGAAACACGTACTAGGCCTGAGTCCTTTCTTATCCTCTCAGAAAATAAAGCATGGAGAAAAACTTATCTAGTCATGAGAAGGTTCTGAGGCTGTGATGTTTTGTCCAGCCATGAGTCCTTGGGAAGGTTCTACACTGCTTTAAAGCAGGGCTCCCAAGCCTGGCTACACACCGGCGTCCACAGGCCTTAGGCTGATGCCTGACCCAGCCAGCATGCCTGGGAGTGGGTTCCCCTGATTCAAACGTGCAGCCAGGCACGAGCACCGCTGTCAGACCAGCCTTTCCTGTCCGAGTCTCTGCCGGGTGCTGGTCCATGTCCGACAGGGTCACTGAGCGGTGCATCTAACCATTTTCTTAATGAAACACTGAAGGAACAAGAGAAACACCTGGGAGCTCTGTCGAAATTGAAACATAAAACTATATTTTAGTCATTGGATCCATGATGACACGTTTTACTAGTTTATGGGAACACAGCAAATCTCCATTTATTCAGGTCATCTTCTGCATCCTTCTGGCAGTTTCCTATTGATTACTTTTTGTTCACCCACCGCAGGAGACACTGTTGTCCACAAGTTCTGCACCTGCTGCCTGGGATGTCCTTTCTACACCTGCTTCCTGGGGTGTCCTTTCTACACCTGCTGCCTGGGGTGTCCTTTCTACACCTCTTCTCTGGGGTGTCCTTTCTACCCGTTCCCTGGGGTGTCCTTTCTGCACCCGTTCCCTGGGGTGTCCTTTCTGCACCTGCTCCCTGGGATGTCCTTTCTGCACCTGTTCCCTGGAGTGTCCTTTCTACACCTGCTTCCTGGGGTGTCCTTTCTACACCTGTTTCCTGGGGTGTCCTTTCTACACCTGTTCTCTGGGGTGTCCTTTCCACACCTGCTCCCTGGGATGTCCTTTCTACACCTCTTCCCTGGGGTGTCCTTTCTACACCTGCTCCCTGGGATGTCCTTTCTAATAGAATACCTTTTTTTTTTTTTTTTTTTTTTTAGCCAGTACCAGTCTATGGCCTGTTAGGAACTGGGCCTCACAGCAGCAGGTGTGTTAGTGAGCATTTTACCACCTGACCTCTGCCTCCTGTCAGATGAGCAGAAGTATTAGATTCTCCTAGGAGCAGGAACCCTATTGTGAACTGCACTTGTGAGGGATCTGGGTTGCACACTCCTTATGAGAACCTAATGCCTGAGGATCTCTCACTGTCTCCCATCCCCCCAGACGGGACCGTCTAGCTGCAGGAAAACAAACTCAGGGACCTCACTGATTCTGCTTGGTGGGTTGTATAATTATTTCATTATAGATTGCAATGTAATAATAATAGAAATAAAGTGCACAATAAATGTAACGTGCTTGAACCATCCCCAAACCATCCCCCTGACCCTGTCCGTGGAAAAACTGTCATCCACAAAATCCAGTCCCTGGTACCACAAAGGTTGGGACCGTTGCCGTAGGGGATGCTGACCTCATTTCCAGTCCTCAGAGTGGGTGCTGGTTTGCAAAAGCCAATCAGCCAATGGCGTTCCCTTGACGAGGAGCCAATCAGCCAATGGCGTTCCCTTGACGAGGAGCCAATCAGCCAATGGCGTTCCCTTGATGAGAAGCCAATCAGCCAATGGCGTTCCCTTGATGAGGAGCCAATCAGCCAATGGCGTTCCCTTGATGAGTATTTTGCTCTGATGGGCTCATGACCTAGACTGGCACAGCCAGGCTGACGGGGACATCCTCAGTGGGTTATGGAGGCCATTTTCTGCCTCCCCTGAACACCAACATGAAGGCTTGTTGCTTCCGCAGGCATCTTATGACCGGGAGGGGAGCCACGCCAAGGCACAATCTAGACCTCAAAGCTCAGCAAGGTGGAGTATGGAAATCTTGTTATGGAAAATAATAGCAAAATTCGGTATTGTTTATGGTTGGGTGAGTCAAGAACTTTCTCTTACTTGTAGCCAAAGGCATCCTATCTGATAGATATTTTATACTTTGTGTTTTTGTGTTGCTATTAGGAAAGATATACATTTTTTATTTTAAATTCTAACAGGACATTGCTGGTATAAACACAAATTTAGATAAATCGACATAAAATGTACAAAAGTCTTGTAAACTGCAGAACAACATGCATATGTGATGACTTTCGAATAAAAAGGAAAAAAATACTTGAATATATGTGAAAACAGTTTGAAGATTATATAACATAATATTGGCATTTGTACCTCAGCTTGGGAGGCAGGGATGGGGAGGTTGGAACATGGAAGGGCTGTTATTCTCTTACACATGTGTGTGACACTGAATTCTGGAAAACTTGGAACAATATTTGTAATGTAGATATTATTTAAGAGAGTAACAATGTTGTTACGGCAGTCAAGGACATGCACCAAGCTACTACCCTGATGATGGAGAACTTTTCTGTAAAATGTACTGACCTCACATAGGCACATTCAGAAACGACTGTGAAGAAATGTCATGAGTTTAGATTCAGAGCCTGTGAAGGGTGCAGGGCTTTCCCTTCAGAAATCCTTTTAGGGAAGGAATGAACACGCAGACCGATGCGGGAAAAGTGTTACAATTAGTAAAGAAAAATCAACGCAATCAACACTGTACATATGTAATTCTTCTGGGGATTTAAAATTGAGAGCTGGGTTGGAATACAATCAAAGTCAGGAAATCGTAGAAAAAACTAGCAAAGCAAGGGACACAGAGATAGAAGGTGGAGAAAAGAAATCCATCAGTGCTACTGAATCAAGAAGAACACATTTACAGAGTCTGAAATATGCCAGGTACTGTTCTAGGCACCTTCACACTATTTCGTCTCTGTCACACGCAAGGCTGAGTGTTTCAGCAGAAAGAACGCGACTCTCAAGACAGCAGTTCTTGAAATCTTGCATAGATTCTGCCTCTGTGGTTTAGTCTCTAGGTGACTGTGAAAAAGTCACATAGCCCTTCTGAACTTTCATTTACCATTTGTAAAATAAAAGGGAAAAGAAAAGAACTGCATCTTAGACAAGTTGAAAAAGTTAAATGATGTACACGCAATGCATCCAGCCTAGTATAGAGTATTAGGCATTTGACTTAATTCATTCACAGATATTACTAAATGTAATATAATTTTATAAGTACTCCACGATGAGTTATAATACTTAATTTACAGTTTATGTAATGGAGTTTGGGAGAACTATTTTCTCTAATTCACGAAGAGTGAGCGGGTCCATCTGACTAATTTCGAAATGCTTTGTCCTTCCTCTGCAGGACACCATGGGCAGATGTGATAGGAGTCAGGTCACTATGTGGGGTGGAGCCCAAGAAATGCCTGCAGGGGGAATTCCTAAAACAGGGGTCCTGAGTGAGGGGTAAACTGGGAATCCAATGCCCTCAGAGGTCCTGCATGACCTTGCCACCCTACACAAGGAAGCATCCCCCCCGGGTTTCTTTGGGGGCATCCACTTTGCTGAGCTGTGAAGATCCAGCAAGTCAGTCATAGGCAGCATGGCACGGCCCCAGCAGTGCTTCCCAGCAGTGGTCGTCACAGTCCCCACAGCCCCCCGTACCCAGTCCTGCAGAAACGTGGATGGATGTCCATGCCCACTTACAGTCTCTGCAGGTGTGCCTGCTTGTTAACACCCTCATGGCCTCCATCCCCCACGAAAAGTCTTCATTATCTCAATCCTGGATGATTGAAAATGTTTCCTCTAAAATCCACCTGGGCACACTGCTGCCTGCTGAGTCCTAGCCCGAATCTTAGATTTTTCATTCTGCCAAATTGAGCATTAGCCTAATTTTTCAATGCTCCCCATTGGGAATGCCTTCTCTTCTCCACCTGTCCAAGATACCAATGATTTTTAAAAGACACTAACCACTTCCTCTAGGAAAGATGTCCTGACTATTAAGGTCCAACCCCAGCTCTGACCTCACTCCCACCCTATACCACACCTTTTTTTTTTTGAGACAGGGTCTCACTCCATGGCCCAGGCTGGAGTGCAGTGGTGCCATCATAGCTCACTGCAGCCTCGAACTCTTGGACTCAAGAGATCCTCCCCACTCAGCCTCCTGAGTAGCTGGAACTGCAGGCACGAGCTACCATGCCTGGCTAATATTTTATTATTATTTTTTTAAGAGACAGGGCTTTTAGGTTTCTTGGGCTTGGTTGCCCAGACTGGTCTCTAATTCTGAGGCTCAAGGGATCCTCTTGCCTTAGCCTCCTGAAGGACTAGGATTACAGGCATGAACCACCGTGCCCAGCCTTCACCCCCTTTAGTGGAATAAGGACAGTACTGAACATAAGGAAGGACTATTCATAAAGAAGTTCTATTTTTTAGGAATCCTAAGTAAACTTTCACCTTCTAGAATGCTTCAGACATTCATTTCACAATATCTAGGTACTAGATGAAATTACTAACATTTCACCCTTCCTCCAACACTGTAATTCTATGATTGTTCTTATTCAGGATATCTTCTCCTGTAACCTGTCACCTTCCCATAGATGAGTCTGAATGGCCACCATGACTCTGCTCAGCCAGGTACAGGCCCTGGGGCACTAGAGGGCGTGGGGCAGTCCCTGCACACACATGCAAATGGAGAATTCTCTCTACTTCTCTGGTATTTACATTGAAAGCAAAATGATTACTGCTATCATCTAAAGAAAACAAGCAGAAAGTTCACCTTGTCCCAGAAATGCTCTTTCACTTTGCCTTTTAATGACTTGAACCTTCAATACTGATGGTTTCTAAGTGGTTAAATGCCACTATACATTTGAGTAAGTCCCTGAGATGAGGGATCCTATGTTTAGTAATTTTCTTTCCAGTATATAATGTTCTATAATGGTTAATGAATTGGATGCTTCAAATATAAAGGTTATTTTAAGCATCAGGAATCAACCATAATTCCAATTTAGGATGCCCAATTTGAGGGGAAAATCACAGTGGCCTGGGATAAATGAGAATAAATGTTGGTATCGGTTTCTGTGAACATCTGGGTGTGACTTCATTCTGTGAACGAACAGATCTCAGTGTGCATTAGTACAGGGATGCTTTGTGCTCTGTGATGGCACGCCAAGGAGCCTTGATACATTTTGACACCCTGAATGAAAGATAAATAACACAGAATATTTTCACGTTCAAAGTATATATATATATATATGTGTATGTATATTTAAATGAAGTAGCCATCTTTAGTTACTAAGTTCACACTCAGCATTCTTCGCGCTCAGCCAGGCGGGAGCCCTGGACCTTGGAGTGAAGTCAGAGCTCCTCTGTGATGCATTGCCTCATTTATCTCCTGTTCCTGTCACTCTTCATTCCTGCAGCGTGCATCCTCCCTGAAGGTTCATCCCACTACTTAGGATAATGAGGATCATAATGCATTCTTCCTTATCCCTTCACATGATATACCTTCAAATTTGTGATTGATGTATTTGCTGTTGTCAGGAAGAGAAAAGCAATTCAGACACACAACCTATTTTATATGCACCTTTGGACCATTAAGTTTGAGAGGAAGAACCATTAAAGTGCCTTAAAATATTACAAACATCCAAGTAACAGCACGACATATTACACTCATTTGTAAGGTAGGTGCTGTCTCCTGGAGCACAGGCTAAAGTGTCATCACTCATCAGGAATTTGGGCACCATGTCAGTGAGTCCCTGCCTGGAAAGGAACGCACCACCTTTCCTCACATTCAATGTAGACACACAGACACAAAATCCTCTCCTCCCCTTCCCTTTCACCTTCCACTGCCGCTCATGTTATCCACGGAGCGCATGACTCCGTGTGAACGATCATTTCCACACAGTGGCTCAGGTGAAAAATTCCCACCTTCTGAAGATTCCTCTTTTCCCCCAATAAATTACTACATATACCGCAATGCTATGTCTCAGACATCTGAGCAGGTGTAGGTGAGAAGAGTGTGAGTTGCTCACTTACCCCGCTTCTCTGAACTTCCATGAATGTGGCTCTTTGGAAGGACTTCTCCCACACGGCCAGCTCGCTGCCAAGCTCCACGTTGAAAACATGGCTCTTCCCGTGGCCGGCCATGACGCTGAAGCAATAGGGCCTCTGGTCCTCAAAGTCAAAATCTTGAAGACCCAGATACAAGTTTGCTTGCAACCAGCAGTCCTCTGCGAGCCAGAACTGAAAAACAGAGCATGGATTGGAAACGTGCGGCGCTGGAAGGCCATTCCCGGGCTGAGGGCCCTGGCGAGGGGAGAAGGCAGCGTCTGCTGGGAAACGGTCTCCTGGGTGCAGACAAGGAGGCAAATTTGGAGCAACGAGCCTCTCATGCACAGCTGGTCCACAGACAAGCATCTGTAAATAAATTATGTCAAACGCCTGATTCTCTGTAAGTGCCTTTCCCTTAAAATACTGGTCACCACACACTTCCCTGTTTTACTGTGAAGAGAAAGATGAGGCTGGGTGTGGCGGCTCACGCCTGTAATCGCAGCAGATTACAGAGGTGGAGACTGAGGTGGGTGCATTGCTTGAGCCCAGGAGTCTGAGACCAGCCTGGGCAACATGGCAAGACCTTGTCTTTACAAAAATAAATGAATCAATAAAATACAACAGATTAGCCAGGTGTGGCAGCACACGCTTGTAGTTCTAGCTATTTGGGAGGCTGAGGTGGTGGGACTGCTTGAGCCCAGAAGCCTGAGGTTACAGAAAGCCAATATCACGCCACTGAACTCCAGCCTGGGTGACAGAGGGAAACTCTGTCTCAAAAAAAAAAAAAGATAAAGATGAAAGTCTTGAGACATTGATGCTTGTATTTATCATAAAACCAAAAAACACTGGAACCACCACCACCACTCTAACTAAGCGCGTCCCCTGCGCCTCCGAGTCTCTACAGAATTACTGGCTCCTCCTCTCCCCGCAGGTTCATTGTCCTGAAATTAAGGACCGAGTGCCCAGAACGCCCCTGAAGCACAACCAGGCACCCGACCACCCAGGAGCTCATTCCGCCAACCCAAAGGCCTGACAAAGGGAATGATGTTTTTCCATTTCTGGTCAATCATTTAACTGGAGATGTAAGTTACTTACAGCACGTCTATTAATCACAGGTTTGACTCTGTGGCCACCAAGGCGACTCCGAGGCTGCCAGCCTGTGCTGCATGGAGCCGCCTGGAGCGCTCCCCACTTCTTTCCCCCATCTGCACGGTTGTACTCCACTTCGAGATTCATTTTCTCAAGGGCAGGAGAGAAAGACTGGGGGTCCCAGTTGTCACAGTTACTAGGTCAACAGCATGGAGGTGCGTGGTGAACGCATACTCAATACCTGGCTGGCACCTCTCTGTCTCTGTCTGTCTGTCTCTCTTTCTGTCTCCATTTCTCTCTCTGTGTCTCTCTTTGGTCTCTCTCTTTCTCCATTTCTGTCTTTCTGTTATCTCTTTCTATTTTATGTCTGTTTCTCTGTCTCTCTCTATCCCTCTCTCTGTCTCTGTCTGTCTATCTTTGGACCCATCTCAGTCTCAGCTCACCCATTCATTTACTGGCCATCAGATCCACCCTGAAGAACCCCCATCAGAGACCTTCCTGGGACGCTGCACCCCAACATCAACTTTGCTGCACCAGTCTCTCCCCAGTGAAGGGAACAAGGGGAGACACCTGGGCTGGGGTTTCCAAAGTCCTGAATGAGAATGTGGTGTTTACCCACAGCCCTGCATATGGCAGCAGAAAGGAAGGGGAGCTGCCCACCTGCTGGGTCTTCCCATCATGATTCTGAGATATCTCCATTCACTTGTGCCAACCAGCTAAGCTGGACACTCCCCACTCACACTTATGCTCAAGGTCCAGTCCCAAAATCCACATGAACTCAGCAGTTGGCCAAATAGCTTTACTTCAGATATGCTGACACATGCAATCCAGGCACAGGTTTGAGGTAAAAGCTATAACTGGTGTGTCTCAGGTGGGCCTCCTGTCCTCTCCAGGGGGATGCCCTGGCTCTCCTGGCCCCTCAGACAGCTCTGCAGGATGACCCTGTGGTCATGGAGAGCATTGCACATTTATCCCTGTGCATCATCCAGACACCAAATGCCTGTGGTACATGCATGTGAGAACATGTGTGCATGTATGTGTGCACATGAGAATGTGTGTATGCAAACACAAACGTGTAGTGTGGAAATGTATGTGCACATGAATGTGTGTGTACGTGAATGGGTGTGGTATGCATACGTTGCTAACCCTAAATGAGCCTTGAGTACAGAAACTGCACTTTAATTCCGGGGCCCCCTGGATCCTCTCCTTCAGCTGGGATACCTGGAACCTATAGGGTTACACGTCACAAACCAAGAACACCATGTTCATCATTGACCTTATGGTGCAGAACGTATCTCTTTATCCACTGAACTTAAATGTCAAAAAACTGATAAAGAAAAACTGTTGGAAGATATTTATGTGGGAACGCACATTCCCCACTGAATGGCTCATGACAGTTGGGCCTTGAACAATCCAGGAGTTAGGGGCGCCAACTCTCACGCAGTTGAAGATTCACACATAACTTTTGACTCCTCTAAAACTTAGCTACTAGTAGTCTATTGTTGATCAGGAGCTTTACTAGTAACATGAACAGTCAACACATATTCTGCATGTTATACGTATAATATACTATGTTCTTAGAATAAAATATATTGTTGATCAGGAGCTTCACTACTAACATGAACAGTCAATTAACACATATTCTGCATGTTATATGAATAATATACTCTGTTCTTAGAATAAAATATATTGTTGATCAGGAGCTTTACTAGTAACATGAACAGTCTATTAACACATAGTCTGCATGTTATACGAATAATATACTATGTTCTTAGAATAAAATAAGTGAAGCCAGGCACAGAGGCTTACACCTGTAATCACAACTGATTGGGAGGCTGAGGCGGGGGCGTCACGGGAGCCCAGGAATTTGAGACCAGCCTGGATGACATAGCAAGATCCTATCTCTAAATAAATAAATGAATTAAGCAAGTCAGCTAGAGAATAGAGGATGTTATTGAGAAAATCACAGGGAAGAGAAGATATACTTAGAGCACTGCACTGTATTTATTGACACCGTAAGTTTACATCATCTGTTTATAAGATGAATGGTCTGAAATGGTGGCAACCACAGCTGCAGACCTCAATCTGTGGTGCACAGCAAAAATCTGGTAATGCTGTGACATTCCTGCTTCTTGGAGGCACTTGCACCATCCCTCGTGGCACTTGTGTGGGTCCTGGGGTGTTATTCAAGGTTTACGTTACTGGACTCAACACGAAGGAGGGAAGGTACACAAGAACCCTGAGAGATCACTCGTTACCATGCTCTGCAATTTACTGGAGAGAGAAATTGCTTCCACAGGGATGATTAAGACATTTTACTCAGAAACCCAACACTTGAGCTCACTGCAACAGCAGCAGGAGGTGGCTACAAAAATTATCATCACAGTACGCTATGTGCTACAGTTAACCACGGGCAGGAAAGATTTAACGCTGCATCTTTACCTTTGTCTACGTTCCTCTCCACTCAGATGGTGCCAAATAGATCGCTTTATATTTTACAGGAGTAAATGATAAAATAGACTAGTATCTACATATATTGTATGAATTCACGACATCTCTAACTTTTTCTTAATGTTTTGATATTTCTAAGCTGCATAGTTTGTCTTAAGAGGTTTTAAAAATTGTTAAATTGTTTTCAAAAAATTTTCCAGCATACTTATAGAAAACAATTGGCATCTAAGTGAGCCCATGCAGTTGAAGCTCATGTTGTTCAAAGGTCACTTGTGTTTCTTTCCTATCACTTGCTATATTTGGGCAGCTGTGTATCATAATAGAAGAACATCAGGTTTTGGAGTCAGATAAGATTTGAGGCCTTTCTTTGCCCAGTATTAGCTGTTTGACCTTGAGCGATTCACTCTCTCAGAGCCTCCACTTTTGAGCTGTGAAATGGAATCATGATAAAAATGTTGTCATAACTTCACATGACAGAGCGGCCGGCATGCAGGCTCACATCCCGGATTCACATGAGTTCACTATCTGTTTTCATAAAGAAACACGTCCTAAGGCAATGCCGAGCCAGGCCATACATGTCGATTTGATGTCTGCTTTCCAGCTACCTGGCCTCCTGGCAGGGTCAGCTCGGGCGATATACAGAACAGCATTTCCAGCCACCCCCACGACTGAAGAAAGCCCACCCCCCACCTAGGACTGCATGACATCATCTTATTATGTTCCCTTTCCTGAAGAAACAAAAAGGGTTGTATTTTAAAATTACATATTTTTTCTATTTATATTTATTATGAAACAATTATAGCAACAATAAAGGGAATTTAAAACAAATTTATTACTGTGTTTTGTCATCTGATTTTTAAAAATATGTCAATAATTACTAATATGCCCTTAATAATAGGACAATAATTATTAATATTCTTTCATACAATGTGAATTTGTATATATAATTGTATAAATTTATAATACAATTACTTAAAATATGTTATAAGATTTTAAAATATTTTTCAATGGCCTTTTGATGATTATTCAAATATCATTAATTTAAGGAATATCCTTAAACGTTCTCATGCATACAGCTCTTTGATTCCTCTGAACTCAGTATGGTAATGGACTCTTCTTTAGATTCAATTCTGAGGAGTAAGACTGCTTGATCAAGCAAGGGATTGTTTTTCCACTGTTCAGCCTCACAAAGAATGTGTTGTAAGTTCTACATAAGGAAAATTAATGACTCATATATAGCTCATTTCCCCAGATAGTTCCTGTAGCTCCTTTAAAAACAATCACTCAGCCCTTGTGGATTGCAGTGTGTTGATATGACTGGAAACCCTGAGCACTGAAGTCCAAGGTCAGCGGCTTGCCGTCAACAGTCAGTCAGCGACTGGCCAGGCCATCAGGTTTCCTCGCCTGGACTGAGCCTCCGGGTTTCCTCGCCTGGACTGAGCCTTTGGGTTACCTCGTCTAGACTGACACTTCCAGTTACCTATTCTGTACTGAGCCTTTGGGTTGCCTCATCTGGACTGAGCCTTCTGGTTACCTTGTCTGGACGGAACCTTTGGGTTTCCTCGTCTGGACTGAGCCTTGGCCAGGCTTCTTCCTGCCTCTGGGACCTGGAACTCCCTATCCTTAGAGCATTTGCTTTAGAAAATGTATTATTGTATGTTCTTTCTCTGCCATTTGATACCTAAATCTTTCTAAAAGTCTCTTGCTGGTTGTACAACCCAGGACTGTCTTTCTCAAGGAGCTGAGAGCTGTCCCTTCAAAATGTGATCACTGGGAAGATGGCGTCATCTCCCGTCCCTGTGGAAGGATGGAGCCCGGCCTTGGTGGGTGCCTGGCTCTAAGCTGTGCAACCATCTCCTATCATGAAGATGGGAGCAGCTCTCTGTTTCTTTGCAGGAAGCCAATTAACAGACACTGATGGCCCCGATCTCCTTTCTAGCCCAACTTGTAGAAACCCTCTCATCCTTTGTTTCAGTGGAGTTGGGTTTAATCTCTCTCTCCTAGCATAATATACTTGAATAAGGCCTTCTTGCCTTCTTCGCCTTTAACTTCGGTGCAATTTTGTCCTGACATGGCTTTAGGAATTCTTCCTTTCAGTGTTGATATTATCCAAACAGGACTACCCTGAAGATCCCTGGAGAACACGTTCTAGAACTCTTAATGCCCACTCGCGACAGACTCCCGGAACACCACTGCTTCTAGCACGTGGAATAGAGAGGGATTCAGGATGAGCTTTGTAGCCAGGTGAGTCTGGTCCCCATCCCTGCCTCTGCTTGGCTTCTGGAAGATCCTCGTCCACTTCCTGCTTCTGAGTTCTTAGCTACAAAACAGAGTTCTCCTTAGGTGGGGAGAGAATTAACTCAGGGACATAGCCAAGTGCTTAGCAAGGCTACTAGGGAAGCACTCAATAAAGACAGCTGTCATTACTAAGATCCTCTGCCAAGCAGATGACAACATGGACTTTTCCTGAAAATTTTAATGGGGTATCTTTAGGTTGAGAGGACGGACCCATGCATTTCACACAGGACGCTCCATAGCGTGCACAGTGCTTTTCTGCCATGCTGCACGAAAGCTGTTTATCATTTCGCTCACGACTGCAATCAAGGCTGATTGGTGCAATTTTCTCATCTATTTCATGATGAGTGTTGAAATATAGAATATATAATTTTAAGAGCTGGGAAAAGTAATTTTTAGAGCGGAGAAGGTATCAGAGAAAAAACACAATCACAACTTCAGAATTTGATTTCTGGTCTAAATATTAATGAGTATACTTTGAAATGGTAATTATATTTAAAGAATCTACATGAAAAAGTATTAGTTCTTATGATACTCACATATTTATTTACATTTCTGAAAATGAATTGAATGCGTTTACTTTTAAATTTATGTATGCTAAACGATAAACATCCGCAATTGAATGTGTGTAAAAGCAGGCAATACGATTTTGTAAGATTGCTATTTTAACACTTCCAAATAGGACATTCAATTCATATAATTTAATCTCTTTTTTAAAAATATTGAATGCTATAGATTATTATTATTTACCCCATTTTTAGTTTAATACCTTTGCTATAGCCATTCTACTGGCTAATTTTCATGATTTCATAAACACTTCATATAATATTTATTGGTTAATTTTTTTTACAATCTTCCTGGGAAAATGAGATGGCTCTATAGCTTACTAATGAACCACATATATAAGATACAATAATCTCTCAAAGACACCCCAGGACCTAAAGAACATCTCAGGTGCACGGAAGGGGAATCCTCTGAAACAAGAGGGGGAGGAAGTGAAAACGTGTCCATGCAAAGGAAACAAAAAGGCCAAGAATCCTTCTACGAATTCCTCTGTGGAACTCTGATCAATAAACGACCTGCGTGTCATCTACGACCAAGAGGCTCACGTTAACACAAGGCTTCCTTTTTATCATTTTCAAAATGATGCATTCCTGTCACAGATAACTTAGAAAACAAAATAATTTTTAAAATGAAAGCAACAATAGCTAGAAAAGCCATCACTGAGAGAAAACCACAGTTAATATTTTATTCTATTTTCTTCCATTTTTTAATGAATATGCCTAGCACAGAAACGTTCACTTTCTGATCAGTGATTGTTTATTACAACCTGCAATTAGGAGTCTTAATTTAAATACATCCAGCCCTTTCTTTCATCTCCTTCATTACCATATTCAACAAAAATAGGAACAATGCAGAAAAATGTTGCCCAAATAAATTTTTCAAAAATGGGAAATAAATGTATTTATCATTTGATAATATTATTATGGAAATGTATTTCCCTTTTACATGTTTCCATTAAAGGCAGTCTGAAATTCCAGATTTAAATTTAAAAAAAGCAACTACAGATAGAGAATATTATTTTTGAGGACATTTTCAATTTAAGAAAACAAATCAAACTTTGAAAGACAAATCTTTATTCAAAGCTTCTAACTTTAGACTGATAACTCTTTAAGGCCAAATTCTCACTGAGTCACATACTAGGACACGGTGGCACCCGGCCACGGTGAGCACATCGCCGCCTGGCTGTGGAGACACCTCTGCGGTCAGGTGGGTGGGGCCCGGGTAGGGCCCTGCTGCACCTCCAGGCTCCGGGCAGCACCACCAGTGAGGTGTGTCTCCCGGAGGAAGGTTCAGTCCCTACCTACCCTAGGAACCATGAGCAGCAAACTGGCCAGACCCTGGGGCAAATTTGTATCTGACTTGTTGAAAACAATTTCAATAGCAGCAGCAGCAACAGAATCTAAAGTTCTTGGAACAAATTATTGTAAGTGGACGTCCTAAAACACATCTCTCCCCCACAACACACACAAACACCATATACCACATACACACAGACACACCGTCACCCATTCATCCTGCCTGGATGAGCAACAGGGTGACAGCTAGAACCCACGTACCGGGTGGGAATGGGGGATGGGTCCGGACCGTCCATTCCAATTTTGCTATTTCAATGGACCATGCGGAACAAACAGTCCTCTCATTCTGCAAGCTCGAAGGGCATCTTACTGTATGAAAGCATCTAAAGTGCAAAAGATCCCTACCTTGTGAACTTTAAACAGCACCTCACAGAGGTGGTAGGTCCTTTCTGCTCGCACCCAGTCGAATGTGCTCACCTGCAAGAAACAGAAAACGTTCCATGAAAAGCAGCATGCTACTTTTAGTTGAAAATTTTAAAAATTTACAATAGTGTGACTGCATGTGTGTCTACCTCAATTAAATCCTAAGTCCCCATTAGTATAAATTGGTCACAATAAACTTTATGTACTGCTGAGTTTTGATGAGTCGCCACGTCCTCATCTCTGTCAGTTTGTGGCAAATATAATAGCTCCATTACTGACAGGAAAATGTCTATCTCCTTTATCTTATCTTAGATAGATAAGATTGATATCTATGATATCTTGTCTATCACACACAATTGGGCATAATTTTTGAAAATCATTTTGGATTCCTTTTAAATTAGGAATTTCAGGTAACATTTAATGCACGTGAAAGTGAATGAGTTTATATATTTACTGGCGCAGAAAAACGGACAGAAAATATTGGGTAGATGGTCTTTTGCTTTTTAGAAATAAACTTAGTTCTATTTCAGAAGTGAATGAAAAACTTACTAACCAATTTAATCAAATACATTTTTCATTGGTCTGACCTGTTGTAGTTCACAACTATTTTAATAATAATGACTAAACTAATCTCACTTTTGAATAATGCCCTACAGTTTACAATTCAAGTTCAGATATATAATCTCGAAGTTAAATTATTTCATGCAGAAAAATTTAAGATATTCAAGAGTGAGTGTAACAAATTTGATGTTTTTTATTGTTGACCCTGCACTTTTTCCTTCAGCCAGCAAAAATAATCCAAAGTGCACTGAATTATGTCTTTGAAACTCTGAAATTGTCTTGGCTTCAATTAATTGGTGACTTTCTGGTAATCCTTGCACCAAACAAAATTCTCAAGACATTTTTAAAGTCATCACAAGTGAAATGTGAAAAATTACACAAATAGTTTGCCATTTAATATTTAATTGCCCTAGAGTCAGCTCATTGCAATTGTGATTTCGGCAATAAAACGGTAAGTAAAGGGAACAATTTGAAAGTGAGAATGGCCAATTAGAATACGAACTTTAAAGTTCCTTTTGGATCTAGTATTCAGGTCATAAGAGCTACATCTTGAATTTGCTAGAGAGAGTTTCAGGTGCTTATTTCAGAGTTTAAAAGCCAGAAACTCCAGCACCTCTTCTCTTGAGAGCTGGGGAGCCATGCTGATGGATGCCTGAAATAAAACATCACCCTGAATTCCACAGCAGTGCCCACTGGTTCCTCAACACTGCACCTGCCTCTCCCTTCCCTCTCCTGTTCCCACCCTGGCCAGTGTTTTATGCTACTGCCTAATGTCACAGCTCAGGTGCTGGTTCTATAACTGGAAAATACAGAATTATGGATCCACCATTTTTAACTTTCCCAGTTAGGACAATGCTGCTTATTTTTGGAGGCTGTAAATATAAAGAGGAAAAAAACCCACTAAACACCCTATTCAGAGACATCTTCCCAAGCTTACTTGTTGCTGTAAATATACCTTATACATATTCATGGTTCTATACTTTTCAAAATATACTTTGTAATATCAGCATTTTCCCGTGTCATTAAATGTTATTCAGAAATACAACTGTAACTACTGCTTAGAATTTCCGCTTGGAGTTACGGTTTTCATAAGCTTTATCTTTGTGACGGACATTGTAGATTGCTTTTAGGTTTCACCATTGTCACAGTGCTGTGATTAATATATGTGGTCACTGTATTAGATTATGTCACATTGAATATATTTTCCATACTAGTCTGTTATCAACATGTGGCAGAACAGCAGGGATCTGAGTCCTGTTCTAAGACAAAGCTTGGAGGAGGCTGTGCTCTTTGCTGTGCGCAGAAGGCAGGTCTAGTCTCTCCCTCCTTCCGCTGCATCCATCATCCATTTATTAAGCCCCTTTCTGTTCCTCCCTGTGGCGTCTGCTGTTCTTGCCGTAGTCCTGCCTTCCTCCTACTCTTTTACTCCTCCTGCCAGTGGCCGTGTCTCCCCCGGGGAACCCTTCTCCGCTCCCAGAGCTATGACCTTGCCCCAGCCCAGGGAGGCGAGGCGCAGTCCACACACAGTTCAGGCCAGAATTCTCACCGTCTTCGCCATCATGATTGATTCGGGGAAGAGAATGTGCCTTGATTGGAGACACAGGTAAGAAGGTGTTTGGGCTTCCGATGGAACCATTTCTATTGTGGACTTGAAGAAAATGCTGCCACCCTGAGAGCCGTGGGAAGTCCCCTTGAGCCCCGTGGATGTTATGCGTGTGGAAGTATCTACACTAGCTCCTGGCTGTGATAACGCACCACAGGACAAAAGTGTTAGGAACAGGGGAGGTGGGGGAGGTGAGGGGCACAGGCTACTCTTCACCTTCCACTCAGTTTTCTGTAAATCTAAAATCGTCCACAAAACAAGTCTATTGATTAAAAAAAAAAAAAAAAAAAAAAAGCAGGTCTTTCTCATCATTGTTCCTTCCCTGCCTACCTGAACCTCATGGCTTCTCGAGGACTCAGCTCAGACCCAGCCCTGAGGCCTTTCCTGACAGCCTTGGCAGGTCTCCCTCCCCTCTTCCAAGTCCCAGCGGCCCTGCCATCCGCTCCGCCCTGCTGACCCGCAGCCGAGGTGCCTTCACGTGTGTGATCCTTTCTGCAGGGCACCCTCAGCCCGGCTCCAGCCTGCCACAGATATCCTTCCTCTCCCTACGTGGCTGTGACGTGAACACTTCCCTAATTCAGTGAAAGTGCAGGCATCAGGTTCCTCTGAGTTTCCGCCAGAAAAAAATTATCACCAAAAAATTCATCATGTCCTTTAGGGCTCTTCTCACTTTTTATTTCACTAGTTATAGCTCTAGAAAATATCTAGGCTACAACAATTCAATGCTGAACATGACCATGTAACAGAAGGGGATTATTTAAGATAAAACTATTTCTAAGGTATCCAGAAGAGCATCTCGTGCGTTGGTCAAGGTTCTGCGCAGCTTGTAGTTCAGATAGGAGGTAGGCTGCTGCAACAGACGTGAAAAAACTTGGCTAAATTGAGCTTAATGTTAGGAAAGCTAGTAAAAGCCCTCTCTGTACACGTATACAAATGTGTGTGTGTGCGTGTGTATACAGTCATGCACACATCACAACACTTCAGTCAACAATGGACTGCATAGACCACAGTGGCCCCATAGGTTCTAATGGAGCATATACAGAAACCCGGTGGATGGAACTTGATACTGGCCTTGCAGATCGACTAGAGGAAGGGAGTCATAGTCAGTAATGGTGCTGGAGCATTTGGTTTTCTATATGTAAATACACATAAATAAAAATATACAGATCATCCAGGTTTCTGTAAGTACACCCTATGATGTTTGCACAATGACAAAATTGCCTAACTCTGCATTTTCTGGAATATATACCTGTCCTTAAGCAATGCGTGGCTATACACACATATGTGTATTAATACATGTGTGTGTATATATATAGCTTTGTGTGTATATATACACACACACACATATAATTAGAAGATTAATGTAAAGCTCAAAATTCAAGGTGTGCATAGCCCACGATGCAGTGACGATATTGGAAGCCTGGAGTACTGTTCTGAAGCAGGGCATGCCTAGTGTGTTTGTGCCATGCCTGAGTGTGGCCAGGCGTCACCTGCCGATGCAGATTCCTGCACCCCATCTGAGCGGTTCAGATTTAGCAAGTTTGGAGTGAGGCTCAGAGACCCTGACTTTTTATTTTTAAGCAATTTACTGTTGATGTATTCATCATGACTCCCAAAGTGCAGCATAGCCAGCAACAGCCTCGGCATCTCTGGGTCCCTGTTGGTGATGTCAAGTCTCAGGTCCGCACCAGACCTGCCATATCAGAGCCTGTGGTTTTAGGAAGCATTCCCAGGTGATTCGTAGGAACATTGGTGTTCTTGATGTTTTATTGGGGGAGTCTGACATGGTGGTCTTGTGGGAAAACAACCTGAGGATAAGAAGCCTGACACCTTTTAAAAGGGAAGGAGGCCGAGGGTGGGATGGAAGCAGCTGCTGTGAATTGCAAAGCAGAGGCATGTTCAATCACCGCTCATCGGAAAAACGAATTCCTGACTTGGTGAACGACTGGCTGGCTCCACGCCACGGCTTCCTGAAGTCCAGGGCTCCCTACCGCAGTCACCGCGGCTTATTTTACACGGTTTTCCGGGACCGCGCCTCTTCTGTTGGAAGAGGGGAACCCTCTGCTGAGAGGAACCCTGGCAGCGTGGGCGTCTCTGAGGCTGTTTATCAGCCGATTTTCTCTGGGGAGTGAGTTTGCATGTCGGGGGAGAGATCCACTGGCTCTACCATCGCGCTTCTTGCTCAGAGCAGGGACTTAACACCGGGGCGAGGAAACACGAGGTATGCGGATGCCTGGATTTCTCCAGACTCGCACGGAACAAGAGACATAACCAAGCTTTGTGAGACAGTAGACAAGGTGGCTGGTTTTGTAACTGCATATCATCACTACGTTTTTCCAAATAATGGCAATTGATAGTTTTCTAAGTATCTGGCCACATTTGGCTTCAAATGGAGCAGAAATTGTAGATTACACAATGCTATATCTTGGTACCTTTGACTATTATTGTAGAACAATGAATATGTGTCCCCAGAACAATAGTTTGCTCCATTTACAAATCTTCATTTGAATTATTTTTTCCAAGTAATATTTTTAACGATAGAATATACCTATGTAATATTCTTAAAATTGTGAATATTTCTTGCATATGGATAGGCAGTTGCTATATCATTGATATATTAATTCCATACAATTCTGTAAAATTGACTTTAAACTTAATTTAACGCATTTTAATGTTTGAAAACAGGAATAACTGAAACATCTTTCAGATTCCAATGTACAAATCAGAAATAAATACTCTGGCTAACGAAGGACAGTAGGGTGTGTGAGAAAGAGTCGAGAGTCCCGGCTTTAATCCTAGCTCTTCCAGCATCTCCTGGTGCATGGGAAAGACAGAGATTAGGGACCCACCAGAGTGGGCTGGGCCCTCCTTACGGAACAACTGAGCTGTGAAACATGGATCTGCTTTTTCCACTCCAATTCCTCCTTTCCATTCTTCTATCCCGTTTCCCTTCTGCTACGGTTGGAGTCTGTGACTCCGCCCAAATCTCATATCAAATTATCATCCTCACTGTTGGAGGTGGAGCCTGGTGGGAGATGATTGGATCATGGGGGTGGATTTGGTCTTTGGTGCTGTTCTCATAATAGAGTTCTCATGAGATCTGACTGTTGAAAAGTGTGTGGTGGCATCTTCTCCCTTCCTCTCTCCCTCCTTCTCTGGCTATGGTGCTGTTCTCGTGACAGAGTTCTCATGAGATCCGATTGTTTAAAAGTGTGGCATCTCCTCCTGCTCCCTTCCTCCTTCTCTGGCCATGTAAGACATACCTACTTCCCCTGTGCCTTCTGCCACGATTGTAAGTTTCCTGAGGCCTCCCCAGACATGCTTCCTGTACAGCCTGTGGAACTGTGGGTCAGTTAAACCTCTTTTCTTTATAAACTACCCAGTGTCAGGCATTTCTTTAGAGCAATGTGAATGCAGACTAATACACTTTCTTTTCTCTTTTCTCCTTCAATGTTCTTCCTCTTCCTCATCTTGAACGAGCTCAAAAGCCATCGTTTAAAGAAGGACTTTATCTTTTAGTTTTCCCCAAGTTGTCATGATAGTCTTTGGGTCCTTGTAAGATTCACTGAAATTTTCTGACATAGACTGCTAAGATTTGAGGCTCCGTGAATATTTCTACATTATTGCATAGCTCGTGAGGGCCTTGGAATGAAGGGATGGTGCAGTGACCTGGTCATGGGAGTTGGCAATAGTGAGTCATTCAGGGACATTTCACACGGATGGCCCCTGAAGCCTTTGATTTATATTCCAAAGTGTGACAGAAGAGAGATGGCGTTAGTAAGCAGGAGTCTCTCCTTCTGTGGGGAGGAGGGTGGGTGGGTGGTGAGCATCCTATCCAGGCTCTGAGAGTCACGGCCCTGGGTGCTTCTCCCGTGGCTGACACCTCTGCACGCACAGAACTCAGGCGGGGACAGGGAACCAGCATTGAGACGTTCTGTGAGTAATTAACAACCTGTCTCTGATCCAAAAACCTCATGTTTCATGTCAGGATAAAATAAATTCATAATATTGATATTAAAACCTTAACATAAGGTTGTTTTAGATTTGGCCAAAGTAAGACTGCTACTGGCAAACTGCCACCAGTGCCAGGATATAAAGTGTCAGGCCAGAAAAAATATTAATACATTATAAATATTTAGATGTAAATTCATTCACCATATTGTGTGTATTGATTTTGCAATGAGAAGTTGCTGAATATTAATAGATAATTTTGTCTGTTAGATTCAAATGCTTTTAGAGCTTTTTTTTTTTTTGAAATGGAGTTTCATTCTTGTTCCCCAGGCTGGAGTGCAAATATGAAGGGTTGATTTCTCCTTGATAGTCGCATTAGAGAGGATTTGATGACCTCTGCAAAACACTCAGCCCACCACCAAGCATTAACAGGCCCCAGTACTTATTTTATAGATTATTCAACCAGTAACCAGGCAGCATCTTCTCTATGTCAGAGGCGATGCTGGACATGGTGCAGGCAGCAGGAGCCCAGCACGGGCAGCTCCCAGGCCCATGGAAGCCAAATCGCGTTCCCAGTGTTTTATCAAGAGAGAAAACTTCCACACCAGCCATCCTTTGTATGATATTTATAATGTATTAATCATCCTTTCTTAATCTCCCTAAAACCCTCTCAGGCAGGCATTTACAGTCCTCATTCTCATCTTACAGGTGACATTTAGTACTGACAGTTGGAGGCCACCGGAAATTTGTAAACTATAGGAAGTCATCAGGAAGTATACAGATGAAACAAGTCACGTCGATCTAACTTTGGATGGAATATTCATAAAAACCTGCACCTTTTTCTCTCTCCAGTGCATTACTGGTAGTAACTACCACTGAAAAAACACAACTTATCCAGATCCGGAAGAAATGAGTGGTTTCTTTAGCGTGGATCATCAAGGATCCAGTTGGATGAACTCAAGGGTCCTGCGGCCTCACAGCATCGGGAGCTCTCTGCGTCCTGGGTGCCTCCAAAGTTTCTATGGCTACCCAGTTCTTGTCTCTGAACTCAAGACTGGTGGGTCTAACTCTACTCAAAAACCTCCCTTTGGAAATCTTTAAACGTTTCAAACTTACAAAGATCCAGCACTGGCCAATGAGTGCATCCCACAGCTCCCATCTCAGCGAACGGCAGCATCACTGCCGGCTGGAGTCCCTCCTCTCACATCCACACGCCATGGTCTGGGGGTGTGTGCATGGTGTGCATGTGTGGTGTGTGCATGAGTGGTGTGCAGATGTGGTGCGTGCGTGTGTGGTATGTGCGTATGTGGTGTGCACATGTGGTGTGTGGTGTGTGCCTATGGGGTGTGTGTCTATTTGTGTGGTGTGTGCATGTGGTGTGTGTGTGGTATGTGCATGTGTGTGGTATGTGCATGTGTGGTGTGTGCATGTGTGTGTGGGGGGTTTGTGTGGTGTGTGTGCAGTGTGTGCATGTGGTGTGCATGTGGTGTGTGCATGAGTGGTGTCTGTGGTGTGTGTGTGGTGTGTGATGTGTGTGTGTGGTCTGCATGTGTGTGGTGTGTGCATGTGTGTGGGGGTTTGTGTGGTGTGTGTGCGGTGTGTGCATGTGGTGTGTTTGTGGTGTGTGCATGTGGTGTGCGTGTGGTGTGTGCATGAGTGGTGTGTGTGTGTGGTACGTGTGGTGTGTGTGTGTGTGGTGTGTGTGTGTGGTGTGTGTGTGTGTGTGTGTGGTATGTGTGGTGTGTGCATGGGGTGTGCGTGTGGTGTGTCTATGGTGTGTGCATAAGTGGTGTCTGTGGTGTGTGTGGTGTGTCTGTGTGTGGTGTGCACGTGTGTGTGTCTATGTGCACTTCCTAAGCACTACTAGACTCAAAAGCTTCCCAGACTGTGCAGTCTATCTTGGTGTAATTAACAGTTATATATTTACACTTAAAAATTTAAATTATGAAACTATGCTTACTTGAGGATAACAAAATTTATATATTTCAGAGATCTGGGCAGCTAACCTGCCAATGACCAGTTTGGATGGATGCATACAGTTTAGAGTAATATCTGGCTTCCTTAAATTGCAGCCTAATGGTAAATCTGTCTGGGGCTAATTCAACTTCACAGGTTTACTGAATCTTGAGAAGGACTCTCTAGGCTCATCTGGGTCCTCGCTGACCCTTGATAAGGAACAGCGAGGCCTTCAGAACCACAATGATGGAAAGAAGCCCTGCTGATGGCTCTGAAGAGAGAATGGAGATGGTGCCAAGTCATCTTCTGTAGAAATTATTAGAAATTTGCTGTGCAGAAGCTCTTTAGTTTAATGAGATCCCATTTGTCAATTTTGGCTTTTGCTGCCGTTGCTTTTGGTGTTTTAGACATGAAGTCTTTGCCCATGCCTATGTCCTGAATGGTACTACCTAGGTTTTCCTCTAGGATTTTTATGGTATTAGGTCTAACATTTAAGTCTCTAATCCATCTTGAATTAATTTTCACACGTATGTTTATTGCGGCACTATTCACAATAGCAAAGACTTGGAATCAACCCAAATGTCCATCAGTGACAGATTGGATTAAGAAAATGTGGCACATATACACCATGGAATACTATGCAGCCATCAAAAAGGATGAGTTTGTGTCCTTTGTAGGAACATGGATGCAGCTGGAAACCATCATTCTTAGCAAACTATCACAAGAACAGAAAACCAAACACCGTATGTTCTCACTATAGGTGGGAACTGAACAATGAGATCACTTGGACTCAGGAAGGGGAACATCACACACCGGGGCCTATCATGGGGAGGGGGGAGGGGGGAGGGATTGCACTGGGAGTTATACCTGATGTAAATGACGAGTTGATGGGTGCAGCACACCAACATGGCACAAGTATACATATGTAACAAACCTGCACGTTATGCACATGTACCCTACAACTTAAAGTATAATAATAATAATAAATAAATTTTAAAAAAAAGAAATTATTAGAAATTAGAAGTTAATGAAAAGAATCGAGTTCTAGGAATGTTCAGGAGTGTATGCAGAAGGAGAAAGATATGACATATAACTTTTACAGGAAAAGACAAGAAAGGGGTCATGAATACAAGATAAGGTACAGGTTCCCACACCAAAGGTAAAACTGTCTCTGAGGGACTGGAAAGCAAATAAAGGAAGAGACCTCGAGAGGAGCAAAGAGTGGGCAGAGGAGAGACAGAGAGAAAGACAGAGATAGATGATTCAGACAGAGGGAGAGACACAGATAGAGAGAGACAGATGGAGAAAGAGAGAGGGAGAGATAGAAAGAGATAGTGACAGAGACAGGGAGAGACAGAGACAGGGAGAGATATGGAGGGAGGAGCCGCAGCATCTGGAATGGAAAAAGCGATGTTGCCCGTGGAAACAGGGTTTGTCTGTTAGTTTTTTATTGTTTTCAAATAGTTTAAATGCCCAAGAAAGAAACCCTAACAAACCACGGCAAAGCCAGGTGGCGGAGAGCACAGTCTCTGTGGGCCAGAGGAAGGGCAGGAGGCGGGCAGCCCTGGGGAAGGGAAGCCCCAACCCAGCAGGCTAAGGTGTGGGCACTTCCTCTACGTGGATGAGGAGTTTGCGATTTCCACTTCCTTCCTGGACACATGGAAACGTGACTTTGGCTTCCCGGCACACATAGCTGCTCCTGTGGCTTTGGGCAAGCCAGATTCCTGCCCCTCACCCCAGTGCCATGCGCCCTCCTCAGCCCTCACTCCCCACAACCATATTCTGGTTTCAGATCCCCAGGAAATGATTCTCTGCCCCTTGCAAATGCACTGCCCAGCCAGTGTGAGCGGCAGCGACCTCAGGACCCTGAGGGAAGACTCACCTACATTTTAACAAAACGAAACTGCATTTAAAATAAGAAACGAACTCTCTAACCACAGCAGGTATGAAGAAAAAGAAGCACAGCTTAAAATTTAGATACATTAGGATTTCTTAAGAATTATTTCAAAATCAAACGTAGTTAAGGACTCATAATTTATAGCTAAGCAGAATACAAATGAATACTGAAGGGAAGCTGCTTATTTGTATTTATTACTTTTTTTCAGGCTAAGTAAACCAGTTTAAAACCAATTATGACAGCAAGTATCAAGAAGAATAATGACAGGCCAAATACTTTAAGGCATAACTTCTGAGTTCCGGAAGATGGAGCTGCAGGTGCCTGCAGGGCAGCGAGCGTGTGGATCGGGGTCTAGATGTGGATCGGGGTCTAGATGTGGGTCTACATGTCAATGGCCCAAAGGCTCTTGGTCTGCGAGGGAGGTTCCATCATTTCACAAATGTCAATGACTTCAGAGACAACCTGCAACGCTCACAGAGCCATGTGAGAACAGAGACTCTGGGAAACTGGGTTTCTAGCTCGAGTCAGCCTTGTTCAAGATGAGATCTGCCAATGGCATCTGTCCTGGCCTCTCCAGTCACTGTTCCCACCAGAATGAGAGGGCTGGAGGTTCCCACTGGGGAAGAAGACCAGAGAGGATACTGCCTGCACTCTGGATTTTCAGTACATTGTAAGACTATTCTGGCATTAAATGCAGTTAATACAACCCACAGTCTCTTAAGAGAGGATTTTAAATAAATTATCCAAAGCAATCCTCAGTCAAATACATTTGTTTACTATTTTATTTACACATGACCTTCATCTGTAAAAGCAAGACTCAAATGAGAAAACAAAAGCAAGTGAATGTGGCTGTTCAATGTGTTGCTGAAATGAAAATACCTATTTTTAGTTATCAGTTATGTTATAACAGGTCTCCATGATAAAACAGTTACGACGTATCAAGATGGAGCTCTGACACTGTGTGCTCTTGGCACTCATCAATAAAATGAGGAGCCTTCAGTTGTCTCAAGAATCAATGGACAGAAGTGCACTAGAAGCTACAAAGGAGTTTACCCACGTTAGCGATTCCAGGGACACTTTGTGACGCTGCAATCAATTTACCAGCCAGGCCTTGCTGAGATGAGTTGGATGCTACGAGCACCTTGGAGTGTCCCAAGGCGGGACATAACTTCCGTGAAGACATATGGCAAAGAAACTTCTCTAACTGTTTTAAACCCTTGTTATTCAATGATTATTGAATTAGGGTCTGCCTATTAGGGTTCGAAGAATCCCTAAGTTCCATAAAAGGCCAACTGGTAAACAGGCTGCGCTGGCAACACGTGCAGTGATATGGGTCCATGGCAGGCCTCCGACACCTCAGCCCGTTCCTGTGTCTCCAGTGTCAGTGGTAAGTGGTCCAGGCTGGCACATGCCGTGCCAGCCACCTCCTCCGAGTCAGCACCTCTGAGATGAGCTGGCATGAATATCTCAGCTCTGCTCAAAACCAAAATCAGCCCAGTCAATCAGATGTTTAACTCTGGGACTTGAATTTGAAAATATGGAGCAAATTAGCAGCAAATGTTAAAGGACATGGTTACACTTGTTTTGAGGAGAATTCAATCATTATTCATGCAAACATTTAGATGAAGTAAGCACAAAGTGCTGGTTTATTTTAAAACCTTGCAACTAAAGACAATGCAGAAAAAGTGCATTAGTAGAAAAACTGCAGTTCGGCTGGAGGGCGAAGTGTGGTTAGTATTGCTGCACCGTCGTCAAATGGTTTGCCAGATGCTCCATGGCCACGTTAGTCAGGTACATCAGGGGAGTTGAGTGGAGGTAGATGGGGCTCTCTGCACTGAATGTGCAGCTTTTCCATAAATCTAAAATTATTCTCAGGTAAAACATTTACTTAAAAAGCCATCCTTATCAATGAAAAGACAGGCAGGGTAATACTGTCTTGATGTCTGGAGGTGAACTTGGTTTTATCTTTTCATTTCCTTTTAATGGAAGAAAGTCCCGTCAACACTGCACGTGACATGCATCCAACATGTGTAGGTACCTGAAGCCATCAGGTTTTTAGTTTGCTTGCAGTTCTGATGGTCAGACTCTCAAAAGTAAAGCTGTTTAAATCGATAAACTTCTAGACATTACACATTACATTTGGTCAGTTTGGGGAGAATGGTACTGGTGGGAATTGGAAAATGAAATTGCAGAACTATAGCATTCAGCCATAAATTTATATTATGGACCCCACTAAAGCAGGCTGCTTATTTTTAAAATAAAACTTGGGAGACATCAGGGAAAAAAAAGCTTTTAAAATTTAGAAATTAGAAACGTCTAAAAAGAAGGTTATATTTTGTTTGCTTCTTGGCTTCTTCAACTACATAATTTATCCTCTAAGACACAGAGCCTCTGCATCCCACCTCCAAACCAGCTGGCATTTGAGGAAGAAATAAGCTCTACAATATCTTAATGGCTATTTGAACTAAACAAAGAAGTGGGTTAATGTATAAATTTGGAGCAATAAATAAGCAATCTACAAGCAGAATCCTTTCCAACCATGTAGAAACAGCAAACGGCAGGACCAAGCACTGTCTTTGTCCTCCTCCAAACACGAGATGAAGCTTCCCCCTCCTACAGGAACAGCCCTCCCGGCAGCCCCCTCTTCCAAACACCAGATGTAGCGTCCCCCTCCTACAGGAACAGCCTTCCCAGCAGCCCCCTCTTCCAAACACCAGATGTAGCTTCCCCCTCCTACAGGATCAACCCTCCCGGCAGCCCCCTCTTCCAAACACCAGATGTAGCTTCCCCCACCTACAGCAACAGCCCTCCCAGCAGCCCCCTCTTCCAAACACCAGACGCAGCTTTCCCCCACCCGGCAGCCCCTCCCTGCGGAGTGTCAAAGGCATCCTTACCGGAGGAGTGCTGAAAACATAGAAGGACGGGCCCTTCAGCGCTAGGAACTTGGGTCTGAAGGTTTGAGAGGAGTCGGCTCCTTGGAGTTTCTCATTTACCCACCCCATATGCACCACCTGCAAAGGGAAACCTTTGAAAATTACAAACCAAGCCTTAATGAGGGCATAATGTCACAGGAGCAGAGTTAAGCACATGAGCAAGCCGTGCTCCCACCAGGTCAACACACCCAGAATCAGGAGATGGGAGAAACGTGGAGATGTCCAATTTTCCAAATCAAGTTCACACAATAGGAATGAATCACATCTTGAATTAAAAATTCAGTTTTGCATTGAACCAGGTTTTACATATGAGCACTTTCAGTTTTGGCAAATGGGTTTCTCAGCTGCCTTAGAGTTGTTGGTTTCATTTATCTTTTAAAAAGGCTGTATTGAATTATATTCTATTAGAAGGTAGTATTTCAGATTTTTCTATGAGGTAGTAAAAACAGCTAATTATATTTTTCATTCCTAGAGTGAACATAGTAGTTGGCATATATGGAAAAATAACCGTTTCCCTTTATGGTTCAACTTCTTAACAACAATGAAATAACGCAAAAATACTAGATTCTTACAATGAGCAGTGAATATTTTTAGCCATATAAAATCCAAACTATAAAAATCAGAATATGATTCAAAAACATTTAAATAGTAATCCAATTTAATAATTCAGTGCATGAATTCAAACTATTATTGAAGAAAAATTCATGTTATCTAAAATTTTAATGTGACACATATTTTGTAGTGAGTACTAGGAGCAATTTCATTATAATTCTTTCATTTTCTCACTCTGCTATTTCAAGGAAAACCAATGAACATATGCTTAGCAGTAAACACTTAGAAAAATAAAAATAAGTTATCACAGAGATCCCGACCACTTTACCAAACGACACTGACCGATGAGCTATGACAAGCTGAGAACCAGCTGGACCTGACACCCCTCCAGCGTGCAAGCCCCACACACCACGAAGCGCCCTCTGCTGGACCGCCTGGGTAAGTCCCGTCACAGCCAGCACGGGATCCACCGAGGGCAAGTCCTGCTTCTGTTATTTGCTTGATAAACCGCTGACGGTCTTCACTCTTAAGCTGGATGAGACTTCCCGGGACGTCGAGAGGCTGGACGACAGAATCAGAGTTCTACGAACGGTATTTCTAGCAATGGGAAAGAAAATTACCAGCACTGTTCTGCAGGGCGGGGCGCGTAGCCGAACAGCTAACATCATCGTGGTTTTCAGTGTTGAATACGAATCACCGAATGCGTTAAACGTTTTAATGTTGTCTTTCTTGACTGTTCTGGATTTACAAGGCTTTTAAAAGTAACCCAAATATTTCACTGGATCATGAACTTCCAAGTTCCTAATGGGTTATCCTTACGTCCCACGGAGGCTCAGGAACCACATCGATGTGGTGTTAATATGATGATAACAGAGGACGACTTTATCTCCCCAGAGACCCTCCCCAGCAAAGCACATTTAACATTGCCAAGGCTCTCTTTTTCCATCATGAAATGGGATAGAATTATAGATCTCACGTGAGAACTGTGGGAATTTCACAGGGTACCACAGGAAGCCCCTCGTAAGGCACTAGCTGGGGGCAAAGGCCGAGGACATTCATACCTGGAAAAGCCACTAATGTGTAATTTACTCCTCCAGTGTCTGAATTTGAAGCCAAATACACAGATTATTTAAAAATATCTAATAGATTTTTTTTTTCCTTTTTTGTCTGGTTGGGTCACATATTTTTGTTGGTTATAACACTTGCATTTATACTCTGTAAATCACAAAAAGCTCCATTTAAAAATGCATTTTTTCTAGCAAATTTAGCAGATGCTCGATGTTTCCATAATTAATGTGAATTCAATGAGTGATTAATTCCAACTCGCTACTGCACGAGTGCAGGGATTTGTACAGTTTAAGATAGGATTCATTGAAGCACAGTTACTATAAAAACAATTATAGGATTCATTGAAGCACAGTTACCAAAAACAACTAATTGCAAACACGGAGGCTTCCACACGGTCATGAAAAGAATATTACGTGGGCAGTTTGTTCAGCAAGAAAAGAGTTCACATTCCAGGAGGACCAGGCACACGGCCCTGAGCAGCTGCCTGGGTCATCTTACGCGCACTTGAGTGCATTGCTGAAGCCTTGAGGAGCCCGTATTAGGCCAGGTTTCACAAGCAATGATGACCATATCTTCAAATCCAAATCTTCAGGAGCCTCTGGCCACCGCATAATTGCAGCAGGCAAAAACAAGTTCACCGTATTTGTCAGGATGGCTGAGTGGAAGACCTTTCTCTTATTGATTAGCATCGAAGTGTGGAACCAGAATTTCTAGAAAATGTAGGAAGTTGCTTGAGTCCTAAATTATTGCAAACTTTTAAGAATCAGCAACAAGCACAAAAAGTCTGGTTTGACCCCATATTTATTACGAGGAGTCACACCAAGATCCTCGTCAAATCACAGAGTTAGTATGAAGGAGGGGTAGAGAATAATCACATCCAGAAAAATCAGCAAAATAAAAAACGAGGGAATGGTGAACACATTCCCTCTGCAGGTCCCTGGCAACGTGGTCTGAGATTCTTTAACATTCATAAAACAAATATTTCCTCTGATGAGAAATTCTAAGGGTCAAAGCCTGATTAGATTCATACGGGGTAGAGAGATTTAAAGTGATATTTTGCTTTTGCCTGTAGGGCAGACAAACTCTGATGGTTTTACTTCCTTCATTTCCCCAGCCCTCCCCATCACCACCCTGGCCCCAGGCCGGAGTCTTGCTCTGTCGCCCAGGCTGGAGTGCAGTGGCACGCTCTCGGCTCACTGCAACCTCTGCCTCCAGGGTTGAAGCAATTCTCCTGCCTCAGCCTCCCAGGTAGCTGGGATTATAGGCGTGTGCCACCACGCCCGGCTAATTTTTGTATTTTTGGTAGAGATGGGGTTTCACCATGTTGGCCACTCTGGTCTTGAACTCCTGGCCTCGTGATCTGCCCGCCTCAGCTCCCTCATTTTTTAAGTCATGTGTTCACACACTGTTGAGTTTCCCTGATCTTACTCTTTCTGTTCACGAAACACTTAATCATACACTGCAATTTAGATTTCACAAGGGATGAACTGTGAACAGGAAACTGAAGTGCAGGAACTTAATCTATGACAGGGCTGTAACACTCAGGAATATCTAAATACAGAGGACAGATGGGTGAGAGATTGATTTACATTACAGGTAGATCAAGGGAGAGTAAGTTGGAAGTATGCATTCTTGAATTCTTGGCGAAAATAGAGAACTTGGGATTGTTTTTCTAGCATGGCAGCAGCAAGCCTTCTTTTAGGAGGAGTGCTTGATCACGCGGTGGAATTACCATCTAATTCAGATTCAGTAGAGTTACTCTCTTTCTGAGGAGCTCCAGGTACCAGCTGGAATCTGAGCACCCAGACCTGGGAGGCCCCATGAGCTGCACACCCACCTCCCTGCCCCAGGGCTGCTCTTTCTTCCCCCTGGGCTGGGACAGTGTTGGGCTCTTCTTCTTTTCTGTATCTGGTTGACACAGTGTTTGGCACAAAGTTCAAGGAGAGTTATGTATCAAGGAGTGAATAAAGAGCTACTGTAAGCCCAAAATGGCAATAACAGACTGCCAGTAATCTGAAATATGTTAGTTGGATGTGAGCTTAATTAAATCACACATGTAATTGAATTATGCTAGATTTAGTGAAGAAATACGTTATAGCTTTGCTATTGTTGGAAACATCGGATGCTTTCTGAATCTTTCTTGGGTATATGCAGTTCATAAATAATTTTAAGCAAAGCTAATTTTATCTTCTACATTATGAATTTTGTAATTACACGTTCCAAGAAGTGTGTATTACACTTTTAGACACATCTCCCTGATTGTACCACCTTAATAAAATTAAGATGTCATAACCATTATAATAAATATATTTTTTATCTTTTCTGATACCATTTCTATAAGAAAGTCATTTTCTTTTCACCTGATCAGTCAAGATAATCAAACGTCCACCAGATGATAACATGCAGCTGGTCTTTTCCTTTAGCTAGAAAAAGCCAGAATTACTTGTGTTATTCAGGGTTTTCTGCAGGGGGTCGGGGTGATTTGGCGATTAAAGCATCAATATCTACGTAAATTAAATTTCAGGTTATTCAAAAATAAGTTTAATTTGGAAAGAAATAGGGCTGCTTGCTGTTTGGTGGGGTGGGCATATGTGTGTCTGCAGTGTTTGGTGGGTGGGCATGTGTGTGCTGTGTTTGGTGGGGTGGGCATGTGTGTGTCTGCTGTGTTTGGTGGGGTGGGCATGTGTGTGTCTGCAGTGTTTGGTGGGTGGGCATGTGTGTGTCTGCAGTGTTTGGTGGGTGGGCATGTGTGTGTCTGCTGTGTTTGGTGGGGTGGGCATGTGTGTGTCTGCAGTGTTTGGTGGGTGGGCATGTGTGTGTCTGCAGTGTTTGGTGGGTGGGCATGTGTGTGTCTGCTGTGTTTGGTGGGGTGGGCATGTGTGTGTCTGCAGTGTTTGGTGGGGTGGGCATGTGTGTGTCTGCAGTGTTTGGTGGGTGGGCATGTGTGTGTCTGCAGTGTTTGGTGGGTGGGCATGTGTGTGTCTGCAGTGTTTGGTGGGTGGGCATGTGTGTGTCTGCAGTGTTTGGTGGGGTGGGCATGTGTGTGTCTGCAGTGTTTGGTGGGGTGGGCATGTGTGTGTCTGCTGTGTTTGGTGGGGTGGGCATGTGTGTGTCTGCAGTGTTTGGTGGGGTGGGCATGTGTGTGTCTGCAGTGTTTGGTGGGGTGGGCATGTGTGTGTCTGTAGTTATGTTGGTGTTGTTTGGTGGTGTTGTTTGGTGGTGGTGTTTGGTGGGTGGTCATGTGTGTGTCTGCAGTGTTTGGTGGGTGGGTGTGTGTGTGTCTGCTGTGTTTGGTGGTGTTGTTTGGTGGTGGTGTTTGGTGGTGGTGTTTGGTGGGTGGGCGTGTGTGTGTCTGCAGTTATCTTGGTATTGTTTTCAGGTTAGTCTTTGTCCCAGACAAAAGTGCTCTGGTTTGTGTGATAAATTATTTGGTTATTTTTTATACCAGATACGAGAGTCTAAAAATGCATACATTATGCTTTTTGTAGATTCTCCTAATTCTGTTTTTCATGTGTTTTTGTTTGCCAATTTCACTGGTTGTTAAATACTTTTATTTATCTTTTCACAAAAATTTTTTTCACATAAAATTCACATTTTTCACATTAACAATTATCTCACAATTATTTATTAAATACCAAAATCAAGAATGAATTGTTCAGAGTGAGAAGAAATTTTCTTTCTGTTTTAAAGGGCCTAACGTCTTAAATGCAAACTCCTAACATTTGTACAACACACACCACTTTTGGAGAAAACGTGAAACCATCCTCCACCAAAAGCGCATCCGGATCTAGCAGGGCTAGTTCTTCATCATCCTACATAGTGAAGCTCAGTTCTAAGATTAATTTCCAAATAAGCTACTCCAAGCCGCTAAGTAAATTCAAAGTTGTATAGAACATTTAAGGTTGTAAAAAGGACCTTAAATTACCCAGTACAACTTTCTTGTATTACAGATAAAGAAATTAAACCTCTGGAGTGAATTTGTTAAAATTACACCACCAGATAAGGGTCTGGTCAGGGTTATTAGGTCCACGGTTTGCCTTTGGCTTTTTGCTTTGTCAAACAAGGCCACCCAGATGGATGTGAAACACACAACGTTTAACATGTGGTAGAATTTCACCAAGATGAAGCAAAAACAAGGCCACCCACTGCCTCTGAGGTCTCCGGAAGACAGACGGTCCTTCAACGTGCTCCGTACCAGGAGATGTGCTCCCTACAGGTTTTTATGTTTCTCTGAACTATTATTTCATCATCTCTTGTGAGTCGATGATAAGGAGGATTAAATTCCAAAGTAAAAAGAAAATGCCTTCCTCTCCGGAGCAGTGCTCTTTCCAACATGAGAAGTAATTCCAGAACAGCTACGAAAGTCAGCATGTTCTCTGAAGCACATAAAGGCCAAGTCCGTAAACGCTGCCCATTCCCACGCACGCTCTCCACCTGTGGGCATCGCCGTTTAGCATCAAGGATCTGTCTGCAAGGTGACAAGCCCTCTGGGGGCCGGGAGAGGATGGCTGTCCTCGTGGCAAACAAACTGAGAAACAGAGAAGCAGCAGCCAACACTGAGAAACACCAGAAGCTGCGGCTCCTCCCAAGATCTCGGAAGAGTCTCAGGTTTGCCATAACGAGGATCTCAGGAGACATTCTGCTAATTTGAGTGTGTGAATAAGACACAATATCAAATGGTGAATAAGACACAATATCAAATGGTGAATTATTCATAGAGACTATGGCAAAACTTTGGCCCACCGTCCCACCAGCCTTGATAAAAAGGTGGAGATAAAGTGTTTCCTGTGTGAACCATAGAGAGATATGCACTTTGTGGAAAAGCTTCAGAACTTCTGTTACAAAAACACATAGTAGGGAAATTATGCATAAGAATATGAAACGAATCCTATATTAATTTGAAGAATTTATAGAAATAATCATTAAATAGCTATGCAAACAAAAATAGTTGATGGTAAATTTAGAATACTATTAAGAGATAAAAGATTTAGAAGAACTATTTATTCTGTTTCTTTTCTAATGTAGAAATGTTGACTAGAGAGGTTTAATTTAAAACACAGCCCTATTTTCCCATTCTTTTAGTAAATATTTGATAGGCAGGAGACCTCTTCTAAAGTCCTCCATCATGAATTCAAATATTCTTGCTAAGCACTATTTTGTGCGCTATTTAAAGCAAATTGAACACATTTTTCTCAGTTTTCTTGAGGCTATGATGCATGTTTCTTTAAGCCCATAAGAGATATAACCAAAAATGAATGAACTGTAAGTAACATACTCCCTTACATTACAAGTTAAACCGTAAGTTTATTATAAAGGAAACAGAAGAATAACACAGTGGCTTAAAAGCTGATTTGCCTGATATTCAAACAGCTTGATTACAATAGAGTTTTCCTAAGTACTCACAGACCTGGGAAGTGAGCAGAAAATCAGGCCTGAGGGTGGCTACAAAGGTAGCCATCGTGAATCCAGGACAACGTTAAGGGCATTGGGCTCCAGGTGAACAAACTGCCTGGATCTGGGGATGGCAGGATCCTATCCACCGGCAATAACACCCATTGGGTCAAAGCCCTCCTGAGAGTGAAGCTTTCCTAGTAAGGATTTTATTTAAGAAAATAATATAATGCTTAAAATTTCAAATTGCACAGGTGTGTCATTACAAAGCCCTTCTCAGTTTAAACAAACATATCTAAATCATCATTTAAATCATGATTTCTTACAAAAAAACATAACTGCCAATGGAGAAATCATCCATACACAGGAGATCAGAATGACCTATGCTATTCCCATAGACAGAGCATTTTTACAGAATTAACAGGGAGGGCAGAGACCACAAAATGCAGTCTGAAATGTGCTAACGTTTTCCTATCAACATTTCCAAATTAAATTTCAAACAACCAAAGAGACTGCTTTTTGAGATGTGTTTCATCATGAAGCAGAAAATACAAACCCTACCTGGTCGGAAGGAGAGCAGCATTTGTTCGCCATCTTCATCTGTGGAGAAAAGGCAGAGAGTCAGCGCCACAGCCACCAACACCAGGACGGCTCACCTGAGTGACAGCTGGAAGTCATCAGCCACACTCTGTCCTGGGAAACAGGCTTCTTTAATGACACATTTCCTATCTGAAAACCTAGCCAGAGTCAATACAAGCATGGCAGCAGTAGAAAAAACTTCACTAGCAGACTTCAATTCCTCTTTTTCAAATATCAGCATTTATGTAGGTGAAGTTACGGGAGAGCAGGTGCTTAAATTCCAATATCTGAGAAAAGTGAGGAAATGATTTCTGCTCTACATAACCTTCTGACAGTCAGTATTACTGTGATGGTAATTACGGTTATCACAGTTGATAATCTTTCTTTTATTTAGTTCACCCAATGACCTATGGAGGTAGATGTTGTTTTCCAAAATTTCATTAACGAGGAAGTGGAGGTGCAGAATCATAACACTCCCACAGCCCACAGCCACACAGCCCACAGCCACACAGCCCACAGCCCACAGCCCACAGCCCACAGCCACAGAGCCCACAGCCACACACACAGCCACACAGCCCACAGTCACACAGCCACACAGCCCACAGCCCACAGCCCACAGCCACAGAGCCCACAGCCACACAGCCACACAGCCCACAGCCCACAGCCACACAGCCCACAGCCCACAGCCCACAGCCACACAGCCCACAGCCCACAGCCACACAGCCCACAGCCCACAGCCCACAGCCACAGAGCCCACAGCCACACACACAGCCACACAGCCCACAGTCACACAGCCACACAGCCCACAGCCCACAGCCCACAGCCACAGAGCCCACAGCCACACAGCGGCGAGGTGGCTCAGAGTCCACATTTCCATTCTGAAGTGTTGGGGTGTCTGACTTCTCTGCCCTGCTTATGAGGGGTGATGTGTGAAATGATACAGAACTGAAGGGCGCTCCTTGTCACAAGCATTTCTGCAAATATGAGTCAAGCACCATCCTTTCTTCCCTTTCTATTTGTTCAGATAACTTTGGAATTTAAAGTGTCACATCTGAAAATTACGATGTTAGGAAGGTCCTGGTACTTCCTTCTATGGTTGCAGAAAGGAAGCCCCTGAGGTCTTTACAGGAGAAATCTCACACATTGCTGCTTCCCCCAGTGACAGGTTAACTTCTGTTTAGCAGCCACAGGAAGCAGCAAGGTTGCAAAGGAGATGTGGGGTGCTGGGCAGGGAAAGGCAGGGCAGGGGCAGGGCGGGTGCCTCTGCAGGGCTGCAGGGTGGGCCGTGCCTGGCCGGTCTGCAAGCTGGACCCAGTCTCTGCAGCCTCCAGGCTACGCCGGAAAAGAGCAGGGATCGAAGTGCAATTACAAGGCAAGTCAGCTGGGAGGGAGCAAGGACAGTAAGGTCAGTCCAGGGCCCCCTCCAGGCAGGGCCAGTCCTGCCACAGTCTCCAGGCCTGCGGCCACGGCTCCATGTCCGTATCCAGACACCCACCACTCCAGGCAACTCCCACATCATCGAGTCTTTGCTCCCACCCCATCTCTTTTCATTTATCTTTAAAATGTCCTGCTGACTTTTATTATCAAACACATCACTGAAAGATACAATGTTTTTTCTTTTCTGGGGGACTGCAGCACAAATTTGAGAAGTAATGTTTTTGCTCAGTTATGCCTTTTTCTAAATCTTCATAACGTTTGGGGGAATTATACTTTTAACCCAATTGGGTTTCCCCAACTCAAAATGTCACATTGTATCAATGCATTTGGGTAAAATATAAAATTATGACGCATAACTATTTCTGTAAATGTATGTGGAGAGAAAGAGAGAGGAAGGGAGGGAGAGAGACAGAGGCAGACAGAGGGGAGGAGGAAGATAAAACCAGGTGAGAAATTCCCAGCTGTCAGACGTAGTCACACTCTTTGATTTGGAAACATTCTGATGGCTTGATTTTTAATGGTTATAGTCAGAGATTTGACACATTGAAACAAGTACATGATTTTGTTTAGGGTTAATCATCAATCATCAAAAATCTGATGTCTCAATTATTTTTCATGCACAAATGAACATCAGCAGAGACTCAGAAACAACGTGTGCTCACGTTCTGAAGGGTCAGCTCCCTGATGTTGGCTGAGACCGCCCGCAGCCAGTCGGCGCCATCCTGGGCCGTGTAAAACCGGAGGATCCCAGAGCTGACTCCATCCAGGGCGAGCACCTCGAACGCGTTCCACCTGGAGGAGGGGAGAGAGCTGTCCAGGAGGCCCCGCAGCGAGGGGCGCAGGCCTGCCTCCGTGAGCTTCAAGGCTGATGCAGGGCTCTACCCTGGACCCAGGACATGGGGCAAGTGCACCCCTTCCTCAGGCACCTCAGTACGGTCAGCAGGCTCGCTGAGACCAAGGCCAAACCCCGAATTCCCCTGGTAACAGGAGCTACTTCTAATTCGATGAAACATGAAAAGCAACTGTCAGGGGAAGAACAGTGCTCCGGAAATTTTGGAGTTACTGTCTGCAAGATTCTTACTGGTTATTCTTTCAAAGACCCTTTGGATGGAGCACTTAAAGCTCCTGATGGGGTGAGGCTGGAGCAGCCCAGGCACCCTCCGCACTCAGCATCCACCCTTCTCTAGAACCACGTGTGCGCTTCTGATTGACAGGGGAGCTTTGGGAGAAGCTGGGTCCCCTTCCATTGCTCCATGACACTCCACTTGCTGAGAACCCAATCATGGCCAAGTATTAACAACAACAAACCAACTGTCTCAAATTCAGTAGTTCATCCCTGTCATGCAACATCTTTTAAAAACATACTTTACATATACCTATTTGCAAAAGAGAAATGTCATGTACACTTTTGTAGACTTTTTCTTAAGAAAATAGTGCATATTGGCTGGGCGCAGTGGCTCACGCCTATAATCATAGGACTTTGGAAGACTGAGGTGGGAGGATCCCTTGAGGTCAGGAGTTCGAGATCAGCCTGGCCAAGATGGTGAAATCCCATCTTTACCAAAAATACAAAAATTAGCCGGGCATGGTGGCACACACCTGTCGTCCCAGCTACTTGGGAGGCTGCGGCAGGAGAATCTCCTGAACCCGGGAGGCAGAGCTTGCAGTGAGCCGAGATCATGCCACTGCACCCCAGCATGGGCAACAGAGTGAGACCCTATCTTAAAAAAAGAAAGAAAAAGAAGAAAACAATGCATATTAATTTATATGACCCATAACACCTCCATGGTCTCAAGCCACTAACTGAAGATAAAATACAGAACAAAACAAACATATTTTGTTAAAAAAACAAGTCTTCACTGAGTTATGCTTTAATAATCTTTCAGATGTGAGTGTCATTGCTGCTTTCTTAGGCAGGGAGGGGTAGGAAACAGAGATGGTATAACACAGTTCTGCATATTTTTGAGCCAAATCTATCAGACCAGAGTTTGCTATTTTAAAAATCATTCTTTTTAAAAGCAGACATCCCTGTCTAGGGGACATTCTCATCCTAATTAGTGTTTCTTGAATCAGAATGTGAGGTTTATCTACTTGTAGCTGATATTCTGCCTGATGGCGATGAACAAGATACTCCTGACTTTGCAGGAGGACAGAGGTGAAGGTGGAGGTGACTGAGTGGAGCTGGAGAGGGGAAGAAGCCGGAGAAAGCAGGTCCCCTGCGTGGGGAGGGCAGGCAGCTCCGCCTCCACCTTTGCTCAGCCCTTTCTGATCTCCTTTCCTGGTCTTCCTGGTGAGCACCCGTCCCTCAGGGTCCATCGCTTCCCGTGGGGCCTTTGATCCTGGGCGCCTGCTATAACAAATTAATCTTTACACTTTAAAATGCTGGGAGACTATTTTAGGCACATCGTGTAATATTCCACATGAATTAGGTGCTTATTAAATATTGAGAGACTTATATCCATACTTTTGTCCAAGTGTCCATTAATTCTTATTAAATAAGTGCTGACTAAAAATGGGCTCATCGCCATCATTTCTCGTTTGTTCACGTTAACCGGTGTGATATACACAAAGCAAGGCTGACCTTCATCTAGTGGTAAACAAACAGCTGGGTCAAGCAGATTACTGAGGACAACAGCCAAGTTCCCTGGCTCCCCACATGAAGAGGGCAGAGACTGCTATTTTTAGGCACATTTTACATCGAGCTACAGCACACACACACACACACACACGCACACACAACTCACCAGTGAACACCTCCATAAACAGTCACGTATTCAATACTCTTGGCCAACCAACCCTCAGACCAAAAACAGACTTTAGAAGAATCTTCAAAAGTTCTCTGTGTCCCACCCTCCAATTATCCCCATCTCAGAGCTCTACGCTTTTATTCTTTCAGGAGAGCCTGTTTTTCTCCAAAGGCCTGAGGAGGAACAGGAGGTGGTGCCAGTGTGGGCCAGGGGCAGCTTTGCCTGGAGCTAGCTGGACTGGGGTGGGGCCTGCAGGGATCCCGGGGCAGCGTGGGGGTAGGGGCGCCCCCTTCTCATGAATCAGGGATGCCTGGTGGAGCGTGTGAAGGACACTCGTGGTCACCGCTTGGCTCCAGCTCACATGTGCTAACAACAGTGTCTTCTCGGGGAGTTGGCATTTCCTGATTCTCAGGGTTGGTGATGTATGCACCAAATGCATGGAGGACTGAACACCGAGCGCTCTCAACAGGGTCAGTACTGTGGTCATCCCCGTAAAGTCAGTGGTGAGAAGGAATCTGAGTCCTGAGTCCTAATTCGGCCTTCGGATGTTTACACCATCATTCATGTAGTGGGAATAAGATGTGAGGTAGAGACGGTGGGCCCAGGCTCCATGAAGGACCCTTTATCGATGCTGTGGTCTTGAGAAAGATCATCAGCTTTGCCCCCTGAGGCACTGAACACACGTAGAGCCCCAGAGGCTCACGGCCTCGCACGAGGGGCAGACGGCTGTGACCTGCAATGAAAAGGGAGGCGTCTGCACCCAGGCACGTTTATGCCGTAGCTACATGAGGCAGGCTGGACATCTCACTCTGAGCTGGGCTTTCCTTGTCCTTACGATGGGCTTCAAATGCCAACTCTACCATAAAATAGAAATACTGAGAGAAACAAATGGAATAACCTAAACAAAGTTATTTGTAAGCCCATGAGTACCACATAAGCATTATTAGTCTGTAATTTGTCAAAGAAAGCAATAAAAATTACATATCAAATGAACAGAAGCTGTGAAAGTTGTTAACAATAATGCTGATGGCAGATACTAACATGTTAACAAAACAGGGAAAGGAAGGTCACAGCTTGGCTTATCACTGGTTCACTGTTTGGTTTATTGTTATAGAAGCCGGGTAACTAGTGTAAGTTACACAATCTGCTTTCAGGCAAGTCTGGATGCGAGATCAGCAGCCGCTTCTTCCAGGGCATTTCTGGGCCTTTGCTTCCTCCGAGTTTCATAGTTTCCTCCAAGTTTTCTCCGTGGCTCACGGATGGAACCTGGCTTCTCTACCCACCTTGCAGTGGCCGCTCAGGCCTTTCAGGATGGTGTTCGTGTGGTCAAGGTCATTGTCAGAGCTGAAATCCACAGAGCGTCTGCTCAGGAGCTAACATGCTCCTTGATGGCCATGCGTGAGATTGTAGGAAGCTGCCGTAAGCAAAGCCACACCAAGCAAAGGCAGAGTGCTTGGTGCCCCGGGGTTCCCCAAGAAGAAACCAAGACAGCTCCGACACTCACTGACCGCGTTGGCACTTTTGAAAAGTCTACCCTCGTCCCAGGGTTTCCTCATGCCCTTAGAGAATTTCTGAATTCCAAAGAGAAAACTGAAAATAGAGTTTTATGCTCTAGGAAGTGAACTGAATCACAGTTTTTGGCTAAGAGAAATAAATTTATTCCAATAAAGTTCAAAGCACACGTCTTCATGTATTAGGGCATTACGGAACTGAAGTTACGTGCTCGGGTCTGCACCTCCCGTGGAGGACATCCAGTGTCTTTGGGCCACTCTTCCTGCGCTCCTGACTGTGGGCTCGGTGCCAGCCTCAACGCCAACCCTGCGGCTCCTGCCGGGAAAAGCCCCACAGCCCAGCTCTCATGCGTCCGGCCACACTGCCCGCCTTCGCTGTAGTCTTCAGGTCCACATCCAGAAAGGCCTCTGAATCCTGCCCAACCGCTGGGAATCTTCCTGTCACAAAACACACCTCAACAGATTCGACCCTTTTCCAAATCATCTGCTTCAGCGGAAACCAATCATAGAGCATTATCAGTTATTATTAAAGCCCCGAACCGAGACCCCTGCTACGTCTGCTACCAACGACCACTCTTCCAACCTCCTGCTCCACTTGTGCTGTGGGATTCCAGTAACTATAAAATTTGACCCTAAAAACTGAGAATTCTTAATTGCCTGTCAAAGCTTCAGTGTTGGAGAAAGGAAGTCAAAATGTGTAAATCACCTTTTTAACAAGCTGTCCGGTTTTTAAAGAATAAATATGTTGGACTTTACAAAATGTAACCAAGGACACTTTCATCCATAAATGATGGCTGGTGGCCCTCATTACCACCACAGCCTGTCACTCCCCATCGACTCTGGCCACCACCTCCCTCTGTGCCTGCGGTAACAGGGAGGAAAGGTGTGTATCGCACACACGCCTGTTTACTTAACTTTAAGCCTTCATGCTTTGGAAAATAAGGAGAGTGTGCATGTGTGTGTGTGTATTTTAGCTCATGACTGAAAATTATGAGTATTCATGAGACAAAAAGATAACGTGTATGTTTCAGAATTTGAAAAATCTTGAAATTTCATTCACATATTTTATTTGGAAACTGTCTCTGTAATATATTATTTTTTAGTACAATTTAGAAAAATATATTTTTTCTACTTCCCTGTCATGTAGTGGCGTTTCTAAATATTCCATATTAAATATTAATAAAGAGGGCTAATTTAAGTTCAGGAACGTCTGAACTTAATGGAGTAACTTGTTCATTAAAAAGTCATTGTGGGCTGAGCGCGGTGGCTTATGTCTGTAATCCCAGCACTTTGAGAGGCCGAGGCAGAGGATCACCTGAGGTCAGGAGTTGGAGACCAGCCAGGCCAATGTGGTGAAACCCCATCTCTATTAAAAATACAAAAAAAAAAAAAAAAAAAAAATAGCCGGGCGTTGTGGTGCATGCCTGTAATCCCAGCTACTTGGGAGACTGAGGCAGGAGAATCCCTTGAACCCAGGAGGCGGAGGTTGGAGTGAGCGGAGATCACATCATTGCACTCCGGCCTGGGCAACTAAGACTCTGTCTCAGGGCGGGGGAAAAAAAGGCATTGTTACCAGAAATTCAGGCCACAAATAAAGTGTTCACTCGAGACAAAGAAAAGGTCAATAGGTCCAAGAAAGAGAATTTCCCCCGTGTGGTGTCTCACAGGGCACCTCCTCACCCTTCTCTGTCATTTCCCATTGCCTCGTGAGAACAGGGCTTGGGTCTTCTGAGCCCCTCACTTCCCCGGGCAGTGCTGCTGAAGCAGGAGAGGCAGGAGGCCCCATCCATGCAAGCCATGCCCAGGTCAGTGAGTGGGGCACTGGAGTGCAATGTCCAGGGACTCCCTGAAGGCCTCCCTGTGGATGGGAAGGACAGGAGGCGGCCTGCAGGGATGTCGCGCATGTCCATGCGTCTTGCTGTGGGGCCATCACAAGCCTGTGCGTTTGCTGCAGGCCTCAGCAGAGTGGGCGTCCTGCGCTTTGTTCTTTCCACCAGGGCCAGCACTAAGAGCCCTGGCACTCAGTAGGCACACATGCGTGTTTGCTTTGTGAGTAAATGTTTGAGAAGACCCAGCAGGATTCCAGCACCTGGCTTTGTCACGGGAAGGTGGTGTCTACACTCTCCTCTGCCTGCTGCCTCCCCTCTGCCTGCTGCCTGCTGGTAGGACTGACTCCACCCGATCTCAGCCACGTTGTGGGGGGTCCCTCATCTGACAATGGGCTCATACCACTGGGCTGTGAGAAGGAAATGGAGGAGGGAGGTGAAGGGAGGAGCTCATGCCTGGCATATGCACATTTAGCGCGTCCTCATGATCACTTTCCTCTCCACCGGGGACCATCTGGAGCGAGGCACGGTGCTGCACTGAATGGCTTGTGCTTCTTTTCACACCCGCACTGCCGGGCATGTCACCTGATTGTAAGAACTGGTCGTATACGATAGTGGCAGCAGTAGCTGTAACAACAACAGAGAACTAAATAAAGGCCATCACTCATTACGAGCTGGCTTTACCCTCGCAGTGACCCTATGGAAGAGCCACTGTCATTTCAACTGCCCAGGGTGCAGGACGGAGGCGGGGGCTTGTGACACAGGCTGGGCTGAACGGCTGAGTGTGGGGCCTGGGCCCAAGCTTGGGAACCTCTGGCCCCCACGCTGTCGACCAGGGCACTGTGCTCTCCGTAAGGAGGGATCCGTGGACCCGGGCGCCGTGCTGCCCACAAGGTGGAATCGTTATCTGCGTTTACTCCAGGGAAGCTCAACCAGCATCCCGGGGCTCAGTGCTGCTTCTCGGTTATCTGAGATCCAACGAGACCAACTAATTGGCCTCGACCACCCAGGTGGGCACCCCCAGCAGCGGGCAGGACAGAGGGTGACCTGTGATCACAACGGGACTTCGCTTTTCATCCAGGTGAAGGTGTCACTCACAGAACTGTCCCCTAATCCTCTCAGCGTCAGCGTTGGCCTTTTTTTCTCTGTAAACTGCTCCTGAGTCCCGGCCCCCAGACATCCAAGTTTCCAGTGCCCGTCCCTCTGAGCCTGGCTGCCCTGCTGTCTGTTTATAAAACTGTGTCTGATACACCGGGCAGGTCATCCTAGCACTACAGCCTGCCTGAGTTTACTCACTCATCTTCGTTTTCTTTTTCCATTTCAAAGGATAAAACCTCATCATTAAACAGAATGCCTGTATCCTGGTAGCCTGCATGAACCCATAGTGAAGATTATCTGGACTATCGAATGGAACACGGGTGGAGGCTGCACACCTGCCAATGAATGGAGCAGCAGAAGCCGCGGCCGCGTGCTTTTACCCAACACCAAAGTCGGCTCCTGTCCCCTTAGGCCACAGCTTCCTAAAACCAGGTGGCTCAGGGCTCGGGACACAGCAGCAATTCCTGGGTAACGTGAGAAAATGCAGAGATTTGTTGATAAAAGGAAGCCCAGAGCAGGCCCCCAGGTGGGCAAGAGCCTGGGCATGCAGGCATGGACCATGGGAGTGGAGGTGAGGGTCTCCCAGGGGCTGCACAGCTGGGCTGAAGCAGGCCTGGGTGAGAGAGAGGCGCTCCCCACACAGCAGGGACCCGCAGCCGGGGACTGGAAGGATCAGGGCCAGAGCAGGCCTTGCAGTCCATGTTCTCTAATCCTAAGAGAACCATATTTTATAAATGTCAAGGCCACATTTTAAGCACACATGTGAACATGGGTAACTCAGTCCATGACCACGAGGACCCCCCATCATCTCTAAAGTGTAGACGTGAGTGGAGCTTCGTCCCATGCTGGGAGGTCACAGGGCTGAGTGTGCACAGGAATGACAGAAGCCCTAGCTCAGATGTGAGACACGGTACAGCACTCAGCCCACACAGCGCAGCACTCAGACCCCAGCCATGAGACGCAGAAATGCCTGGACGCTGCAGGTGCTGTGTCATCCCCTGCACGGGGCGGGAGGCTGCCAGCCTCTCAGGCTGTCTTCCTCGTTTTTAGAACGGAGATCGACCTGCCCAGCAGAGCTGTGTTTGGAGCCACAGAATGCAGCAAAGTGACCTCACTTAGACCCAGCAGAACTTTAAGAGCGGCACCAGTACGAGCAGAAGAATCACCAGAGAACTTGTTTATATTTTACACAAGTTTACTGTGAAATGAAATCATGTCTCAGAGGAATTAATTAATTCCACCAGATGGCAGACACAAGGCTGATTGCAACATGCCAGTGCCACCTTCCAGCCCAAACTTCAGTGGAGACCGAAGCTCAGCTTCCCCAGCTGTGGCTGCACAGACCCACACTCAAACAGGCCTGAGGAGCTGCTGTGGAAGCTGCAGGACTCCAGGGTGGATAAGGCAGGGAAACGGATTCACACCTGAGCGGAGGCGCTCGAAGGCTGTCTGCCGTGACTCTCCTTCCCACACCAACGTGCTGCGGATTAGAGTCACACGGGCGGCTCCTCCGCTTCAGGAGAGAACACCCGCCTGCAGCAGCAGACGCTGGACACCAGCGAGGGGCCGACTGTCCTCCACCCATCCGTGGCCTCAGCACAGCAGCCATCAGCTGGACAGGCTGTTACTCCTGTGAGAATCCTTCCTACCTTGGAAAGTGCACACAGTAGGTGCTCAATTCCTGCTTGGAAATAAATGCATTTTTTTGTTTGCTTTTGTTCAAGAGCTATTTCATCATCACTAGAAGAGATTTTGTATGTTTTGTTTGGTTTTGTTGTTAAGGGCAAACGCAGAATTAACTTAGGAAAAAACAAACAACCTCTTTCAGTGATGATAAAATAACTCTTTATAAAAATGTACACACTGATTTAAAATACATAGTTGGGGGTGCTGAATGTACAAGGACATTTACACATCGCGCCCCTCTCTTCGGGCAGACAGGAGGCAGGACACCCGCTTTCCGTCCAGGGAAGGAACGCAGCTGCCTGTTACAGGTGCTGTAACGTGTGTTAATGAGCTTGATTATGGGCTCGAATTCCTCATGTTTGAAAAAACAAACACATTTTAAAAGTTCACTTTACATAATGAGTGAAGTTACTGTGAAAAATTCAAAATACAATCAATTTGAAACAGAGATAGATTTATTGTCTATAAAAGCAGAACAGTCTAAAAGATTCTTAGAGGCTAAATTTACTGGGACTAAGTCCTAACCTGAGACTTCTACCTCTCAAAATTGTTTTCTATAACTATTTTGCATAAGAGAACTTGCGGTTTTGCCTGTGGCTGAGGAAAATGAACATAAGAAGCCGGCTTGGTCTCCACCTTTTGTGTCAGTTCAGTCTAAGAGCGCCCTCTACACGCTGGGTCCCAGGTTTCTCTCGGTGTGAGCCTCGATGTATCACAGGCTTCCGTGCCCAGGAGGTCACTGCTATGGCCTCGAAGCCCTCCACCTCCATCTAGCAGAGCTTTAGTCCCTGGGCCCCTGCGTGTCTTTCCACACTGATGGGGTGACTCCAGTGGAAACGCCGCCTGTGTTCCCAGTTGGTGCTGGGGACGGAGCGTGGCGCGGCCCCACCCACTGCTGCCTACGCTTCTGATTTAACCTCTGCGAAGCTGGGTGACTGGCAGAAAGGGCGCCGTGTACATAAAGAACATTCTGAGTGATCATCCCGTTTTTGAGAAGCACACATTGTGTTCAGCAGTCCTCCAGGTCCTCTTCCAGGGATCAACCTTCATTTTAACATCCAAATCCAACTTTCTAATGACATAGCCACTCAGGTTTCCTCTGAATTGACAATAACCTAATAGGCTCTCTCAAAGCCCGTGCAGTCAAAATCAATGGTTACAAACCAGTAGAGTTTGGTGTTGGTCAACAGAATGCCTTAGTTTCCAACTTTAATACACTTTTGAAAGTTATCATTTAATCACATGTTCCATAGCAAGATTTTTTTTTTTCTTCTTTCCACTGTAGCAAGTGGTATTAAATGGTGGTCAAGAAATGTTTCCTGCAAAAAATCTGATCACCGAATACACGGCTGGTGTTAATGGGCCTCCGTGTGCCCACAAACTGTGCCCTGCCCGGGTGTGCTAACCGGCACGCACCGTGGGGCTGCACTCCTGAGCCAAAGACGAGAAAGACCTGGTGTCACTCGAGAGCGAGCAGGACGAACCGTCTCCGAGTGTCTGCACTTTTCTACTTCATTCACATCCTTGGCGGTGAACGTATCTGCAATGATTTCTTAGTCCAGACGGTGCTTACGTTCCACCCCAAAGCGCAGATGTGAGTGGAGCTTCGTCCCACACTGGGAGGTCACAGGACTGAGCGTGCACAGGAGTGACGGAAGCGCTGGCTCAGGGAGCCACTCGTCAATGTTTCCTGCCGACCATAAGTGACGGACTTCATGGAAGCCCAAAAGCAGTAAAAACCGACTCTCAAGAGAGCAGCGGACACAACGATGCACGATTCCCCACCCGTCTCCTCCTGTCTCTGCTTTTCTGCTGCTTATTTTACAACCAGTCAATGATGTGCAAAGAATTCTTAGGCTCCTTTCACAAAAGCATCCTGATTCTTTTCATACTCCGACATATGTCTTTAAAGTTAAATATTTAATACTTTTGGGAGAAATGAAGAAGGAAAATAGATAGATTACTAACAATTGCATTTATATGGAGGATAAAAAGAACCAGCTGGCATTTATTCACACCTTGTAATAAACACTGTGTAAATACTTTATATGCTGCAGTGGTTTTAGCCCTCACAATCATCCTATGAAGAAAGTCCTGTGGTTATCATGTTAAAGATGATGAAATCGAGGCTGATGTAGATAAACCAATTTTCCCAAGGTGACTCATAAGGCCAGAAGTGGTAAAGGCAGGGACACACACACACACAAGTGAGCTTTATAAGGAACTCAGTCTCCGATTCACAACCTCAGTTCTTAACTAACAAACAGCCTCTTCTGTACCTTAAAGCCACGTGAATGGCCGTGGCTTACACAGCTCAATGTTTTCCTGTCTAACACTGCACTTTTCCTATATATTTGTTGAGGTGTTAAACACAACTGCACCTGCTGGAGGGGATCCATGAACTCCAGGAACGTAACCATTCCTGCCACCTGAGTTATCACGGCTTCCATTCTTTTTCCTGGGATAGAAACGTTGCATCTGAAATGAGCCGTGGAGCGAGGGGAGCTGCTCACTCGGAACACCCGGCCAGGGCTTGGAGACTGGACCCAGTCTAGGTAAACATAAAGATCTCTATGCCAGGAAACTCTTCAGCCAGGAGAATATTTTTGCTTTCCCAGATAAGGCTGAGTATGAGGTGAGGGGAACATGGAATGCGTTCTGCACATGCCGCTGAGGGTTCCGTCTGTACCTCCTCCTCCCACGCTGGGCACGTGGCATCACAGGGGCCCTGGAACACTCCAGGTGAGGGGTCTGGGAGGCAGAGCATAGGCAAGTTTGGTCTCTGAGGTAAGCACAGAGCAGGTAACAGGAGGGGAGAGGAGCAAAGGAGGTGAGAGGGGGATGAGGAGGCTGGGAAGCCAGGTCAAAGGTCAAGGGTCAGGTGGAATCCCCAGGACTGTGCTCCAGGCAGAGGCACAGATAGAAGAAAAACTGAAATTAAATCCAGTTTTTGAAGAGTGTGACTTCCATAGTAACGGAAAAGTTTGGCCTAATTCCTAAAAGTGGGGTATCCCTAGCAACTCCCATCCCCAAGTCTGGGTCAAATTCCCAGTGGATTGAATGTGGCTCCCCAAGTGTTCAGTGTTGAAATCCTAGCTCCCAAGGCCACCCATCTGTGGAACTGGGCTATGGCCTCCAGAGCTCGAGGGACGCATGCCTGCTGCGTAAGGCCACCCACCTGTGTGCTGCGTAAGGCCACCGATCTGTGGAACTGGGCTACGGCCGCCCACACTGACTAAAACGAGGCCTTCAGAGCAAGGTTAGTGTGCTGAGGTCACGGACACCCTGAAGATCTCGTGCCTCTAAAACCTTCTCCATCCACTCTGCCAGACACAGCTGGTTCCTCCTGCTTGGGGATTAATACGAATGATGCCACTGACAGTTCTCCCCTTTCAGCAGCAGGAAAACTCAGGGACTTCGGCTCATGTTTAGTTGTAATGGGGAGGGTGCTGGGAAATCGAGGTGAGGGGTTCATGGTAAAACGACTGGCCACAGCTGTGGTGTGGTCGTGGGGCTAGGAGCACAGGCATCCCAGGAGGCGCCGAGGAACCGGACACAGTTGGGTGGGGCTAGGAGCACAGGCATCCCAGGAGGCGCCGAGGAACCGGACACAGTTGGGTGGGGCTAGGAGCACAGGCATCCCAGGAGGTGCCGAGGAACCGGACACAGTTGGCAGAGACAAAAGATCGGCGCCGGGGCAGCAGGCAGGGCAGGCAGACGCCCTCCGTCACCGCACTGCTTTCATCTGCAGCGACTCAGCACCTCCAGCTTAAAAAGCCCTTCCTGTTCATTTTCATCACAGACCCTGAGAGCCTATTAAATCTCCACACACAAAGGAAAGAAAAATCAAATTAATGTTTAAAGCGGACAACTTGTTATGAATTTATCCTGCTTAGATACGAAGAAAAGATCTTAACGTCCCCAAGCGGAGACTTCGCAGCATCTTTTCATAGACAGGGCACTAATCCCTTACAGTCAAAATGAAAATAAAACGGATAATCCTCGGAAATGAAAAGATACTCGACTGAGACACTGCAGAGGGAGAAAAAGACAGACAGAAAGACAGAGACAGGCAAAGGCAGAGAAAGACGGAGACAGCGAGAAACAGAGACAGAGACAGAGAGAGACAGAGAGACAGAGACAGAGGCAGACAGAGACAAAAACAGAGACCAAGAGGGACAGACAGAGGTAGAGACAGAGACAGACAGAGACAGAGAGAGGGACAAAGAGAGGCAGAGACAAAAAAAGACAGAGACAGAGAGGGACAGAGGGAGGGGCAGAGAGACAGAGAGGGGCACAGACAGAGACAGGCAGTGACAGAGAGACAGAGACAGGGAGAGACAGAGACAGGGAGAGACAGAGACAGGGAGAGACAGAGAGGGACCAGGAGAGGCAGAGAGAGACAGAAACAGAGAGGGACAAAGAGAGACAGAGACGGAGAGAGGCGGAGGCAGAGAGAGGGGCAGAGACAGAGACAGACACAGAGACAGAGGAGCACCCAGGGCATCTCGGAAGCAGCGTCACACAGTGCGGTGGGGACCACTCCCCCCGAGGAAGCGTAACGGAGCCTTGAAAAGTGAGCCGGGATAATGACGCAGATGCAGAATGATTTCTCAAGAATGATTCTGAATTCCCAGGAAAGAAGGAGCGGATGCAGTTCCACCCAGAGAAGGCAGCTCAGAGCTGCTCCACCATCTGTTGGACGGGGAGGGGTGTCAGGGTGCCTCCGTAAATCAGCAGCCCTTGTTCTCTATCAGAGCAAACTCAGGAAAGCTCTATTATGTAGTCATTGATCCGCTCAGCAGCGGGTTCATGGGTGCCTCGGAGCAGCTCTCCGTGATGCTCACAGGACACCCTGATTCACCTGCGTGCCCATGGAGGGGGCGGCCCAGGGCTGGGCACCACGGAAGACACCCCCACCAGAACTGCCAGGTGTTGAAGGCAGCACTGGCTTCTGAGAAGACTTAGAGACCTCCAGATCTTAAACACGAGGCCTGTGCCCTTATCAGGGTAGGACACATGCCAGAGAACTGGGCGTCTGTAGAGATGTAAGTAGAATGGGATTATTCTCTTTCCATCAACATGAACACTCTAACCTTCTGTCGTCAAAAGAAAGTTTTCAGAAAATTTAAAGATGGCGTAATGAGAAACAAACAGCAGCTCTGGCACCTGCTAGCAGTCAGCAGGGCTGTGGGGCTCCTCTGAAAAACAGGGTCCCACACGTCATCAACCTCAGACCGGGGCTCTCCAGGGACATGAGGGAGCAAGGCAGAGCAGGAGCAGGGGACACGTGAGATGCCGTCCAGCCACAAAGGCCCCACAGGTCCCTGGCGGGCTGCTGGTCTGAGGGAGCGGCTGCTGCCCCCACAAGCCTGGCCTGGCTCTGGCCCCTTCCTGTCTCATGCTCCTGGATAGAAATTAAGCCAGACGCTGCTGACACAGCCCACACTCTGATGGCACCCAGTGCAGGGCCAGCCCTCATCTCCTGGCCCTTCCCAGAACCACCCAACACATTCCCAAATCCCATCACAAGCCCCCCTTTCCTGAGGTGCCACAGCCACCAGGACGCTGTCTCCCTGGAAGCCCAGGTAAGGAGCCCCGTGTGTGTGGGACATGTGAGCTCAGAGCATCTAGTGCTGTGCTCTCGGGATGGATGAACTCCAGAAAATTCACCAAAGGATTCTTTTTGGTGTGACTATTTAAACATGATAATCTCCTTTGCAAAACAAATTACAGTATTTAACAGTATAATTCTGACTTGTAGTATCACTTTTCAAAATCTGCTTATCTGCAGTAGGTCTGTTTCCATTATGACTACTACAGAGCCCATCTGCCTTCTTCTTCTGAAATAAGGTGAGTGGCCTACAAAGCACATGAAATTTTATTGAACTCACAAAACATAATTTAATTCTGTTTTTTAAAAAACATGGTAGATGTGGGGCAAAAAGATCCCTAAGTTGTGGGTTTTCTCTCTTCCTACCTTACTACTTAACTCCCTCCCTTTCCCTCTCCCTCTCCACCTCCCCTCCCCTCCCCTCCCATCCCCTCTCTTCCCTTTCTTTCCTTTTATGTTTTAGGAAAAAAAAAAAAGTCAATTACTTTTAATCAATTTGAGGCCTACCTAAAATGAGAGGCATGGACAGGGCTCCTGTGAGCAGGTAAATAAAAAGTAGTTCCTCCTGTAAAGAGTTGCAAAGTGATACACAGTAATTCTGTGGGACAGAGATTCTGGAGCTGTTTAATTGCTCTTATTTGGGGATAATCACTCAAATCTGAATTTCCTTCCTTCTGTTCAGTCATTCCCTATTCCACAAACAATTTGTATTAGTCCATTCTCACACGGCCATAGAGAAATATGCAAGACTGGATAATTTATAAGGAAAAGAGGCTTCCTTGGCTCATGGTGGCACAGGCTGTACGGGAAATATGGCGGCATCTGCTAGGATTCTGGGGAGGCCTCAGGAAACTTACAATCATGGCGGCAGGCAAAGGGGGAGCCAGCACTCGACATGGGCGTGGCAGGAGTTGGAAGGAAAGAGGGCAGGTGCCACACACTTTTAAACAGCTGGTGCTCATGAGAACTCGCTTACTATCATGAAAACAGTACCGAGGGGGTGGTGCTAAACCACTCATGAGAAATCTGCCCCGTGATCCAGTCACCTCCCACCAGGACCCACCTCCAGCACTGGGGATTATATTTCAACATGAGATCTGGGTGGAAACGCAGACCCCAACTGCATCACAATTAAAAATCACTGAACTCCTGCTGCTTCAAAGCTCCTTTAAACGTACAGTTTTATTTTTTGTTACCTTCATAAACTATCTTAGAAAGCGATAAAGTATTAATATCATCTCCCACCCTACTTGGTTAAACGGGCAAAGAAGCCATCACAAGAGCCCGCATGAGTTATCCAGGTCATGGCCCCAAGAGGGTGAAGCGGGATTAGAAATCTCTTAGTTCTGAACCCTGTACTATTCCTTCATACCACCTGCTTCCTCAGGGGCACATGCCAGAGACACCACAGCTTTATCTCTTTTCTGAGCCTCTCGTAAAGCTTCCTCACTGGTAAAATGATTGTGGATATTTTTCAAGCATAGACATTTCTCTTGTTCTTAAGTATTTCTTCTCTCTCTATTTTCTGAAACACACAGGCTATGGGCAGCAGCCTGGCTCAAATCCAGCTTTGTCCAATGGCACCATGTGGAAGAACAGCCAACCGTCATCCAAGGCCACTTTTGTTTTAAAAGGATGAATTTCTAAAAAGCGTGGACATGCTATGGGCTTTCCAGAGTGAAATAGAGGTTGAGACACTAGAGCAGGCAGAGTTCTAAGGCAGCCCCCAGTTCTCAGCCCTTGGTGGAAACATCTGCTCCAGTTATTCAATCAACAGAAACTAGGTGTTTGTGTGAAGGGATTCTGCAAATGCAATCAACGTCTCAACTCAGCAGACCTTCAGTTAGGGAGATTTATGCAGGGGCACAGCCTGAACACATGGCCATTTATGTCCGGGTCTAGAGGTCAGAATGAAGGAAGTCATAGATTTTAGGCTCATGGAGTTACCTGTTACCTGCTGTTGGCTTGAGGGCAGAGGCTGACCATGTCAATGAACATGGTGGTCTCTGGTGGTGGAGAGCAGCCCTTGGCTGAAAAAGGTGGGGAACTGAGTCCTATAAAGTCAAGGGACTGAATTCTGCCAGAAACCCTGAGTGAGCCTTGAAGATGGGAACACAGCCTATCCGACACCTTGATTTTAGCCTGGTGAGATCCCAAGCAGAGGACTGGCCGGGCACTGCTGGACTCCTGACCCATGAGAACTGTGAGATAATAAACAGTCCTGTGTTACCTGCTAAGTTTGCACTGGTTTGTTACATGGCAATAGAAAATTGATATGATAAAGACAGGCAAAACTCTAGCATCTCCACCACCACGGCCACCCCATCAATAATGCTTTTCTGCACCTGATGTCAGAGAAATGTCTAGATAACTAAGCCAGTAGTCAGGATCGCATGGTTATGCTAAGTCATCTGTGATGGAGTGAAATTGAAAGAGCCCCTTATAAAACCATCAGATCTCATGATAATTCACTCACTATCATGAGAACAGCATGGGGGAGCTACCCCCATGATTCAATCATCTCCCATCAGTTATCTCCCTAGGCACGTGGGATCATGAAGATTACAATTCAAGATGAAATTTGGGTGGAGACACAAATGATGAAATTTGTGCTGATGACACAAAGCCTAATCACATTACTACTGTTCACATAAGGACCCAGAGGGACTCGCCTGTCTGTGCCTCCAACAGGCTTGCGGGTTCCTATACCACTGCAGATGCTGAATGCGACCTGGACAATTATATGTCAACAGATTAGATAACCTGAGGAAATGAATAAATTCCTAGAAACATACAATCATCATGATGGAATTAAGAGGAAATAGATCATCTAAATAAACTAATAACAGGTAAAGAGATGGAATCAGTAATAATTAACAATAATAATAAATCTTTCATCAAAGAAAAGCTGAAGACCAGATGTCTTCACTGCTAAATTCTACCAAATAAACAGTGAAAAACTTATACCAATTCTTCTCAAATTATTCACAAAAAATTGAAGAGTAGGGAACACTTCCAAACTCACCTTTATGAGACCAGCATTATCCTAATATCAAAGCCAGATAAGAACCTTATAAGAAACAAAAATTACAGGCCAATATCCTTGA